>NW_017728927.1:9783726-9897934 GCF_001723895.1 Crocodylus porosus
CAGAGGAAGCCGCTGTGAGTCCTAGCTGTGTGATCCAGCCCCCCTCGCCCCCCGTGGGAGGGTCAGGCCATGACCCTCCTGTGCGGGATCGGGCACCCCAAGGTGTTGGGGGGCTCTGAGCTGGAGAGGGGGTAAGCACAGCTGTGTAGGGGGCATTGGGTCAGGTCCCAGCTTGGGCACAAGCACTCCCACGGCGGGTCCCAGGTGGAGGGAGGCAGGTGCCCGGTGCCTTGGCTCTACCTTGCTGCTGCAGAAGCCAGGTGCCAAATGGGCAATTAAGCAGATTTAATCAGGTGTGCTGCAGGGTGGCTGGGAAGTCACATGGGCTGGATCTGCCCCATGCCCTGCACAGAGAATCCAGCACTAAACTGACCTATCCACTTAGTTCGGAGACAAATAGCATGGCCAGAAGTAGTGATTTGTGGCCTTTCAGCTCTGCACAGCCTCATAAGACAGGAGCTGAGCTGGTCTCCAGGCTTCCAAGTGGGGGAAGAACAGAGCTAGTGGCAAACAGGGCGCAGGGCGTTTCACTCTGTTCCTTATACCGACATCACTGTTTCCTTCCTTATTCGCAGGAGGCCTGACGGGCAAGCCAAGCTATCGCAATGAATGCTATTGTTGCCCTCTGTCATTTCTGTGAACTCCACGGCCCTCGTACCCTCTTTTGCACAGAAGTTTTGCATTCGCCCCTTCCGCAAGGCGCAGGGAATGGAGACAGTCCTGGGCAGAACGAGCAGGCCGAGGAGGAGGAAGGTGGCATTCAGATGAGCAGTAGGATCCGGTCGCACAGCCCAGCGGAGGGTGCTAGTGCTGATTCCAGCAGTCCTGGGCCAAAGAAGTCAGACATGTGCGAGGTAAATGTGTACCCGTGTCTGTACACAATGTGTCGTTGGCTTAGATAAAAGGCATTATAGTTGGAGAGAAAAACAAATAGTTCCCGCAGCCTTTTAAACTGTAATGGGTAACAACTGTTTCACCTCCATTGGAAAGAAGCCAGTTTCTAGTTAAAGTATCAGAGTTGTTTGCCAACATCTTCATAGAGATGTAGAGCAGAAAGTAAGTCCCATACTCAGGTAAAGTAGTGGTGGAAGAGTGTAGTTAGCAGCAGTGATGTTTCTGTGCACATGCTCTTCTGCTTAAGTCTTCTTGATGCCTTTCATGAGGACTTGTTGCTAGGTGTTGGTTTCTCTCGGGTGTCACTGACAGATGTTAAGTCATTGGAGTCGCAGCTACTTCCATCATTAGATGAATTTGAAGTTGCATATGCAACATTAAATACACAGCCCTGTGAGTGAATGAAAAGAGCATTGTAGGAAGGATGTTTCAAATGGCAGGATACTAGTTGGGAGACTGTCACAGACTTTCTCTGTGGTTATGGGCAAATCCCTTAGCCCTTGACTCTCTTGGTTCCCATCTGTCAAATAAAGGATAGCAAAGGGGGTGTAGTGAGGCAGAGAAGATGGGGAGAAGAGTTCAGGTACTGCAGTAACAGAAGTACCTGATTACGTTAGGTAGATGGTTGTGTCCTAACTTGGTTTCTTTTTGTGGTCAGGGTTGCCGCTCCCTTGCAGCGGGACACCCTGGATATGTCAGCCATGACAAAGAGACCTCAATCAAATACGTCAGCCACCAGCACCCAAACCATCCACAGCTCTTCAGCATTGTGCGCCAGGCCTGTGTTCGCAGCCTGAGTTGTGAGGTAAGTGATGTGGGAAACAGGAAGAAAATCTGTTCAGGGACTTCTCTGCCTTTTAGCATAAGGCACTACACTGCTGCTCTCGCTCTTGTAACATAAGATGGGGATGGGGGTGGAAGGGACAGTAAAACCACTTGAGCCAGTTATTGGCAGGAATTCTTTTTTTAATTGATCTGGAAAGGAAGAAAGTATTAAATTGTGCCTGTTCATGAGGCACAAAAAGGCTGTTGGTGTTTAAGTTAATTTGCTTTAAGCATTTCTGAACTCTTCTGAATGGATCTTTAACTTTCCTCATTTCATCCGTACGGGGGAGAACCTCTGTTAACTTGGGGGTTTGCGTCTTCACCTTACGCTCTTCAAACTTACAGAACTTTGAGAGGGGGTGGTGGGTGGGGACCAGTTGCTGTTTCAGTTAAATGTGTTTGAACCAGTCTCTCCCTTCCAGGTCTGCCCAGGACGTGAAGGTCCAATATTCTTTGGCGATGAACAGCATGGCTTTGTGTTCAGCCACACATTCTTCATCAAAGACAGCCTGGCTCGTGGCTTCCAGCGATGGTACAGCATCATTACAATAATGATGGATCGGATCTATCTCATCAACTCCTGGCCTTTTCTGCTGGGAAAAATCCGAGGCATCATTGATGAGCTTCAGGGCAAAGCACTCAAGGTGAACCTGCTGTGGAGAGGATTCTAATAGCAATGAGTGCAAGAGGGGTGGGCAGAATAGATACATATGCATTGATTTGGAAGTGGAAGCAAAACGCAGGATATACAGTTGGAGTTGCAGGAGGAGTTTAGGTGCTGCCCATGGGACTCAGACATACAGAGGGACAGACCCCTGCACAGTATTCTCCTGAATGTAGCCTTATAGTTCTCTGAAGAGCATGTAGACCTTTCCCATGTCCTCTTCCATATTTTCAGTTCAGGCCCTCTCTGCCGTAATGTATTTTTATCCAGCTCTGGATCCCAGGGGAAAATTCTCAGTTTGTGGGCTCTATAGCTTTTCAGTGAGGAAAATCTTGCTTTATTCCATGCCTACATAGTGAACGCATCTCATTGTTCCATTGTGTCTGACTTGCTCCCTTTTGCATCTATTTTATCCTCGCTGTTTCTTAACCCAGGTGTTTGAAGCTGAGCAGTATGGGTTCCCACAGCGTGCCCAGCGGATGAATACAGCTTTTACTCCCTTCCTGCACCAGCGCAATGGCAATGCAGCCCGTTCCCTAACATCACTGACCAATGATGAGAACCTGTGGGCCTGCCTGCATACCTCCTTTGCTTGGTAATGTCCTCTGTCTTCCTAAATCATGGTCTGTGTGGATTGAGTGAAGGCATCAAGTTTGTGGGTATTCCAGTAGTGCTGTGGGGCTCTGTCTGTCATCCCTGAACTGGAAAGTGCTGTGCATGCTGAAGCAACAGCTTGCTTGGTCCCTTAAAAACAAAGCTTTTCCAGTTATACTACAGCAGTACTTCTGGCAGGTTCAGGGCAGCACTAACAGGCTCTAAAGAAAGCCCATATTTTCCAGCCTTTTCAGTTTAGAGGAAGGGGCTGTACAAGGCACAAAATAAAGATGGAAGAAGGGAAGATTTCCTCCTCAACCTGCTCAGTTTATAACTGTTGTACTCAGCAGGCTAACACTGGCCTGCCCTAATATCAGGTGATATGTATCATGGGATGTATTACCCTGCCAAATGGATGCTGCTTAGTGAGATTTCACAGCATGCTTCACCGATCCCAAACTCACATGCCAGACTCCCCTAGAAGGATGCTGTGGAGAGTGTCATGAGATTGGGGTGGATATAAAATATGTTGCTGAAAGTTAGTGCAACCTGCCAACCTCTTTCCAGTGACTTTGGGTAATCCAGCATGTTGTGAGATACTTTGATACATTATGTGAAACGGGACTGATATTCAAATGGCCTGATTCTGGCTGACAGGAAGATACCATGAAGACCAATTTCCTTTCCTTCTCTGCAGGCTCTTGAAAGCTTGTGGCAGCCGCCTCACAGAGAAGCTTCTGGAGGGAGCACCAACAGAGGACACCCTAGTTCAGATGGAAAAACTTGCAGGCAAGTCATCAAGCGATTAGGGAAGGAAGAACATTTCCCAGTGCTTTGGATAGCAAAGCACTAGCTCATTTCATCCCACTTCTTGCCTCTGTCATGGTGTGGCATAGCCTGTCCAGTGACCAGCTCCTTTCTGTGTGGAAAGAATCTGGTTGAAATGTAGAAGCTTGGGTGTTCCTGTGCACATTTGTTATTCACATATGAGCGTATCATTATGATTACTGTCCTGCTGGTTTGGGTCCGCAGCCCGTCTGACTGGCCAGAAGAGCTTACTGTTTGTAAGAGATGAGGCTGTCTCCTGTCCTATTCTTTCATACACTTTCTAGAAATATAACACTGATTTTTCCCACAGCGAATTAGGTGATTGGTCCAGGTAGTCCTCAAGGCAGTAGCAGGAACTGTCAAAGGAAGGATACAGAAAGCCTCAAAACACATTTAGTTGTGCAGTGCTCTTTTTGTAGGGTGAAAATTTACTTCCTGACCATTTGCTGGTTATCTTACAAGACTGTAGCACAGAATGTGATTACAGTTATCACTTTAACTTGCATAATAATTACAAATATTATTGTCATGAAAAGATCTACATATTTGCAACCACAGCTAAAAAAAATGGCCATGGTATGTTAAGTGTAAAGTGATACTAGAAAACGTACAGAAGCTGAGATCTTAGTATTTGCTGAGTTTGGAGGAAAGCGGGGAGTGGGGAAAGTGGCTTTCATGACAAATGTCTTTTGTTACAGATCTGAAAGAAGAGTCAGAAGGCTGGGATGGCTCAGAGGGAGAAGAGGAGAAGTCCTCTACTCAGCCAGATGGGGTAGAAGGGCGGGAGTTATCCAAGTGCTCCACTGACATGTCTTTGATGTCAGATTGCAGCAACTGGAACACTCCTAGAAGGCTGTCAGTCTTCCGATCCCTCAGGCACATGAGACAGGTAGGAAAAGAGAACCAGAACCTTTAGCAAGGTACTCACTGACATAAGAATTCATAGAATCAGAGAAAAGTAGGCCTGGAAGGGACTTAAGGTGGTCATCTCGTCTTGCTCATGGCATGGTCATTCCTATCTAAATCATCCCAGACAAGTAATTATCTAACCTATTTTTAAAAAAACTTTGCAACCTACTTGTACAACTGCCAGATACAATGCCCAAAGCAACAAAAAGCACCCTAACTTGCCATAGGTGAAGTAGGGGAATAAGGACACTGCTAGTGAGCTGTCACTGTGAGGACAGGGAGTAGTCATTAAAATATACTCAAGAAATCCAAGGAAGAAGGGACCGCAGAGGAAAGCAAAAAGACCTATGGTCCATTCAGTATGACCATAAAGTAAAATTCCTTCTTGATCCCAAACGCAGTGATCAGTCTGACCCTGACTAAAAGAGCAAAACCCTCTACCAAGGAACCTCTGAATTTTTTTAGTCTTAGAAGCAAGCCAAGGATTCAGTGAATGAATCTTGAAATTGAGCTATTCTCTCTTGTGTTGTGTTAAATTTTGAATTGGGTCATAGCAGAAGCAGACTGGTAAGGAACCATTTGCTGCTGCTTGTGTTGTCCTCATTTGGGGAATGTTCTTTCATCTGGTGTCTCTCATCAGCACTAAAAATTTACACTGGTGATGACGGACACAGTTTAAAGAGTAGAAAAGATAGTTGATTGTCATGCTGCCAATCAAATAATAAAAATCCGTATGCCTTGAATGGGCTAAAATTGTGAAAGAAAGTAGTCAGATATCCAGATAAGGTTTGGTTTGGTTTGTTTCAGGTCCTTGGGGCATCTGCATTCCGCATGCTGGCTTGGCATGTTCTTATGGGGAACCAGGTCATCTGGAAAGCACGAGATGCCGATCTCGTCCAGTCTGCCTTTGACGTGCTGCGGGTATGAACTTGTTTCTTTATCTGCCTGCTGTGGCTTCCTGCATATTTTTGTACTAGTTCAGACCCTTAAAGCAGCCTAGCTTTGGAATACAATCTAGGGAGGAATGTGCTCCGACTTCTTTTGCATTGTTTAAAACACATGATCCTGTTTTGCTGTAGTACTATTACATTAAAAGACAAACAAACTAGTCTGATTTATGTGGGGACTAAAATAATTGGTGTTTTGCTACATCATAATAAACCATCAGGAAGAGGGCAGAACTTTTTCAAATAATCAGGCTTTTTTGGATTAGTGGAGGATTAGAGGATTATCACCAGGTAGAACTAGTGAAAGGGGAGGATGGTTTCAGACACCAGTTCTGTCAAGCCAGGAGTATCCAGGACCACTTTCACTCGGGGCTCTGCATTGCAGCAGGCTTTGCCACAACCAAGAAGGGTTGGAGATTGTTCCCTCTTCTACAGTCTAGTGTGCACTGGCCACAGGCAGCCTAGCTGAGATATTTCTGTCCCCCAGAATCAGCTGATTCTGCATTGATATTACTCCCAGCCCAGCAAGCATGGGAAATATGGGAAAAACTTGGACCTGAAATTATATCCGCAACTGCTTAGTTCTTCTGCATCTCTCAGTGTGTTTTCTTCCTTCTGCAGACCATGTTGCCTGTGGGCTGCATTCGGATTATCCCATACAGTGACCAGTATGAGGAGGCGTATCGGTGTAACTTCCTGGGGCTTAGCCCACATGTGCAAATCCCACCACACATACTCTCATCTGGTAAGAACCAGCTCTGCTCACCACTGTCCATATTACAGGGAACAAATCAGTCCAGCAACACTTGCTCAGCCAGAGCTAGTGCCCCTTTCTGCTGTTTTCCCATAAGTCTTTTCTAGCCTGTTGCTGAAGGACATGGCATGTTCTCTTAGGTCTTTTTAAAATTTTATTCCAATCATTGCCTTCAGTTCGCTATTGAGCCAGGATGGGCATTTAACTAAATTTGCCCTCCTTCTGTTTAGGAAATCGTGAGGGCTTGGGGGAAGGAGAGGTCGATTAAAGACTAACTCCTTTTCAGTCACCTTATTTTGTTCTAATGCTTCCTCTAGAAACAAGTTCACTGAAATCTCCCTCACCTTTGGAAAATTGCCCCATGGAAGCAAAGCACACACGTGGTGTATGGCTTACTGTCTATTTTCATCCCTCTAGAATTTGCTGTCCTTGTGGAAGTTCGCACGGCCACCCGGTGCAGCCTCTACCCTGTTCTGTTTGATGATGAGCAGTCCTTCAGCAAGTATGAGTTTGTGGTCACTAGTGGGAGTCCTGTTGCAGCAGACCGAGGTGGGTGCTTTGGAAACGGTTACAGTGCCATTTGCCACTGGGATCAAAGTAAAGTCTCAGTCTTCAGCTGTTATCACATTTTTCCTTAGTCTGGCAGTAAGGGTTTGCTCTTGATTTCTGGCTTTTTAGAAAGTTCATAGAGAAGGTCAGGTCAGTTTGGAACTGTTCTTAAATAAAACGCTTGGTATTTATTAGTTATGAGTCATTTCACCAACCTGCTTTCAGTTGTAGAGGATTTGCTCTGCTAGATCAGCAGATCGTGATACTCTTCAGACAAGAGGTAAATCTCTGTTAATAAATCTGACTAGTCATGAAGGAGCCTGTGTAAGGAGACACTTCCCTGACCCTGTGGTGAACACTGTGCCATGAAATATGTCATTCTCCTTATCTTGCACAAATTGAGTCTAGTCCAACCAGACAGATAACGATCATAAAATGATCCAGCCCCATATGTAACACAAACCTGCAGCTATGAACAGCATGGGGTAAGTTTCAGTTCTACCCGGTAAATGTTTATACCCCCATAGCTCTTGAGAGCAAGCTTTTTATATATATATATATATATATATATATATATGTGTATATATATATATGTATATATATATATATATATATATATATGAACTGTTTTCACTGACTCTTAAGAGGGAACAGATGGCTGACCTTCATCCCCACTCACCACTTCTTGATGTAGGCAGGGATAAGAGACAAACCAGAATGTTAACAGTACTGCACAAGGGGGTCTTTGTGTACTGTGGAAGCTACCACCACTCATCAAGTATGGTTGTAGGATCCTGCAGCCAAGCACATGTCTTGACAAGAACATCCCTCAATATCGTTTTCCTTCAGTGAAAGTTAAGGTGCCAGCTAAGGGCTTCACTAGCCCTCTGAAAACTCTACTGTTGCTGTTACTGTTTAATGCAGACAGAGACTACGGCTACTGCAGTGCACCAGATCAGAGTAATGGTGAAAAGCGAGTACAAATGACTACCTTTGAATTAGGATTAAGGGGAAAAGAAATGTAATCTGTGCACAACAGTCTTGTACCCATGTGCCTTATCCTTTGAACTTCTAAACAAATACAGACACCACCACTTCACCACTGATGAACGCACTGAAGGTGGCTATGGGTAGCTCTAGTGTCCCTTTTCTCATCTGTGTTCTTACAGTTGGCCCCACCATCTTGAACAAGATTGAAGCGGCTCTGACCAACCAGAACCTCTCTGTCGATGTTGTAGACCAGTGCCTCGTCTGCCTGAAAGAGGAGTGGATGAAGTAAGAGGCAGATTTTTGCTTTCAGTAAAAAGGCTTCAAGCATTTCAGTTGAAGGAACTGCCCTGAAGCAGTCTTGACCCGCAGTCTTGGGCTAACCAAGCTGGATATTCTTCCCTTCACAAATAATGGATTTAACCAGTTGAATTTTGGCTTTAGGTCCTTCCTCCAGGGAGCAGCATGCACATGTGCTTCAGAAAGCACAAGGAGGCCAAACACTAATCCCTTTGTAGAACTGGGCAAGTCTTAACCTTTGCACCTCCATTTTTCCATTGACAGTCTTTATCTGCCTCACAAATTAGGAGGATTAGGTATATTCATGTTTTCAGAGCAACTTACCAGTGTACATTGGGTTATTAAGGCACTGCCCCAGGCTCCTGTCATCTTTGACAGGCAGCTAGGAGCAAATAAATATTAATTTTCTAACTTTTTAGGGGCCTTGCAGGCCAGATAGAATGACCTGGTGGACCGGATCCGGCCCCTGGGCCATATTTTGCCGACCCCTGAAACCATCTGAGTCTAGTGTTCATCTAATATGTTCTTAAACCTGTACAAAAAACCCTTTGGTACAATGCTCCAAACCAACTGTCTCTACAGCCCCAGCCAGTTTGACCATAAGGTAAAATCCTTCTTGAACCCAGATGTGGTGATTTGGTTCGATCCTGTGTGGACAAGCAAGACCCTGTAGCCACAGGTTTATTTTTTTTAATTCCCATCAGGAGCATTGGCATACTCCAGTCAAAGTCCACAGCCCTGGCTGCTGCCAACATGCAATACTGCTGCTTGGGGGGGGTGGGGGGGAACCCAGCCGTGACACGTAGCGGAAGGAGGGAAAGAATGCCTTCTGGAGCCTATCATCAGTGCTGGCCATACCTAGTACTAAGATCAGGGTGGGGTTGGGAGAAAAATAGACATAAAGCACAAGAGCAAATTATTTAGAGTGCGTCCTTTATTGGTATTTTGTTGCACACAACAGGGAATTGGGCACCCCAGGGGAATTTGCAGTGCTGCCTATTCCTGTATCTCAAATCATGCTTGCACTAATTTGTCACTGTTGCAGCTCAACTGACAGGTTTCTTGTTTCTGCAGTAAAGTGAAGGTCCTCTTCAAGTTCACCAAAGTAGACAGCCGGCCCAAGGAGGACACCCAAAAACTGCTGAGCATTCTGGGAGCTGCTGAGGAGGACAACGTCAAACTTCTGAAGTTCTGGATGACTGGCCTGAGCAAGACGTACAAGTCACACTTGATGTCAACAGTCCGCAGCCCAACTTCTTCAGAATCTCGGAACTAATCTAGGAACACCCAGACTCAATGGCTGCCTTCAAATCCTTGGAGGTAGTCCATGGAGCTGAGTCTCAACCTTGTGCAGCTGGTGGATAGTAAAATGTTACCAAATTTCTTATTGCCCTCAGACTAACACAGACAGTTTATCCTCTGCATGTCTGCAAGACTGGACTTGAGTGCATGCAACTGGGACTGCTTACGAGTAATGTAATCAAGATGTTTTACTAGGAATATTTATAAGAGATAGTGGTTTTGTAGGACTTCATGTAAGCCCCATTTCTCACTTCATCACAAACCACAGCATTTCATGATGCAAAGTCACGTTCCAGATTAGGAGCGAGCAGCTCCAGAATAGTCTGCTATGAATAAGCAGCTTTACCTCTGCATGGGAGTTAAACATTAGATATCCATTCTCAAACTCCACTGTCAGCCTAGATTTATCAGGAGACCTAAGTCCAGGAGTTAGCAAAGAGCAGAATAAGCTGGTCAGTCCCCCAGTACTAACATCAGATTCCATGGGATGACAGGACTCCTGAAACTCTGGATTTTATTAGAAGTAGCCCTGGGTGTTGCCATAAAAATGCAGCTTGATGGTTGGAACTCCACATACAGAGTATCTTTATCTGACCTCTCTCAAACCAGCATAACATCTATAGATTAAAGTGTGAGGAAGCAAAAAAACAAGCCTAGACAGGCATTTGACTTTGAACACTACATCTTAGGCAGAGGTAGTAATTGCAGCTGTATTACTTTCTGAAGGGATTTGGCATTCTTGATATGACATGCGCTACAGTAGACAATGTTTAGAGTGTCCTGTTTGATTGCAGTTGTTCCAACTTACTTTATATCCTAACTTCAGAATGATGTTTCAGATTTGCTTCCAGAGATCTTCATTTGGAATCAGAACCGCAAAGGATAAGAAACAGTAACAGTTCTCCAACCAGCAAAAAGAAGAGTTTCACTCATACATTTTGAGATACTAACCTTGGATCTTAGTAAGGTCCTTGTTATAGGGCAGCGTTTCCCAACCGGTGTGCCATGGCACACTGGTGTGCTGTCGTGCTGCAGAATTTCTGGGGACGTGGTTCCAGCAGGGCGTGGCTATAGCTAGTGCTGCCAACCCCGCCGCTGCGCCCTGGCTGATTACCCTCCCTGCTCCCCGTTTGACTGGTGTGCTGTGGGACCGAACAAGCCCAGGTAAGTGCCGTAGGACAGAAAAGGTTGGGAAACACTTATAAGGAATGACTGTTTCTAAATGGGGAAATTGTTTTATTTTGTATTGCTATGACTAGAAATTTTTAAGATGGCATGGGAAGACTTGACTGCACTGACCTGCTATGTTTGTATTTTTAACAAGATGAGCACAAAGGGAATGGTAAAACTTAAAAGAAGCTGCAGATAAGATACACAGGGAGCTTTTTGCTCCTAACTTCTGTAAAAAAGACAGAGCGTTAAACCTTGATAAGAGCTATTTTTGTAAAATGGAGAAAGTCTGGTTTGTCTCACTTTTAGCACTACTTGGACAGAACAATTGAACTGTTCAGACCCCTGCTGTGCTGTTGGCCAGGGTTTCAGCTACCAAGGCCAAAAGAACTTCTTTACATTACTTTCTTCTCATGGTTTCACATAAGCAAGCAGCGGGTTATTTTCAGGTGGTTTTAGTCGCGAACTAAGGAAGTACTGGTTGGTTGAACAGACTGTAAGGCAGATAGAAAACTAGCTGGATCATTGGGCTCAGAAGGTAGTAATCAATGACTCTGCCTATTTGGCAGCTGGTATTAAGTGGCATGCCCCAGGGTTTGGTCCTGGGGCTGGTTTTGTTCAATGTCTTAATCGACGACCTTGAAGATGGGATTGCATGCACCGTCAGCAAGTTTGCAGATGACACCAAGATGGCAGTGAGGGGTAGTAGATATGCTGGAATGTAAGGCTAGGATTCAGAAAGACCTAGACCAGGGCTCAAAAACACCCATGACCTTGACTTGTAAGATGTTATTGGTGTGCCAGGCGCAGATAGTAGGGGATCCACAAGGGGCCCAATACTTGTTGCAGTGCAGCTCCAGCCCCTTCCCTGCTCTCCACCCCAAGACATGCATGCCAAGTAAAATGCGTTTGAGTGCAACACTCTGGCACCCATGCCAAGGGTTGCCTACCCCTGACCTAGACCAGTTGGAGGACTGACCAAAAGAAATCTCATGAAGTTCAATGAGGACAAGTGCAGAGTCCTGCATTTAGGATGGAACAATCCCAGGTACCAGTTGGGGGTTGTCTCCCTAAGCAGCAGCTCTGCAGAAAAGGACCTGGGGTTACAATAAGCTGAGTATGAGTCAGTGTGCCTGCATTGGGCTGCATTAGTAGGAACATTGCCAGGAGGGTGAGGGAAGTGATTCTTCCCCTCTGTTTGGCACTGGTGAGGCCACTTCTGGAGTCCTGTGTCCAGTTCTGCGCCCGCCCCCTGAAAGGATGTGGACAAATGGAGACCAGCAGCAGGCAACAAAATAGGGGGCTGGGGCACACAACTTGTGTGGAGAGGATGAGGGAACTGGGTTTATTTAGTCTGCAGCAGAGAAGATAGAGGGGACTGAACAGCAGCCTCCAACTCCCTGCAGGGTGGTTCCAAGGAGGCTGGAGCTAGGCTGTTCTTAGTGGGGGCAGATGACAGAACAAGGAACAACAGTCTCCAGCTGCAGCAAGGGAAATTTAGGTTGGATATTAGGAAAACTCTCTCATGAGGAGGGTAGTAAAGCACTGAAACAGGCTCCCTAGAAAGGTTGTGGACTCTCCATCCTTGGAGGTTTTTAAGGCCCTGGGAAGACAAAGCCTTGGCTGGGATGAGATAGTGGGGGCTAGACCTGCTTTGATCAGGGGGCTGGACTAGACGTGACCTGTGGAGGTCCCTTACAACCCTCATTTTCTATGATTCTAACTACAGACACTTCACGGACAGGGAGCTTAGTAACAAACTAAGGCTTTATACTATTTCACAAACTAACCAGCTTGTTTAGTTTCAAGTCTCTCAATCAAGCAGGAACTATAAATGTTTTTTGACTGCATGGAAGCCTGACATACGCTATCCCGATGGAAGGGGATATAACCCACATGTAGCATAAACACCCCATTTCTCAGCCAGTGGTAAGTAATTTGGAAAGACCTTCTTGGGAATAGGGCTCTAACAATGGAGGGCAGGACAAAAAGTGGTAAGAGTAATTAAGAGAGAGAGAAACCTAGACCAGTGAAACCATTTCCAGTATCTTCTAGATGCTCTCAGAATTAGTGTGACTGACCCATTCCCTATGAAAATAAGACTTATTTACAAACTTTTCCAGCCTGTCAAGGCCAGAGACGTGCTCCTGTGACTACAGAAGCTGTTGTGCCCAGAGGACTCTGAAATTCTGGGATGTCTTTTAATTTTTTCTCCACTGTAACCATACTTCTTAGTCAGGAAAACATAGCTCTGAATTAAACCACTATGTAATAGTAAACTGTTTATACACTTTAAAAGGATGCTGCTCTTCAGGGCCAAAAATCCCCTCCCTCCTTAAGCCAGTATTATTTTAACGCTAACATTTTTAAGTGCTCTTCAAAAGACCAAACCTGTAAGTACCCCTACAGTTATGTTCTAGCGCATCTAAGCACTCATGGCCAATCCTACACATTGAAACTCTACAACAGGAACAGAATTATCTTCCAAAAAACATTTCAGGATCTCGAGGAGCAATTACAAATGAAAGCACAAAACGGAGTGTTTGTAAGCCAGTGTACTTTGTTCCTGGAAGTTTCTTGGGTGCACACAGAACTGTTTGGTATACAGAGATTCAAGATCTACAAGTAGAATTTTCCCGACTGGCTGATCTTGCTCTTCCCTTGCCCCTGAGGCTAAAATTGAACTATTGCCCCAGTTGCTCATCAAAAGGCACAACACTGTTGGAGATGGCATCTTAAAGACAAGAACTTCATGTGTGAAGAAAATTGTGTAAGCTCCAATGGAAAGGTGGTGAAACCACTCATTGACCAGTCTTGTACAGACACCCTTTCATCATCAGGTGTTTCATTATTGAATGCATTCAGATGAGCAAACATCAAGCAGCACACAGCTGGGCTCATTTGTAATTAGAGGGAGGAGAAGCCAATATCCATGCATGAAGCAGGTGTGAAAACAAGTGGGTGTATTCCCGTCAAGAGAAATGCAGTTAAAGTAAGAGATCCCTGAGTTAAGTGGACCGAGCCCTGCAGCTCTAGGAGCACAGCCATGAGTGAAGATCTCACCATCAGCTGCCTCTGGACCATGCACGCGATTCACCGAGAGGGAAGATCTGCAGCATCAGCAGATGTTTTTTGCCATCCTGTCCCGCCTCTAGCTATGTTCTCTGGCATGGCCAAGATTTTAATGAAGTAGGACAGCTTTCTTCAGCCCAACCTGATTTCCTTTTGCATGGCTGAACGACAACATACGCAAAGAGCATGTGCAGGGCAAATGTTTCTACCGAGGCAGCAAAAGGCACCAGTCCACCTCCCAATATGTTGCCTTTGCTGCATTCACAACAACAGCACTTTGTTTCCATGCTTGCTCTAGAAACCTGGGCCTCAACAGAGCTCAGTGTAACTGGTTAACTGAGCCAGAGCAGATTTCCATCTTTTCTTTGGGTGGAGCAATTGGGTTACCATCTGTTTGAATCTATTCTGGGAGATTTCCAGAATGCCAACGTGCTCATGTGCTTGTGTGTATCAGTTATGGATTACTGTGCATAGACTTCACATCAGGAAGGCAACTGCATATTACTATTACATTTTAAAAACCCACTGGACGATTGTACAAATTGGATTCAACATCTGATACTCATTTTGATGAATGTCCTATCCTTTATCTGCTGGGTGACCCTCAGCAGTCTCTGGTTTATATCTGATTCCTGAAGACCCCAGGGCAATCCTGGAGGGATGACAACCCTGTGGAGCAGGCACCTTGGCTTTGCACGGGACGCTGAAAGCTTGCAAGGCTGACACAGGAGCTTGCTTCCCTGCAGCAAGCACAGATGCAAGTCAAGCCCGTTCCAAGGCTGCTGCAAGCACCGGGGCACCTCAGGTGCTGGACATCGCTGGTGATTCTCTGAGCAGTGACCTGTTGATACCCATCTCCTCTCCACGTATGGGCAGCCCTTGGCTCACAGGGTTTATGTGGTACCACAGAGCAAGAGGCCTGGCCTGCCAGGAAGGCATTCACATGTGTCCTGCCCTTCCCCTGTGCAAAGGCCATGACCCCAGGAAGGGTCTTTAGGGTCAGGCAGAGCTGCTGCAACAACTACAGGGAGCAGGGGAAGGGGACTGATCCTTGCCCGAGCCGGCTGGAGGCCCCCTGTAACCAACCCAAGCCACGGCTAGCTTGCGGTCTGACAGCACTTCATTGACACCATCTTTTCTAGGCAGCGAGGCACGTCTCGCGCATGCGCACAACCCGCGAGGCTACCCTGTGGGGAGGGGCTTACACCTGCGCAGAAACCCGTGAACCACGTGGGGTGGAGTGGAGAGCACATGCGCAGAAGTCCATGAACAAAAGGGGAGAAGGGTCGCACATGCGCAAATGCCTGCGGGGGGGGGGGGGAATTGGCACATGAGTAAGCGCGCGGCGTCGAGTCCGTGGGCACCCAGCGCGTGCGGCACCTCCCCGGCGCATGCGCAGAAGCGACGCGCGTGGCTTCGAGACCGTTGGCGGCGAGCGCGTGCGGCCTGCTTCCCCGGCGGCGCCATGCGCCTGGGCCCCGCGGGCTGGTGTCGCTGGGCGGGCGGCGCGGCGCTGGGGTTGGCGCTGGCGCTGGCCCTGGAGGCGCTGGCGCGGGCGGCCGGCGGGTGGTGGCGGCGAAGACCCGTGCGCGAGGTGCTGTTCTTCCCGTCGCGGGTGACATGTACCGAGGCGCTGCTGGCGGAGCCCGGCCCCGGGTCCTGCCCCTGCCCCTGTGCCCTGCCGCACGGCGACAGCGCCCTGGGCCGCCTGCTCCGCCGCCTGCTGGCGGCGCGCCGCTCCCTCGAGCTCTGCGTCTTCGCCTTCTCCAGCCCGCAGCTCGCCCGCGCCGTGCACCTGCTGCACCGCCGCGGCGTCCGCGTGCGCGTCGTCACCGACGCCGACTACATGGCGGTCAACGGCTCCCAGATCGGCCGCCTGCGTCTGGCCGGTGCGCGGGGGGGTCTGTAGAGACGGGACTGAGGGAAAGGGAGAGGGGGTCCTGTGGGATTCCTGGGGGGAAGGGGGTTGGGAGGGATCCTGGAGGTGGAGGCGGCAGGATCTGGAAGGGAGGTGAAGGCAGCCAGGATGTGAGGAGGCCCGGCCGGGTGGGCTGACCCTGGTCTTTGGAAGAACCAGATTCTTGCATGTTAATCAAGATGTGGAGACGGGCGCTTTCTGGAACAAAGTGGGTCATGCCATCAGAGTTCCCAGCTTTAGCCTGATAACAGAAAAGTAAGATATTATGGGTGATGTAGCAGGCATCGGGGGCTTGTGGCACAGGTGGCGTTTTCCATTCTGTGTGGTGGTTGGGGGAGAAAGGACATCAAACGCTAACGGGTCCTTGAAGTGAATTAGTACTCAGGTGTGCAATCACTCATTCACAAGTTAGGAAAACACTGTAGGTTTTGGTTATCCCCTTGAAGATGAAGCATCAAAACATTTTTTCTGGGTTTGCAGGGATTCAGGTGCGCCACGACCAGGAGAGTGGCTACATGCATCACAAATTTGCTATTGTGGACCAGAAGGTGCTTATCACTGGCTCCCTCAACTGGACCACGCAAGCCATTCAGAGCAACCGCGAGAATGTGCTGATTGTGGAGGATGCAGAATATGTGAAGCCTTTCCTGGCAGAGTTCGAAAGGATCTGGGAAGAGTACAATCCAGCCAATTACACATTTTTCCCCGAAGGAAAAAAACAGAAATAATCAAGCCATTCCTTGGAGCTGGAGGAAGCCTTGGCAAGTGACATCTTTGCAGCAAGCTCATCTGTATTTAGTTTATGGCTACAAAGACCAACACATTATGAGCTTCCAGAGAGTCCCATCCATTGGGCTGCGGTATAGTTCAACTTCTCTTCAAGAGTGCAGAATTCAGAGTCAGGTTCATTGTGAACCAAATGAAAGTGCATGACCCAACATCCTGGATACATTATTTTGTGAGTGTTACAACAGCAAGGGTCTGTTGCAACTCTGGTGGAGTTCAAGGTAGTGGCTCATTCATTGACATTTGCTGGAGCAGGATGGGAAGCAAGGTACGTCTGGACTGTTTAAATAATCCTGAGTATTTCAGCAGTGGAACAGCCATTTATCTCCTTGTGGCATTGCAGATACCGTTCCTTGTGCAGGCCATTGTTGTGGGGGCAGGTATAGGGAGTCACAAGCTGGTAGCATAAGAACACATGTCTTCTTTCTGAGTCCTACCAGGAGAATATAGAGGGCTGTGGGCAAAGCTATAGTTCATGTAGAGCAGGGTTCAGCTTGTGGCCTGTGGCCGTGTGCAGCCCCCCAAAGGTTGGCATGTGGCCTGCAGGCTCTGGCCCAGCTGCCCCCCCCCAGCCAGCTGCAACCGTCTGCTTTGGGCTCCCCCTTCCTCCTCTGGCTTCTGCTTCCTGGCAGGGCAGTGCAGGGGGAAGGAGCAGGGAGCCCAAGCTGCATGTGGGTGTGGAGCAAGGGGCTGCCTGTACTGCATGTGCTTACAGGAGGGGACTGGACCGCTTGTGTTGTGTGCAACAAAAGGCAGGCTAGGACTTCGCACACTGCAGGTGAGCAGCACATGGCCAGGAGGGGAAGCGGGTGCTGTGCCTGCAGCTGAGAGGAGCCTGGCTGCCTGTGCTGAGCAGGATGGAGAGCGTAGTGGGTTGCCTGCATGGGGCAGGGTCTACAGCCTGCCCTTCATGTTGCCCACAAGTTGGACAGCCGTGATGTGGAGAGAATGACTGTAGTATATGGCATTGTTAGTGGTAAGCGCACTAGATATTTAACATTTAAAATGGGCCAGAGAAAACTTATGGAAAATGCATTCTTTATAAGTATTTTGCCTGTGACATGACTGCTGTTAAGATTTGCTTTTTTTATTAGTTTAGGAATAGCAGTCTCAGGCAGTTCCCTGGAGGGGTTGGAGAGCAGGAGAGGGTACTTGCCATTCTGCATAAAAAACAACTAGTGCAGGGTAGCCTCCAAAGTGATACAGGAGCCACCAGATCAGCAGGGCTCCTTAAAAGCATGATCTTGAGAACAAGGCTGACTGTGGCTTGATCCCTGCCTCTTGGAGAGCTGAGCTATAGCAGGAAATCCTAGTATGTATAGGGGACAGGTTGCATATGCAGAGAGACAAGTGTAATCTTTCCAGATAAACAGCCTGACTGGTTTCTGGATGCAGGGCTACTTGCCTTTACCACTTTAAATTCCAGGAGGGATTGCCAGCCTCTCCGTGCACCTACCCTTCTCCCCCAACTTCATGTTAGGTGCCAGGAGCAATGGGTCCTTTTTTGGGTGGGACTGAGCATTTAAGTTAATTTACCCCCTTGTAAAGTCATCACCTGAATAGAATTCAGATGTTACCTGTCACAATAGCATCTGGATTTTTTGAAAATGAAAATTCCATGTTGCACAGTTCTAGACTTGTTGCAAACCAACTGTATTTCTCATTAGAAGAGCCTAAGAAATACCCATAATGGCCATGTCCAGGCAAGGTGTGGAGATGTGCCCCTGTTAGTTGTCCCTGGGAAATGCATGTGGTTGGTCACCCTGGGTGGGGGGTAGAGGAGGCTGGGGCCAGCACTGGGCTGACCCCAGCAGCCTGACCTTGAGCCCCTGGGGGCTGCCTGCAGCTGAAGCAGCAGCAATCCTGCTGCTCAGAGCCTGGCCAGCAGCTGCAGCATAGCTCTGGCCAGTCAGGCTCTGGTTTTGAGTGGCACACACTGCCCCTGCATGTGCTATTCCACTTTTTATGCAGGTTTTTTTTGATCCCTATATATCCAGGGGTCCACCCCCACCATGCTGCTCCCTTGAATAATGATCTATTACTCATTTCTGGCCTGAATTCTTGTGGTGTGAAAATAAATAAGTAGTATAGCAGTTCACCCAATTTATTTGCATCTACCCGTACAGTTGAAATAGTAACGTGAAAGTAAAGGCTTCCCCATCTGCCACAACACTATTGTAATGATTTGATTGTAAAAGTGAAAGGTAACATTTATAAAACAGTGAATCTAATTGCCCTGGTACCTGCCTCTGTCTGAGATGACAGGGGGATTTGACTTGATGCTGGTTGTAAAAGTAAAGGGTTTTTCTTGTGTTAACTGCTCTTCTTGCTTGCTTTTCTGTTCTGTTTTATAGTAAAGCTGAACTTAACTGTTGTAAGTGAAGATAAGCATCCTTAAGTGTTTCACCAGACGTACAGGACCATAGTGTGCTCAAAAGCTTTCACTGTTATATCAGTACTTACCAGAAAGCATAGTTTTTGGAACTGAGCTTAATCAATATAAGGCAGGGTAGATATCTTAGTTAGTTTATAAAAAGGTGCATATGTATATGTAGAGCACAAGCTTTTTAAACCCAAGTTCACTTCATCTGCTGCTGTGATGCAGCACTGTCAGCAGAGGGAGCATGATGTGAAATGCAGTCATCTGTTCTGAACACTGCATTATGGGAGAGGAAAGGTGAGGGTTAAACTGTGAATGATTTACCGATGTAGGCATCTTGGCTGCTTAAACCTCACAAAATACCTGCTTTCTATTCAGTGTGAAGTGCTAGAAGGATCTACATCTAAAGAAAGACTGAGAAAGTCCTATTTGTGCATCAGTATGAAACACATCAGTGAAGGAACCAAATAGATTCTCCAACTCCTTACTTTTGGGGGATAGCATAGCTGAAAGATTTCACATGCCCTAGTTAATTCTTTGAGGTGTCACACAGAAAGGAGGCTAGTGGGTTTATTGAAGTGTAGATCACACCATTTCTGTATGCTACTTATGTTTCACTGCGGAACAGAGACTGCTGTGGGAAAGACAAAAAGATTAAAACACCCACTGAGGTAAACCTGCAAGGGTAAAGTAGCAGTCATTCACAGCTTCTGTGTGCCAAGTAAAGGGGAAACTCATGGTCCAGCAGCCCACCATCCAGGAGCATTCCAGTCAATGTATTGTTAACAGATAATACAATGCTCATTGTTTTAAGAAATGTGACGGTGTATTAAGGATGGAAAACACATCATGAAGCAAGACTAATGTTGCATTTGGCTAACTCAGAAGCTCAAATCCTCCTGTCTCTGCTTTCCCCTCCATAGAGACATCCTTGTTCAAACAAACACCTCGCTACGCAGCATGCAAAGGGTGGTGCAAAAATAGTTTATTACGATATAGTTTATGTAAAGTTAGGTAATTATATTTACAAAATAAAAATGATCAGCTACATCCATGGGAACCTAGCATGTCACACAGGATTTGTAAGGAATAAATATTGTGATAAAAGTGACACTTCTATTACAGTGAACAGTTGATTGGGAACAGTGGCTTTAAAAAAAGCACTGAAATAAAACCAAAGGGAGAGGAAAGGGAGAATTTCCTGCTCATACTCAGTAAAACAGAAACCTCAAACAAACACACATTCCCCTTTGCAAGAGGACATGGATCAAGTCTAACACACAACTCCTCAGACAGGTGCAGTCTCCAGCCCTCCCCCTCCCCCTCCCCCTGCCTTGCACCATGCAGAGTTGCAGCACTGGTGGTTGGGTTTTTAGAACATGTGGCCGGCCACTTTTTCCCTCCTTACCACACCAGGTCTACTCAGATTTGTACGCCACCCTCAAAAGCATTCACCAGCAACATGCTCCTTGGGGCTTTATCTGCTGTCGTTACTGCCACTCAGCCAAGGAGCAGATCAGGTGGCGGCTGCTTTAGTCTTGCCCCACTGCAGAAATGTAGTCACCTTGTAGTCGACTCCAGGGTGTCACCATAAGGCACAGCTCTTTGGGATTTCTCTTTCCATCTACCCCAGGGCTGAAGCTCTTGCAATTCAGTTGGTAATGGAGGGTGCACTTTTCAGGTTCTTCCAGTTGTGGCTGGGCAGCTGGCCAAAGGTGTGTGCAAGAGCCAAGGCAGACCTTCAGTCCCAACTGTGTTGGCAGCATGAGGGTGAGGAAGAACATCATCTGGACTTGTGTCCATTGCGACTGTTACACAGGTATCACCCAAAACCACATTTCCCTCTCCCACTCCCTCTTATCCCCAAAACCCCTGTCGGTTCAGAAAAATGAGTTCTCATAATCTCAAGTCACCCCAGAACTCCAGGTCCCAAGAGGGTGAATGTGGGTCAGAGCCTAAGACTCCTTATCTATTTCCTACATACCAAAGTCTAGTATTTTACAACACATTTTGCTCTCTCTAGATTAAAACAAAAAGTCAGGTTCCTGTCCCATCGAACACACAGGAGGAAGATGGGAGGAGTGAGGAAACAATTGCTTGTGATTGCAGTAAACTATTACTGGTCAGTGGCCAGCTGGGTTAGTTCTGACAGTACCAACTCGATTCGCTAGTCAGGCTTCGGCTAGTGGACACCCGCACCCTCAGTCTCCTCTAGTAGTCTAATAAAGTGCAGGCTGAGGCAGGATAAAGCACTAGGGCGAGCTGACAAAGCTTGGTTCATTTCAGCCCATGTTACTATTGAGCGTCCTTCCCCAGTCTTGCAACTATTTTTGCATCCATTCCTAGAAAACGCTTCGTAATACAGTGATAGGGGATCGCATTGTAAGTGCAACTCAGTAGTAACTACATTGTACTGAAGGTTATATTTTAAGACAGTTCCTTACATATCGTAAGTTACAGTAAATTCCATGCTGTTGTACAATACGTAACTGCACAGCTAGGAGACAGATAGGTCTGTAGTTCCCTTAATTCCATACAGCCTAACAGAGTAGCTTCACTGCTGCTGCACGAGTTACACAGTCACAGACTAAGCCCTAAGCTCCTTTGTTCACTCGCTGCAACAGTCCTATGTTAGTTACTGTGCAAGGATCCTTGCGTATGCTCTAGGCACAAAGTAGTTACTACACAGGATGTTAATGCCACTGTTGAACACAAGATTACTGAATTCTCTGAATGGAAAAAACAATTTATAGTGCTGTAAGGTTACAGTTCTCAAAACACTGTACACATTCTTTGGACAGGTGTCTTCAAAACTGAAAGTGTAGGTCAGCAGAGACGTTTTAAAAGATATTTATAACAGTCATCAAAAACCAAACATTCTATCAGGGGCACAGGGGGGGTTCAACATATTACACTCAGATCTCCTCTTGCAACCTCAAATTTGACATCTGGATTAGAACAAGATTTAAAAAACAAAAACACAACTTAGTCACAGAAAAAGAACCCTCCACTAACTTCTGAGTAATAAATATTTACATTGCGTGCTTTGAATACTATACAGGTTTTAAATTATTTTAAAGAGAGGAATAACAAAGCTTTTTTTTAAAAAATGGAAAAATTACAAAGGAAAGGCAAGCTACACTGAGCGTGCATGTGCTTAAGTATTCACAATGAAGAAAGTACTGCATACGAGCCACAAAAATGCAAAGGTCTAGTGGAATTCCAATCAAGTATATAGCTGCTACAAGAGTGATGTGTTTCACAACGCTCAGGACTGTGATGTGTTCCAGTCAACTTCTATTGTGGAAAAATAACCTTTTTGTTTTTGTTCTGCATATCAGCACAAAGTTCTGTTTCTGAAGCAATTCAGTCAAATTTCTCTTTCCTTTCTTATATGGACAAAGGGGGGAAAAAAGGTCACAGTTAAAAAGGACATGGATCTAATTATTTCCAAAAAGGAAAGTGGCAGAAAAACTCCACAAAAGACAAAACTTTGGAAGCAGTCAGAAAGAGCCTATGTTTCTACAGTTTACTTTGAACTTGATTTACTAGACCTCACATTTCAGTACTTTCATAGTATAGGATTGTGTAAAATGCAGCAGCTTGCAATATATCTAGATATATCTATATAGATATGTATCTAGATATATCTATTCACACAATGTATATACTGTGCCCTTTAAGAGCAATTCAAGCAATATAGCTATGATACTGACTCACCCCATTGCTTAGGGAAGATGCCTTGGCCACAGCCAGAGAACTCACTTGTAAGATGCTCTGCTGGAAAAATGCAAGTAGAATTTGGAAATCTTGGGGCAAAAATCGGGGACATTTTGCTCACTGTTCTTCCTGCCCTCTCCCCAGTCGGTCTTAGAGGAGCCCTGCTTGCTCTCATTCTGGAGAAAGGATGAAGCCTGAAGCAGCAGGAAGAACTGGGCTTTACCACAGAACCTTGCACACAGCCAAGACTTCTGCAAGGTTCTTTTTTCCCTTTGAACCATGTTTTTGACCTGTACCTCTATGGGATGATTTTAGGACCTGTGTTTACTGCACCTGGAGGCCCTTTGGGAGTGCAGGAAAAGACACTGTCTGATGCTTGAGAAAGGGTCAAGTAGCTGTCACATCTAAACCAAAGACGGGGAGGAAAGTGGAGCAAGGTTTGTGACAGTGTTGCAAAGGGAGGGAGGAAGGAAATGTGTTTGAGCGCCAACACATCGTCCTCCTTGAACTAACTAGGAACAGTGGCTTTTGCCATGCAGATTTTTTCAGCTCCTTCTAGCCCGGAGCACTGCAGCCGGATAGGATGGTGCAGCTGCGCTCCGGCTCCCTGTGCCACCTGACAGCAGAGGGCTTGGCCCACACAGAGCATAAAGACATTTTTAAAAGGGCCAAATCCCCTTCTGGAGATGGCCAAGCTTCAACACGCACTGCTCTTAAAAGGGACAGTATATAAGAACACCACAACTGCACTTTAAGAGACCTCTGTTCAGGTGTTAAATACTTTAACACAGCAAGGTTCAGCAAGAAAAGCATCTATTTGGCTTGTTAGACATTCCTAGAAGCTTAAGAATATTCCTCAGAGGGTGATCCCACCCGCTCCTCCACATGTTGCCTGGTGGATTTCTCTCTAAATTAGCTTTCTCTTGTTTGCAACACTTTTTTTCTGTCTGCAGCCGGTATCCTGTCTGTGGTTTCCTCTCTGTGGGACGGCATATCTAGTTAGGTTTACAAGGCAGAATAAAAGTCCAGAACGGTGGGCCAATATGTATTAGTTAAAGATTCCCAGTAATAAAACCTTTGCTGACAGATCCAATAAGTTCAGATTCTGCTGTTCTGGTAGTCTTGGCAGACCTTGGAGCAAATCCTTTTACAGCCGACCCAATAAGACAGGTTACAGGATAACTGAAGGTTGCCATAAAATAGGAAATAAGACATTGGGAGGTTGAACGGCAAGTGCCAGCTCATTTAAGCCAGAGTTACTGCTGGGGCTTTACCCATCATCTGCAGGGTCCTGGATTTACAAGGAACTGCACATTCCCTCAAGCAACCTATTCAAAACTTCTGTGCATATGGCCTTTTCCTTGGGGTGCATACACATGGGAAAGCCTAATGGAGTAAGGAAACCATCAAATCAAATACCCTCTTCCCTTAAGCAGTTTTGGGACGCTGCATCTAAACAAGCCCAATGACCCACCCCCCAACCCAGCTGCACGCCCCAGGATTATTATGGGACAGCACAAGCAGAAAGTTTTCTGAGCTTGCCTTGGACCTGCCATTGCTCCAGTACCTTTCCTCTTGCTACCCGGCTGGCTCGCTGCTGCTTCCACTTCTCTCCCTGCCTGCCTTGCACTGAGCATCCACCACCTGAGTGCTTCCACTAGCCTGCATTGCCTTTCTCTCTGTCCTCGCCCACTTTTACACCTGCTGGGTCCAAAGATGGGAAACGTCCCCATATCAACTTCAGTTTTCCCTCATTGCCTCCACTGGAGCACCTGACCCAGTCTGCATAGTCCAGAAGCCCACCCCGCCAGTCAGCACACCGCAAACTCTTCCTCCAAGCCAGCTTGCCACCTCGTGGTGCCAGGCAACACAGGCTGCACAGCTCTGCTAATTACCAAGCTCCTCTAGCATTATAAAAGCAGAAACCCAAGTGAAGCAAACAGACGCCACTGACTCATTAATCAGAGTACCTGTGCAAAGCTGAGGGCCTGAGTCTCAAGAAGAGAGCCCCTGGGATGAAGCGTACAGCAGAGGAAGGGCGACTTCAGTTTCCCCTACCCCCAAAAATCATCCCCATTAGGATCCACTTGAGGCTCAGTGAAAGTGTACCACATAGCAACAAGCCCTGCCTGTTTATAGCCGCCGCCGCCGCCTCACCCTCAGCCTGTGGCCTCCTGCTATTGGCAGTGCAGCTGTAAAAGGGGGACATAATGCACCTTTATTTTGCACTCGAGTTAGCAGATTCTGAACAAATTCACTGAGCAAAGCAGCCACTGCAATAGCCCAGGGCAGAGAAGCCCATACTGGGAGGAGTGGTTGACATGTGGCTTCTCCACTACAGCCAACTCAGCTGGCGTAGAAGCAAGCAGTGCTCCCTACCACCCTCCAGGATGAGTGCATTGCTTGGAGGTGTTGAGTGAATCCATTTGAGTGCACCTTGTGAGGAAGAAGTTACAACACTGAAGGACCCCAGCCTGTATCCCATGGGCTCAATCCTCTGAGGAGAATTCAGGGCTGGAAAGCTAACGGAGCAGAGCAGACATCCGCCAAACCCCGACTGGTAGGGACGGAGCCTAGGAACAAAAGGACTTCCTCTTCTGGTGGCTGCTCAAATAGAAAGGTCACGGAAAGAGCAAGCTGGCTATTGTAAGCGTCAGCTGAACGGCTGTGCTGCATGCGCAAGGGCTTATACAGTATATGGACACAGCAAGTGAACACCCCAGCTCCCTGGCAGTAGCTAGCCTCAGCTCTGGCCTGTCACAGCACGGACGGCCCCACTGGCCCCACGAGGTGCACCTACTCCACACAGCATGGTGGGCACACGGGTGGAAATATCCAAAAGGACTAGCCCATCCTGAGGTCCCTCTTCCCCAAACACTGGCGAGAAGCGGTAGGGAAAGCTCCTAGTCTGTTCTAGGGCCGGCAAGTACTAAAGAATGCGTACACCTCAGCATGGGCGTGCACGGCTCAGCGCCAGAGCTGAAGAGCTATGGGTCCCTGCTGAACTCAACACAGGCAGCAATTTGTGCTTCTCCACTGCAGGAGAGGAGTAGACAAGGGGCAAGGCTGCGTGCCACGGGGGCTGGTCCATGCAGGGTTGTGAGCACATAAGGAGCAGCTCTTAGACTCTCGACTATTAGTCCGGGAAGGTGGTTGGGCAGCTGGCCTGACCCCAGAGTCTCTGGGAGCAGCAAGGGCCGGGTCAGGTCCTATGGCTGGCTGGAGAACACATAAAAGTCTATTACAGGACATGGGGGTAAGAAGGGGAAAGGGTCATGAAAGTGCCCAGTGTGGCATGGTTTCCCCGCTTCTTATCCCTTCGATGCAGCATCTCACCACATCCCTCTGCCTCCAACATGCCTAGGCACAGCATGGCAACCCGGGAGTGGGGGGCAGGGAGGGATGGGCATTTCAGCCCTCCCTTGCCTATCCTTCATAGATGCACGGACAAGCACAGCAGCCCAGCTTGGGTCCAAGGCAGGGGGGGGAACAACAGAACCCATTTCCTACCATGGAACAGAGATGCAAGGCTGGCTAGTGGCTTCAAAAGTAGGAGGTGGAGGGAAACACCAGTCATGGCCTAGCAGCACAAAAGCAACTCCCCTCCCTGGGAAAGCAGAGCTTTAAGCAGCTCTAGCACCAGCCTTAGGCCAGAAATCAGCACAGCCTACGAAAACAGAGTTCCAGCCAAACGCTGCAGTTTCAAAGCTAGGCAGCAGCTTCGCTCCCTAGAGGAGGGTGCAGATTCTTAGAAGCACGGTGTGATGCAACTGAAACTGCGAGATGGCCAAATCAGTGTTGAAACCCAGTGCTGGACCAGCATTTAAATGCAGTTCCTGGCCTGCACTGGACAGGTCCTTATACCAAGTCAAATCAGGCCTGAAACCAGGGAGTGGGGGGGGGCAGCACGTGGAGTGTCATTGGCAGTGCAGTGACTGAGCTAGTGTCTGTCCTTGACAGGCAGAGCAAGGGGGGTCTTGGCAAAATAGCTGCTTTGCTGCCGAGCCCCCCTGGTTCAGGGCTGCACCTGTGCTACTGGGTTCCCTCGGTCTCCTCAGCTGTTTCCAGTCTGCCCTCCCACCTGCTTTACGGCTTAACAGGCATGCATTTGTTTTAAGCCAGCTTCCATTGGGGCAGGCAGGGGCCACAATACTGCCGTGGTTGGGAGCATGCGGGAGTTTTGTGACTCATTCCAAAATGTGTCCCCAAAGTGGCATCACAA
Organism: Crocodylus porosus; assembly: GCF_001723895.1. Lineage (NCBI taxonomy): Eukaryota > Metazoa > Chordata > Crocodylia > Crocodylidae > Crocodylus > Crocodylus porosus. The sequence goes on from NW_017728927.1 coordinate 9,810,548, forward strand.
CTACTGCCTTTTGTAGGCAGGAGGAGCAGGATTCTGGCGCCAAGTGAAGGAAGGCAGCATTTGGACTGAGTGGAGCATTTCCACAGCCAAAGCTGTGGTCAGCATCCATCCATCCTCCAGAGGCTGGAAGAAGGGCCCTAGTACTTTCCAGGGGTGGTGGGAAGAAGGGGCAGTAGTTGGAGGCTAGACAGCTGCTGCTAGGCTGGATCTGGACTGTTGAATCCTGTAGCACATTGCTCAGACAGCACAAGGGACTAGAGAGGGAGGATCATGGAGGGCAGCAGGCCTTTGGGCCAGGTGCTGTTGAAGCCTGTGTTTCAGACGAATGTTGGGCGTTCTGTCTGCAACTGTCTGAACCTGGCATGAAGCCCCACCAACACTCCCCTCCCTCTGCTCTGCTGGGCTAGTGGCCGTCAGTGCTGTGACCCAGGCCCAGACCTGACTGCAAGGGCTGCTTACAACTCAAACCGACCTGCTCTTCCTGCTGCTTTTGCTGTGGGTTTTTCCCCAGAAGTGCAAGAGACAAGTTCCACAGTCAGGGTCCTGGCGTGCACAGAGCCCAGGATCCAGCAACAGTAATGCAGTGAGTTCGGGGTTGTGCCACCCAGGCCCTGTGCCTATCCCACCACAGTCGGTATGACAGTTAGCTTATCAACAGGCGCCCAGCCTTAATACTGACACTTAGTGTAATGGTTGTTCAGCGAAGGAAGGATTCTTCTACAAAGAGCAGCAGGGGACCAAGGTCCATCCCCTCCTCCCTTGTAGTCTCCGAGGCATCTCATGAAGGAGGAGGCGGCACAGAGCCCTCGGGGTCAGGGAAGACCCATGCCCAGTCGGATCAGGAGTGTCTAGACCAACAGCAGCGAGGATGGTTGGAAGGAACAAGAGACAAAACAGTGCTTGTGCTGCGTGGCCGTGAGCTGCCAGGTGCAGGTGTTCGAGCTGAACAGGGAAGGGGAGGAAGGGAAAAAAAAAGAGCTAGTCTTTCTTCAAGTCCCTGGATTCAAAAAGCTTCAGGCGTTCTTGCACCGTCAGGCCTTCCTTCAGACTCTGGGGAGACAAGAGAGGGACAGCGTCAGAGACCCAGCAGTAAGGCCAAGCAATGAGGTGTCTGGCAAACACAGGGATGGTGCGGATGCTGAGGCAAAGGAAACGGGAGGAGGGGACGGCCTCCTCAATGGAAAGATTAGTGGAGCATGCCAGAGAGAACACGCTACGATGGGATGTTATTATTGGTGAATCAAACCTAGAAAGAGTGAGATTGGAAGTTCCCCGGGTGGCAATCGCTGCAAATGAATGAGGCACACAGGACGGCGAGCCTGGGGAGCCTGGCTCATAAAACAATCCGTGCAGCTTGCAGAGTGTGGGCCCAGCTTCAACAAAGCCCTTGGCTTGCACAAGGAGTCCAAGCAGTCCTGCTGGGCTCTGCCGAGAGAAACAGCTCTGGAGCGGAGATGCATGCTGGCCTCCCCTGACTGCTGGGGAATCCACACTAAGTGCTTATAGCCCCATCTCCATTGTATGCTTTGTCCAAGCAGCCCTGAAACTGCAGCTGACCACTGTGTTGCAGTCCCTACCCTGTGCTGTGACCCCAACCTACGCCTTCCGCAGCTGGATGCTACTGACCAAATCGAGCTGGTGGGAATCTCATGAACTGTTTACCCCACGATCTAGTAAGATCAAACTCATGACCCGCTTCAGATGTGAAACCCGTATCTCTAGAGGCAAAAGACTACCCTTCACGCCCACCGTACTGGTGTTTGGGAGCTTGGCACTGAAAGCCTTCTCAAGCATGGAGGAACAGGACAGAAGTGACTGCAAAAGTATTGCTGTCTCAGGTGGCCAACTGCCACGGCCAATTTCCTCAGCAGTTTTGGGATCTGGATGTTCGGTTACAATCAACATGCAGCAGCTCTGAGAGATGGGGCTTTCTGCACCATCTCGATCACGCAGCTCCTGGCAATGTTCCCATTTCCCTGCAGCTCCTCACCGGGCAGCACCAGAAAATTAACAGGAGCAATCGCAGCAGCATAGGCCCAAAGCTAAGATCGGTTTAACGACTGGTTGCTGGGGCAAGCAGGTTCCGAGCTCCCCATGAACAGGATCGTTGGGACTGCAATGGCCACGGTCTTTCTGAAGCTCCCCTGACATGGTCAGGAACATAGAACAGCTTTTGGCAAGTAGATGAAAAGCAGGACCTGAAAACTAGCCCGTCTGGGTTCACTGCCTGAGCTGTGAGAATCAGCAGCCCATTGTAAATGGGAAGAGAAACAGCGACTTCTGTTCCACTCCAGTTCTCTTTCTTTCCAGTGGACAGAAAAGAAATTTGGAGTTCAGAAGCGAGCATCTCTCTGGCACAAGCATCTAAGTAGGCCAGAGGTAGGGCCCATTCAGCCAGCCTGCACCTCTGAATTCTCACTTTACAGGAGGGGACAACGCAGTGCATGAGACTCCACTGCCGACAGCGACAAGCAAACCCCTCACTTGGGAAGGCGCTGCTGAAATAAGGTAACAGTCTCTTATCCCAAGAGCTTGGAGTGAAAGGATGGCAAGGAAATAAAGACACCTCCAGTCCAATTAACACCAGGCTGGCAAATTCCCTCAGCAGTCTCTCCTTTTATCACTACTTCCTCCCTGCCAGCTCCGTTCCAATCTCAGCATCTTTGCCACGTGATGGCAAATGCATCACTGGAACTGTCTCCTTTGTCATGAGCTGCTTTCTTCTGCTGGATGAGCTTGGAGTCCTCAAAACAACATCTAGGATGCAGCGTGGGGGGAGAGGGCATCATTTCACCCATGCCACAACCTGACCATGAGAAACCTATGGCTCCCTTCTTCCTGCAAGCCTGCAGGCTGCTGTGAGTTTAGTCAGAGGCATGCATAGTCATTCAGCATGCACACTCAGAGTCCCACGCCCCTGACACACCTAGCCAGGGAGCGTGCCCGAGAGCTGTCCAAATCCTCCCTTCTGCTGGATGGCTGTGTCAGTGGGGGTGGGAGAGAGAGAGTGGGAGGGCGAGACAGCCACAGATCCCCTCAGGGAAGAGCCAAATGGGGCAATTTGTATTTTACAGCAATCCAGGCTCCCCCGCCCTCCCGGGAGAATCAAATCTCAGAATCAAGAGGAGGAGGGGGTCTCGCTGGCTATGGGAGGCGTGAGCGGGGCATGCACGTGTGGGCGGCCCCCGCGGGGAGCGGCGCTGCGTGGTGGGGAAGGGTTCGTTTACCTACGTGACAGGGAACCTGGACTCTGGTTCATTTCAGTTTTCCCATGAGACCTGCTCAATAACGGACTGTGGGAGGAGAGAGCAAAACACAAAACAAGCAGCACATCAGTCCCAATGGCATTTGCGCTCCAAGCCTGGCCTTGGCCCCTCCCAGCCCTCCCAGCCTCTGCCCATCTGTACAGGCCATGGCGTCTTCAGGTCGGAGTCTCCTTTGCCCAGATGCGTGCTCCAGACAAACAGACAAAGACATGGAGGGGACGACAAAAGCAGCAAATCAAGGGGCAGTGGAGAAGGGAAACCAACCGACCAGTGCTGTGCACTAGCATGTCTGCTGCACCTTTAAGAGATGCCCAGGGGCTGCCCCCCCCAAGCTGCAGAGACTGAATGCACGTGGTGGGGACATGTATTTGATTGGTGCAGCCCAAGCGTCCTGCTGTGTCTGGCACTGTCCCGACCACTTATGACATCAGAACGAGATGCCAAACATCGAAGTTCCTGTGTCCTTCCCACTCAAATGCGGTGTCTGCAGCCCCATGGAGATGATGGAAATGCTCAGCAAGGTGAGACTGTGACAGATTAGAGGCCACACATGGGGCTCAGGGGCTGCATTACCAGGATTTGGGACAAAACCTGAGGCCCAGAATGGCCAGGATAAAGCACTGAAAGCCATTGGGCTGGCAGCCCCAACCTGTCCGGGTAAATCAAAAAGTTTCCTTAGGACCAAGACACCTGGGTTCTAACAGACTAAAGATGCCGCAGGAATTGACACCACGTTGCTGTCTATCAGGACAATCACTTTCTGGTATCTACACGTACTCACAGCAGTTACACCCCACCACCTTGGCATTATGATGGGGAGCAAATACCACGGGCTGGAAAAGCAAGGCACACCCTGGCTCTTCAAACTGCAGCTGTAGAAGCTGCCAAGGCAGGTTTGTAGCTAGACTCAGCAGGCTGCAGGCTCAGCCAGAGTCAATGGACCCAGCCCTGCAGGATCTTGCAGGGAGCATGGGAAACAGCCTGCCACCGCACCAAATGCCTACCTGCACATGGAGCAGCATGGCCATTATGAGGGCAAAGCCTTGCTCAGCAGGCACTGGACTTGTTCCCATGAGTGCTGTGGGCTGACGCAAATGCACAGCAGCACTGCGCTCCCACCCTGTCCCTTACTGGGACTGGAGTTCTGACCTACACCCTCCTCCTTGCCCCCTACCAGTCAGTCTTGGTTTTTTTTAATTTCTTGGGGCAGGCTTCCACACATCCCTGCTAGAAAGCAACGTGGGGCACAGGCATCACAGGGGAGAGATGCACACTCACCTTTGACCTGATATTCCTTAATTGCCGGCTAACACTGGATCTGTCTTTCTTCAGGAAATCGGGGTTACTTTTGGATTTCATGATGTCTGCAGGGAGCAGAAGGAGCAGAGTCAAGTGCTGCTCCCAGCCCACTGGCTGCCAAGTCTGGAGCCCATCATAGGGAGGCTGAGGACAGAGCTGCTGGCAGAGAGGCAAAGCAACGCAGTAGAAGTGCTTACTCCTGCTGAGCATGACACTGCTGCCCTGCAGAGCCACCCTGGCACAGGGGTGCAGGGGGCCAGCATGGCCACTCCCTCCAATGGCTGCACAAAGAAACAGCTTCCCTGATGCAAAGGAACATGCCAAGCATGACTCAGAAAACATTTCCAAAAGATGCAAGGGGCAGCCTTCTCTGCCCAGGCTGGAAGGAAGAGCTGCCGCTGCCAGGAGCAAAAGCCCCTGGGCCTGAAGGGGCAAGACTAGGGAGTAATGCATCACAGCACAGAGGCCCATCACAGGCACTTCTCAATCACAACCAGCCTATGCTGCAGTCTAGGCAACTGGAGGCAGCTGCTCTTGCTCCCATCATCAACCTCCTGAGCCCTCCCTTCTGCACATACCAAGCCATAGTCACCCCTGCTGCCTTGCCAGCAACTTGAATGGATCATGGGTGGATGCCAAACGTGTGGCTTGGCCCTCCCAGCCCCCTCATCCACACACGGTTTATGTCAGGACAGGGCAACAGAAGACAGGACTGACCGTATCCCGACACAGATGTGTTCTCGGGGGATTTCTCGCCCAGTGCTTCTGTGGCTGCCTTTAGCTGCTCTTTCAACCGGCTGATGTCGCAGTCTGCCTTGGCCTTCACGATGCTCAGCTCTGTGTAGATATCCTTGTGTTTGTCACTGGCGTATTTCTTTTCCTGGCAAAGGAAACCCAGCAGGGTCACTGCAGAGCAAGGCAGACAAATGAAGCCAGCCAGCTGACATGCTGACTAAAGGACAAGGGAAGCAGCAAGCTGGAACAAAGCCCTGGACTTTTGGCCTTTCTCGATTCTCACTAGGCTGCACCCCAAACCACAAAGGAGCTGCTAGTGAGAGCTGGGGGAGAACTCAGACCGCTGGTCTGAAATCAGTTACTGCCATGTGCGGTCAAGGGGGCTCTCCTTTGGCTACCAGCAGTCTAGGACACAGAGCTGAACAGTTCCAGTTCCATCCAGGAGAAAGCAGCACATGCAAACGGGCCTGCTGCAGACACTATTGTTTGCAGTTTTTGATTTTAATCTGAAAATGGCACGGATCTACTATAACTATGAGAACCAGCCTTGGCCAATGCACCATAACCAGCCCAACCCAGTTACATGTTTAGAATGAGGTTGTTTTGCTCAGTTTAAGATCGACTGTTACAGGGTCCAAAACAAATCTCTGAGATTTAATGCTGCCAGGAGGCATCTTTATGGCATTAAAATGATAACCTCCACCCCTCTCCCCCTTCCCCACCCAAAGCATTTGATTCAATTAAGGGAGGAAAATATTTAAATGATGCTGTGAATCTTAAATAAGTAAGCCACAACTGCTGAAAGCCATCTACCACTGCAGAGGGATGGCAGGATATGGACAGCGACAGCACCAACCCCCAGCATTACCCGCAGAGCTGTCTGTAACTCGTCCTTAAGGGAGCTGATCTCCTGCTTCAGGTACTGTATTTCTGATTCCTTGACTCGCAACAGGACCTGCAGGGAAAAAAAAGGAACAGGTATTTCCACCCAGAAACAGAAGGGCTCCCACCACCAGCCAAAACATCACAAAAGGTGTGCTGAGCACACCTGGGTGTCAACTGAGTAGGGACCGCAGGGCTCAGTTCAGAACGTGCTTCATCCAATACTCTCAGACAGGCCCTATCCCTGGGCAATCTGTGGATAGCAGCCGGGTCTGGGAAAAAGGTCCCCCCGGGAAACCTGAGGCTGGTGAGGATAACGCGGTGCACCCACTGGTGGTTGGATCAACCCACATGCTGTACTTCCACCAGGATCTTGCGGCCACATTGTGCCCTGAGCACAATTCCCATATTATGCATCGGAGATGGAGGTGAACGAAGCAGTCAGAAGACTTGGCTAAGACCAGAACAGGAACTGCAGAACTGAGGAGGGTCCTGGCTCTGCCTCGCTCTTGGGCCACCATGTGTATGGCCCGATTGTGCTCCTGGCCACCCCAACCTCTTCCCGTCCCACCAATGGCTATTTCCAAGTGAGACCAGGGCCTACAGGGTGATCCCTGCACCAGTGACCATCAGTGACCTCTTTGGCCACCCAAGCCTCAACCCGCTCTCTGCAGCTGCTGCCACACCTGCACCAAGCAGCTGCTACTTTGGACAGAGCATTTACCTCCAACTCATAGGCATCCTTGCCCTGTGTGAGAGGTGAGCCAGCAGCCTCTCCCCCACCCTCCCCAGTCAGCAACGTCCGTAACTGCGTGATCTCAGCAGCCAGGCGGTTATTCAGCTCCTGGGAAAACAAGAGAACCACCATGTGAGCGGTGGGGAACAGGTGCACCCTTCAAAGGTTGAGATCTCTCAGCCTCATTTTCGTAAGTTCCCTAGGCATGCCAAGAGGTCCACTTATCAGCCCTGTTTGCCTTGCACAGCACCATCCCATTGGGCACTCGGCCTCCCATGCCCAGCAGCGCTGATTCTCCAAGCTAACTGACCAGGCATGAGGAGCTCTCAAGCAGGGCGGGGGGTTGATGCCTCACCTGATTGTGCGCGTTGAGCTCCTGGTTCTCTCGCTGGCACTGGCGGAGGGCCTGCCTCTCAGCCTCCAGGGCCTGGGCCAGGTGCGCGTTCTCCAAGCACTTCTGGGAGTACTGCTCTGAAAGGACCTCCAGTTCCCGCTGGACTGACTGCAGCTCCTCCCTGCAGAGAGGCAAAGCCCAGAGACACATCAGCTGGGCCTGCTCTCCGAGGCTGATCCAGGTGGTGCACCCCTTCCCCCCGCAGGCCTAGGCTGCCAAAACTCCAGCCTCACAGAAGAGGGAAATGCTCTCGGGTTTTGGAAAAATCTTGTGACCAAGGAACCACCTGAATCTCCTGAAACTCAGAGGGGATTTCCAACTGCCTCACAGCCGACACCTCCACTGGAGAAACACTGCTGGGTGCTTCATTTGATTACTTAAAATGACTTGTGGGGCTGAAATATATTGCACCTGTTCTGCGCATGCAGGGAAAGGGTGTATTTGCCTGTTTCTGCATTATACATAGGCAGCATGGTTGGTTGGGCTGCTCACTAACTCTCCTATCTGCCATGTAAGAGTGGATCTGGGCCCTACTAAAGGAGAGTGTTCTCTTGTCTGAATACATCTGGCTTAACAATAAAGCCAGAGCTGTGCACAAACCGGCATCAGATAACTGCATTTTGCTTCTCGTATTGGTCATAACTGCTGGATGCGCTACAGACAAGTGTCTGGAGTCTGGAGCTGATGCTCAGATTTAAGGAGAGAAGCTTCCATGTTGCTCTCCTCTGGTCTGGGACTGTGCTACCAACAGGACTGAAAATACACCAGCTCTCATAGCTCGGAAGGAGAGGGAGAAACCTACAGGTACTGCCTCCGCAGGGCCTCGATATCCGCATTGACACTGCTGATCTGGGAGCGCTGGGACTTCTCCAGCTCCCGCTCCAGCTCCTCCCGGTGGGCATTCTTCATGGCTTCGATGGCTGTGCAGGATGGAAAGAGGATTAGCGCCCCATGAGGAGGTGACACATTCACGGCTGCATCCAAACACAGCTCACCTTGGTGAGTAATCTCACTGCCTAACAATCACTTCATTATCTGGCATCGGCTGTCAAGCAGAAAAGGGTTTCTGCAAATCCTGCTTTTTTAATGAAGTCCAACAATTGTCCGCTTCGCATGTGATTTCCTGGTTGTGAGGCTCCACACACAGAGCCTGGGCTTGGACGTTTTAACATCCCAATGGCACCAACAAATGAAGTCATTGTGGAACTAGCAATAAATCACCCACAGGAATGACTAATGCCTGGCTTCAGCAGGGCAGAAAACGAATCACTGCAGTCAAGCAGAGGCACACTGGACCTGGGGAGGAGACAGGAGACGGCTCCCCCACACTCACACAAATGGCCTAGGCCCCTCTTCCCTCACCCAGGCCTAGCCAGGGGATCCTCCCCTTCGAGAGCATGCCCCTCCACCCGCACGTCATCCTCCACTCTCCCACTGGCTCCTTGTGACTGATACAAATGAGGCTACCACCTGCCTGTCCTGCCACTGCTCCCTGAAACAGCTACTCCCCCCTCCACTGTCTCCACAAGGCAGAGAGGACTGTCATTTCCACTACAACAAACCTGCCAGCCCCTTACCCGAGATGGTGGCAGCTGTTTCTTCTGCCAGCAGGCGGTCCTTTTCCTCCCGCAGTTTCTCCAGCTCCCGCTGATGCTGCCTCTGCAGATCCTCGATTTTCTTCTGATGCGTTTCCTCCATGGCTGCAAACCCCCGCTCACATGTTGCCTGGAGCAGAGAGGGAAGGAGCACATGTTTTCCTTTGGGGCTGCAGCTGCAGGTTGAGGGCAGATGCATGCACAGCACTTGGGAGGGTGTCACAATGGAGATCAGCCAACGGGCAGACAGACGGATAGACCATGGATGGAAGGGACTGGTCCTGCCCTCACCTGACTGCAGTGACTGGCTGATCCAGCAGGTCCTTTCCCCCTCTCACTGCAGACTAAGAGTGACCAAACAGCCCTGCACCCTTTCCCCCAGCCTGATCTAGGATGCTCAGTCCCTGCAAGTCCCTTCCCTGACCTACTACCTGCATTCCCTTGAATGCCCCTCCATCATCTGTTCTCTGCGTTGGAGGGAAGAGCACCACTCACTGGCTCGCTAGTATTACCACTGGTGCATCTCGAACAGGGCGCTGCTCAGCCCTTGGGAGGGACAGCAGCGTCACCGCTACCAATGCAGATCCTGTCTGCGCTTGGCCATCATGGGCCTCAGATTGGCGCCCCCCAGGCCTCTCTCCTGCATTTGGTTGAGGGGCCTGGGCAGAAGTCTGCAGCGTTCCTGCTACCGACTCAGCTTGCAAGCTTCCCCTGGCACAGCTGAGTCAGGCACTGCACTAGCACCTGCTTGGCTTTGTTTTTTAGGGCGTCATGCTCAGTCACGTTCCCTGTGACCTGCCAGAAGCAGGATCAAGTTTGGAACTCAGCACTCCAGTTTCCATCCTCAGGGCACTTTTGGGGATCTCTGCTGGCTCAAAGGCTTCCCTTTCATCATGGGAGCCAACCAGCAGTGCCAACCCGCTCCTCCTGGATCCGTACTTGGAAAGCAAGCTTCAGAAACAAGGCAGGTGAGCAAAGCCACTATATAAATTGAGACTTCAGTTCTCCAAAGAGAAAGCCTGGTTTGACAGGCCTGTGCACGAGGAAACAGGGCAGGAGACCATGTGATCTAGATGCATGTAAGAACTGGGGCACAATGAACCCTGGGATACCTTGAGAGAGCCATGTCTGACACTTGCCTGTACTTGGGGCTCTTATACACTAATGGCATAGGCTTGCATTGGCCAAATGATCCTGATTTCACAGCCTTTCTGGCAACTCCAAACCAAGCTGCTGGGTCAGATCCCCTCACACTTATCCTAGCGTAACTCAGTTCCCTTGACTAGGAAGGCTTTAATCTTGCCCTCTTCAAAGGGGTCAAAAATCCAAGCGTAATGCCTCCAGTAACAGTACCATACACCAGAGGTTCCCAACCCCCGGGCCGCAAAGGGTTGGCTGCCAGACCAGAAGTGGCATACTGTGGACCGGCAGCCAACCCTTTTTTATACCGAGTTTAAAAAAGGGTTTGCTGCCAGTCTGCTGGTCACTTCCAGTCTGCACATCGCTGGTCTGCAGTTTGCCTGTCTGCAGCCTGAAAAGGTTGGGAATCACTGGCGTATTCTACCAGTCTTTGCTTGAAATACCAGCCATTGGGTACAAGCCAACAACCCAGTGTGGGACTTGAGCCCATGGCCAAATAAAGCAGGCTTCCTAGGCTAGCTCTCTGCAGGTATCATGTCAAGGAGGAAATTGGTAAAGGCTCTCTACTCGTTTTAGCTGGGAGGTACAGTATTGAATGTATTATAAATGCATTGCTGTAAATCTGAGACGCCAGAGTGCAGCCACACCTATCCCTGTTATTAGCAAGGCAGTAAAGTTCTCCATAGTACAGAAGGGAAGCTAATATTTTAGTACTTATACCGGAGAGTTTAAGAAAAGCTCCTGGTAAACTTCCTACTTAATGACAATTAAATATGGATTTTCGTTCCTGCCCCCTCAATTCCTATGTTCTTCCAGAGCATGATACACCCAATCTGCTCTACCTCATCAGCCCAGGGCTGCTGGAGGGGTTGCAGGGGGAGGGGGCTTCTACTCTTTTCTCCATCTGACAGACTGAAGGTTTTCCAGCAGTTTGAAACAGCCAAGGACAGAACAATCTTGTGGGTGTTAGTGTCTGGAAGCAACCAAAAGGCCATTGTGAGTCACCGAAGAAAGGGACTTGCTTATGAAGCAAGACCACACCTCTGCACAAAGGACTCTCAGACTCTGCTTGGAGCCTGGCACGTAGCCCTGGACACGGACAGCAAAGCCTTTTTTGCTGGTGAGACAAGAGTATTATTTACTGTTGGCATGACTGACAACTGTGGGGGAGACCTGGTAAGAGCTCAGCGAGGGCTTTTCCCTTCCCAGGTCCCTGAGGCTCGGCGCATTCTCAGTTAACCGGCGACACAGCAGCATCCAGGAGTGGAAGGACAGGAAGGCCATTTCCTCACCATTCGACTGTCCAGCACCCAGGTGCTGAATGCCGGGTCTGCTTCTCAAGGGGGACAAGGAACTTGAGGGAGGTGCCTGTCTTCCTAGGCTGTTTAGCTAGTACTGGAACACCACCTAATCTTTCCTTACCTTCACACAGCCCAAACTGTATACTGTCCTGCCGCTGGAAGCAGGCCTGCCCAGCACTGCCCAATTCTAAGGTACTACTGCTCCTTACGGAGCCATCAACCAGACTTGCTTTTGCCATAAATCTCAGGTCCTTGTGTGAAGCCTGAATCAGCTGACCTGGCACATCCTCCTCACTGAACCCAGCCATCTGCTCAATGCTGTATTGCCCTGCTGCAGCACCAGTTCCAGTTGGAAGTGGTCTGGAGTTTTAAAAATAAACTAATATGTTTTCAAAGATGTCATTCAAAAAGGGTGCGAGTCCCTTGTCAGCCCTGAACAATGAAGTGTTGTGGAGAAATGCCTTTTGTTGCCATTGTTCCTCTTACAGACTTTGGTTAGTTGTAACAACTGTGCACTGTTTGTCATGCAAAATAAAACTGCTGGAAGACACAGCAACACTGGATTCCCCTGTTAGCAGCTTAGGAGCAGGGATTGGTATTCCCTACCCCCCATAAAACTTGGACATCTTTTTGGCAGCAAGATTTCTGTGCCCCCCCAGCCTTTCCTCCATAACGATGGATTCTGAGGACATTTATTTGCATTTCCTATTAGAGCTCGGAAGACAGCAGAGATCGACTGACGGCTTGATCAGACTGGGAAAGACAGGGCTCTGGAAGGAAACTTTGTACGGACAGTCACACACAAAATATACATCTCAGGCAGGAGGAGGAGAAACAGTACAATGTTCACGACTGGGGAGGCTGGAGGATAGTACAACAATATTATTAAAGCAGGTTGAAATTCCGGCTCCCACTAAGGACCCAGCGCCCACCAAAGAGACCATTCCCAATCATGAATTTTTCTCACACAGAGACAAAGCCTTTTAAAACCCCAATTGCAAGGGGCTGGAAGACCTGAGCAATGCATTTAGAATACCACACAGCACAGAAGTGGGAAGCAGGAAGAAACCCGGGTGTTTTTAACTGGTTTCTCACTCTCGACTGCCTTAGTTCTCATGGGGAATGTGCTCTTTCAGCCTGTACAAGTATGACCCTCCCAAGACACCAGAACAAGGTACTGGCAGGCAAGAAAAGCATAAAATTAAATATATGCAAAACCTTCAGGCTCTCAAAGTCTTTCTGATACTTCTCCCTCAGCGTGGCCGTGCTCCCCTCTAGGTGCTTGTTCTCCAACTCGTCTCGCATGGCGTCCATCTGGGCCTCCAGCTCCTGGATACGCTCCCTCAGCCCGTGCATGGAGTTTAGCTCACTTTCGGAGATCTGTACGCCTTCACTAGGCTGCTCTGCTGTCCACGCAGTCCCAGGCCCCGGGGAGGGCACGGCCTCCGGGTGCTGGTGCTGGTAGTCATCTAGCGTTTCTTGCAAGCGCTGCAGGTTCTGGCTGTAATGCTCCTGCAGGGTCTGCAGCTCCTCACCGTGGATGACTTGCAGTTCCTTCACCTTGGCCTGGAACCTGTCCTCCAGTGTCTGCATTTGCTCAAGGTGGTACCTCTCCATGTCCTGCTTGTCCCGGACAACGGCGTCGAGTTGGTTCAGGCCCTCCGTCCTCTCTGCCTTTAGTGTGTCCTCAGTCCTGTTCAACTGCTCTAGCACATTTCGTATCTCCTCCTCATACCTGCCTTGTAACTCGCTGATGCTTTTGTTGTGTTTGTGTTCTTCTTCCTCCAAGAACCTCCGCTGGTTCTCCAGCTGAGACACTTTTGCCTGAAGGTCTGCATTCTCCCTTTCAAGGATGGTTATCATCTCACCATATTCACTCCGCTGTTTTCGAAGCAAATCTTCATATTCCTCCTGAAGGACAGCAACAGCCTGTCCACGCTCCTGACACAGAGCATCCATGTTTTGCAAGGACTCTTTGTAAAACTTTAGCTGCCTTTCATACTCCAGTCTAACTCTGCAAGCCCCATAACACACCTGAGCCTGGATAACTGCATCCTGGACTAACAAAGATGAATATCGTTCAAGATCTCCCATGCTCTGAGAAACCTTCAGGAGCTTCTGACAATCCTGTATGGCTTCCTCAGGGGACAGGGATAGTAAGGCAACAGATATTTCCTTAAGAATATTTGCTTTATCTTTTAGCTGTAGGGCAAGATCTTCTTGAATAGCAACAAGAGTTTCACTACTCTGCTGTGTCAAACTCTGGCCCTCCTCCATCTTGACTGGGTCCTGATGCAGCACCACTTCTGGATGACTCCCGCCCCAACAGACCTGGGTCTGTTCTGAAACATCTTTTTGGATCTCGAGTGCTTCAGAAATTTGATGCATAACCCTATCAAATTCAGGGGTCCTGTATGCCTTGATGATTTCTTCCAACATGCATTTATGCTGCTGGAGAGCGGTTTTGGTATTATGGAGGTCTTCTTCAATCGTTTTTAGCCTCTGATGAAAAGACTCTCTCATTTTCTGCGCAACAAAACCAAGTTCTGCCCTGATCAGTGAGGTGTCTGCTATTGTGTGGACAAGGCATTGTGGAAAACTAAAACTAACTGTTTCCATTTTGCCTTCTACTTCCTCTTCTTTGGTGCCTAAGTGCTTTCTCAGTTCTTGTACCTGGCTCCAGAATTCACCTTCCAGTAACAGTTTCTTTGATAAGAGGTTGGCCAACGCAATAGCTGTGTGAGAAACATTTGCTGGCTCTAATAATGCCACCTCAGCTGTCCCGTGAATCTCCTGGAGAATCTGGGAAATCTCAGAGCTTGCATTTTTCAGAGAGTCTGCTATTTGGTTGATCAGGGAGGCTTCGAATGCTACTCTCTCAGAAAGCAACCTTAAGTGGTCTCTATTAAACATCTCAGCTTGATGCTGTTGGGAAACTTGTTTCTCTTCATCTAACAAACTTCCTTCTACTTGTGCCGTTTCAGCTAGACTGCTGTCCCTCAGCTGATGATCAGGTGAGATGGGCACTCCCTGCAAGACTCGGACTGCATTTGCTAAGGTGGTTTCCATGCTGGACAGAGTCATAAGAAACAGATTGCTTTCTTTTTCCTTGTCAGAATTGGGCAAAGCCCTTAGCTGCTCTCGGCATTTCTCCAAGCAGGTCAGTGCTTGGCCGTTTTTCATTTGGAAATCCCCCAGCTCACTAACATGATTTTCTACCATCTTGAACTTTTCCTGCCTCTCAGTTTCCAACTGCGAAACCAGAGCACTGACTTGGGACAGGCTTGTTTGGAGCTGCTCCCTCAGCTGAGACTCTGTGCTGGCCCACTGATGGTGAAGGGCTATCAGGGTCTCTTGGTTGTGGCCTTGCTGACTTTCCAGTTTCAAGGTCACATCTTTGAGCTTTTCTTCTGTAATGTAAAGTTTTGTTTCCAAGGAATGGATGATTGAAAGATAAGTCTCTGAGTCACTGGCTCCGGAGGATGGGTAACCAAGAGGCAGTTCTGATGACATGCTTTCTTCAGACAATGACCGGTCCTGGCTCGTGTCTGAAGATGTGCTACTAGTCCAGTTCTTCTCTGACCCATCAGCATGGATATATTTTTGGCACTGGATGTTTGAGAAACGGATTCTTTGCCTTTTGGCACCTACAAATCCTGCCTCAGGCTTTGCTAAGATTTTCTGAACAATATCTCTGTCTTGAAGCTCTAGAGACTTGGATGGAGATGCCAGTTCTTCCATACTTGACACGGTGAGTTCAGCAGCCTGCCTTTGGCTGGTCTCAGTACCTTCATCATCATCTTTTGGGGTGTAACGCAAACCTGGAAGTTCATCATGAGTTTGGAGATGCTGTCCCAGTTCTGGATTAGGATTTTCATCAGCCTCAAGATTAGTGCAGAAGTCTTCTGCATCTTCAGCACACAGTCCTGAGCCTGCATTACCTAACTTCTGTAAAGCGTCTTCTTTGGCCTGTAGCTTCACTTCAGTTTCCTCCAAACTGCTACCCAAAGCAGCCATTTTCACCAGAGCCTCATTGAGGTCTTGGTCTTTCTTCTCAACAATTCTCATGTGCATTTCCTTCACAAGTCTCAGCTCTTCCTCCTTTTCTTCTAAAACTTTTTGCATGCTCTGGAATTGATCTGATACTTCCTCATACGAGTGCTCCAGGTTCTGATAGTTGGTCTCTTCCATTTTCAACTTTGCCTGCAGCTTGGCAACCTCATTATCAGACTCAGCAACCTGATTCATGAGCTCTTGGAACCTACATTTTATCTGATCTCTCTCCCTTTCCAGTTCCTCAATATGTTCAGCCAGTTTCTGGATGCTGGCCTCCTTCATCTCCAGCTGCTCCTCAAGCTGGTGCACAATTTCGCTGCCTTCACATTTTGCATTCAGCTTCTCTTTCTGCAGAATCTCCATTTGCTGCTCATTGTTTTGCAGCTGATTCTCATACTCGTTGGCCTTGTCCTCCACCTCCTTCAAACTCTGTATTAAAACCTGCTTTTCCTTCTCGCAGCTTTCCAGCAAAGCCTCATAATTCTTCTGCAGCTTCTCCTCCATTAGGATGCGGGCCCGTTCACTAGCGCTCAGCTGCATGCTCAGGTCTGTGATCCTATCTTGGAGCCTCTGCACTTCTTTCTGGTGGTCCCTTTGCAGTGCCTGCTGCACTTCGAGATCCCTCAGTTCCTGTGTCTTTTCTAGCAGCAGCGCCTCTGCCGCCTTTAACTTTTGCTCGCTGACTTTTAACTGGGAGCTCAGAGTGGTCTCACTGTGCTGCCACTCCTCCAGCTGCTCTTTGGCTTTCTCCTTCTCCATCTTCAAGTCACTTTTCAGCTTGGCCAGAGTTTGCTCTTTGATGGACAACTCCGCTGCGGCATTGCCGAGTCTGGCCTGCAGGCTCTGAATCTCAGCTTCATGGTGCCGAATCACATCCTTTGCTTCACCATAGCTACGTTTCAAGGACTGAATCTGCTGATTGATCAGCTCTTGACGCTGGCATTGGGCTTCCAGCTCGTTTTGGAGATCTTGATTGACTTTATGGAGCCTCTGCCAGGCACCCGATGGCGAGGCGGCCACCTCGGTCTTAAAAAAATTGATTAAATACTAGGTTAGTAACACTCTTGGCTCCCAGTTCTGAGTGTCACACCTCTGGCCAGTCAGGCCATGGAAATGCTCCTTGGGTTGTTTTGGCTGCTTACCCACATGCTCCAATTTTAGATGGTTTCTGTTCTTGGTATGTAATTTTTTATTTTATTTTTTTAAATAAACCAGCTTTTTAAAGTGGGGCGACAGCTGCTTCTGACTAACGGAAAACATGGACAGTAGCATCAAATCAGCTCTAATATAACAAACTCTACAAGAAAAATTGAATAAAACCAAAGCAATGGAAAAGAAACAAGTAAAACGGGGACAGAAGGACAAGAACGATCAGAAAGAGTGAGGACAAAAGGGAGTGAGGGGATGGGAACGGGCTGACAGAAGAGCTGCTCAATTTGGTGCGTTTGTTTGTTTTGTGGTGAAACAAAAAGTGCACAGTTCCAGATAACAAGGTTTTATAGAACAAGAGCAACAATAGGAAGTGAGGTTGAAAGTGAATGACATCACTTCCTGCCAGGCCACAGGAAGATAAGATGGCTGCCATAGTGATGTCATTTCTGCAATGGCTAAACAGGCTTCTTTAGCGGCTCATCTTTTGAAAAAGATAGGATGGCTAAAGCTTAAAAGTGGGAAGGAGCTAAAATTGCTACCTGTAAAAAATAAAACAAAAGGCAAATAAATGAAGGGGAAAAAAGGATGATGAGAATGTAAAATAAAACAAACAAACCTTTGTGAGATTCAAACCAAAGCAGTGTCACATGCAGAGAGAGAGAGCTCACAGAGAGTCATGCAAAAGGCAACAGAAATTAAATACCTTGAAAAAAATACACAAACAAGAAGAGGAAAGAGGAGCACAGCGTTAAGCCTAGGTGTTTGGCCTGCCTTGCTGTACTCTGTCTGCTGGTAGGGAAAGCCCACAGATGTGACACTCAGTTACGGTAAGATCAATCCCATGCTTAACATGCAAGAGCATCCCCCCCCGGACAGGTTAGTTAGTACAGTGCCCGCTCCCACCCTCCACCACCAGAGCAAGAAGACACTACAGGGGTCCTGGAAAGAAAGTGCGAGGTCTAGCACTTCGCCACCTGTTAGCAGACAAAGGGTTTGAGATGTACTGCTCGTGATTAAACTGGACAGCAAGAGACGAAGGAGAGTTTGTAAGAGACCAGAAAGGGCTTCAGTGCAAGGTGCATGCATTAGTCCCGGTTACTGTTCATCCTTTTCAGCATTTTTAAGAAATGTGCAGAATCTTTGGGGCTGTCGCAAATCTGAGAGCTTTAATGCCCAGCATGCATCTACAAAAGGAAAGGAGCTGGGGCCAGGGCTGGGGCTGGGCAAGACCTCAGAAGATGCAGAGATTCATTCAGATTAAATGCCCTAAAGTTGATGCAGACTTATGAAAACAGGACCGTTTCCAATTTCAGGCATTACCTACTTGCCAGGGGTTAGAAATACTCAAGGCTCATGGGGAATTCTGACTCCTCTGCTTCCCACTGACACTGGGAAATACAAAGCTGCGGGTGTCTAAGGGGAGGGAGCAGAACATTGCTGAACCCGCCAAAAAAATTCAACTTGATTTTTGGATGACAGTTTGAGCAAATTGTAACCATACGAATGCACAAGCTACTTTGGTGTTAGGACTGAAAGCAAAATCCCTAAGGCATTAGGGCTGACTTGGACGTCCCAAGTCTGCTGAAACAGGTCTGGGTAGCTGATTTTGCACTAGCCGACTATCTTCCAGGCTCCGAGCTAAGGGAGGTAGGATGCCTTTGCTCCAGGGAAACAGTAGCTGGCCTCTTGTTGTGGAAATGTGGGATTCTGCGCAGGGCCTATGGCCAATGCAAGTTGCCGCCACAACAGAAGATCAAATGCATGGTTTAGGAACAGGAAGCTACAGCTGCACATCATAAAGTCACCAATCCAAGCAGCACTAGGGAGTTTATTAACAGACAACAGGCCTGGCCAGGTTCCTGCCCCTTCCCATGCGTGGTCCCTCACCAACCTTGGAAGTTCTCTTGGTCTTGCTGTTCTTTCCGTTTAACAGGGTTAAACAGACTCTTGAGTTGGCTATTGGGAAATCAGTGGGGGAAGGGGGCAGGGGCTTCCCTGCAGCACAGCTGGCTTGTTCACTAGACACATGTAGGTTTCCTCCTGGAAGGATCTCTACTCTCCTTTTGGCAGCTTCTCTCTCTCCCCTGAGATCTAAGAGTGTGAAGGTCATGGCTTTAGAGCACTGTGCCTACCACCTGGGGTCTCTGGGCTGTACTGCAATGTGAGTCCTCCCCCCTGTCCCAAGGGTAACAGCAAGGAAACACAAGTTGCTCCCCTGGGCTAGGTATACCCCCCGTCCCCCCCCCAGCTCAGCCAGCCCAAGGGGAGAACAGAGGCTGGGGTGTCAAATCCAGAGCTCCCCAACATGGTAGTGCCAAGTACAGCTGCATGGCTGCCTTGACCCAGAGTTGATGCAACCAAGGAAGAGTGAGCTCTACTCCATGCACAAAACATTTTTGCCGGGCCAGCCTGAAGCAGCCCCACAGACTTTCCTCCTCTGAGGATGCCGTTGTTGGCTGTATCTGGGCACCTGGGGGAAGGGAACAGCTTTTCAGTAGCTGCTCCCCTTTCTTCTTTAACCAATCCAAAACAGGATTCCAGACAGAGCAACTCAGAGGTCCATCGTGCGGCCAAAGAACAGTGCTCTGGAAGAAAGGCCACATAGCCAAAGCACTGGTCCCGGCTCTGGCTGTGCAGAACAGGAGATGAGAGATGTGCATGCATGTGTAAGACTGCATGTGGTGGAACAAACATTGCTGACAGCTCTGCCAAGGCCATGTCTGCTATGGCTCCTTTCCCCTCAGCAGAATATGGCTGGTGAACTTATCCTAAGGCTAAATATAGATATGAGCACTAAAGGGAAAAGGGTCCCTCCACCTGTATGATCCCAGTGGTCTGAGATCAAGAACAGCTGAAGACCTGACCTTGTGGATGCGGAGGACAGTGACATGTAAGAAAGACCCAAGTCTTGGCGCGTGGTCAGTTTTGCACATTTCCACTCTAACCCAGATGTGTTCATGAGTGCCCTGGACTGAAGCCCAACAGATTTGTTTTCAAGTTCAGTGAAAGATGAAGGAGACGTCTCTCTCCTTCCCCACCTTCCTACCTGCAACACGTAGCCTTCTCTGGCACTCTGCTCCCGGCCCAGAGCCACCTTCAGCTGGTCCTGCAGGAGCCGGTTCTGCTCAAGCAGGTCCAATGCCTCCTTCTGGCTCTGTTCCAGCTGTTGGGAAAGAACAAAGAGCCAAAAATCATTGACTAGGGAAGAGGTACACAGCTGCTCTGTGTGGAGCAGGCTGAGCTCTCTCATGGCTGCCTCTCCTCCCTCTGTAATTTGGGCCTTATCTGTTTTGCCAAAACCCCTCTTAGCAACAACAACATTGTCAATGGGGTTCATTTTTAAGGCTCGTTGAAGTGAAGGATGAACTCCCCTCGCTGGAACCTGGCACGGCCCAGCCAACGCTGTACAGATTTCCACCCTCAATGGATCTCTGATTTGCAACTCGCCTGGCTACTCTACACCCGGGCCCATGACTGCTCTGCAGCCCACAACCCCTGCTGTTCCTGACTGGGGTCTATTCCAAGCAAATTGTGCTTCTCCTAAGGACTTAAGAAAAAGCTAATTTGTAGCATTCCTGAACATAAGACTGTTCAATGTTGGCTCTGCAAAGAGGGTCTAAATCAGCAATCCTCCACCAGGCTGCCTGGGTTTCCTCGAGATCTTTTCAAGCGGGCTCTAGGGTGCCACAAAATAGTAGCGGTCGGGTTTGCAAACATGATTCACAAGATAAACCGATAGAATTCAACTAGGAATCCACAGCTGTGGACTCTAAGATTCTTTGCAACAGAAAAACCTACTGTTAATTTTTCTGTAGGCAAAAAAAGAGTGAGAAATAAGAGCTGGCATTTCCCGAGAGGTGTGCCAAGTCTATCCAGGAGTGTCTCAAGTCTAAAAAGGTTGAGAACCACTGGTCTAGATAAATGCACCCATCTTTGTATGCTCCAGAGGCGTTTAGGTTAGCCAAGGCATTGTGTGTTCACATTTGCCCATGCAGAATCACATTCAAGGATGGGGCTGGAATGCAGAGCTGAATGGCAGAGTAGTCACATCCTTACCTTTGAACCCTGCTCTCCAGAGGGAAAATGCCCAGCTCCCCCCATGGGAGACTTGTTACTGAACAGCAAAATCCGCAGCCCCTATCACTACAGGATGGATTGGCTGGAAAAGGACTAAGGGTCCCCACTCCCAGGGTCATCAGCGGGGGGGGGGCACAAATTGGGGCGACTGCCCCAGGCCCTGCACTGTAGGGGGCCCCAGGGAGCTAGGCCGACTTTACATCCAGCCGCTTGCCACCCTCCCACTCCCGCTGCTGCGTTCAGGCCCTGCACGGGCTGATTTTGCCCTGGGCCCTGCACCCTGCTACACTCGTCTCTGCCCACTGTAATAACCATCCAGGCGGGAGCTGTGACAGCTGCAATCGCAACCAAAATGAAGAGTGAAAGGGGAGTGCCAGGGACATGGATCTGGGTTCTGCATTTTTTCACTCAGGCCTTACAGCATCCACTTACCACCTCTGCTTCTGACAGGACTGAAATGCAGCCTCTGGCCTGAGCTGTCCTACTGCTCATTTCACAGTTGCAGACCTCTCACAGCACAGGCTAAGACAGGTCATGGCTCAGGCTCCCCTATTACCTCCTTCTCCAGCAGCGTGGTTAGGTGGTGCTTGGAGAGTCTGTCCTCCCTGTCCTCCGAGTGTGTCAGGTGCAGAGGCATGATGGGGATCTGCTTCTCCTCGCGCAGGGGGGTTGTCTCCACCTGGTGCCACCGCTGCTCGATCTCCACGTGAACGTTCTGCGGCTTGACATCGGTAGTGACGGGCAGGCCCGGGACCCTGTCCACCTCCATCCGCAGCACATCTTCCGAACCCGTCCCATCAACAGCATCAGTCATCTCGAAACGCTTGCGCCTCTCCTCCCGCCGCCGTGCGCGCTCCCTCTCCAGCTCCCCAGCATCCGTGTCCAACACACTGGGCTCCCTGGGGAAGGTGAGGGTGCTGCTCTTGGCAGACTCCGCCGTGCTGGCTCTCTCCTGCGCCAGGGCTTGCTGGATGGGGCGGAACTCGGCCCAGTCAAAGGTCTTGGAGCGCCCCTCCCTCCTGCGTTCCCGAGCCCGGCTCCTCCTCTGCTCAGGGTCCATCTCTGCTTGGTCCGAGTCCTGCTTCTCGCTTGGTTTTGGACAGGTCTCAAAGGAAGAGCTGGTTTTGCTTTTCTCTTCTGGCAAGGAACTACGAGGAAAGACAAAGAGGGAAGATGTCATCACTCAGAGCTGCACTGTGGCATGAACCACTGCCCACTCACGCCTCAAACAGCCACTGCGGCAGGCAAGCAAATGGGAGACTAAGCCTGCCTGAACGCTACGTGCGGTCATGTGCATCCCTCTCCCATCGCCACGGAACTCTCTCCTCCCTTCTCCCAGCAGCTCTACGTGAGAAGTCAATGCTGGCAAAAGGAGCCAGGCTGATGCCGCTGGGGAGTGAAGCCTTGTAATTATTGCACAGAGCAGGCAGAGCACAGCCAGCAGTGAAGTTTCCCCGCGTGCTCCCAGGCCGCTGTGCCACAGCTGTGGCTCAGTGGGCTCACCATTCCCAACCCAACCAGACCTGCAACAAAGGAGCTCTAGGGGTTCCTCTCTGCCTTGCTCACTTGGGGGCCTTGGGCTCCTTTGCAGATACCAGCCACAAGGAAGGTAGCAGCAGTGCCAGCTGGTTGGATGTGGACACCTGTCTATCCAGAACTGGGCTAAGGCCGAGTATCAGGCACCAGCTATCATCACTGACAGGCTGGATTTGAAGGCCACATTCCTGCCATGCCAGCCAGTGACCTTCTGCCCCTCCAAGGCCCAGACTTTCTGACCAACCTGCTCCTTCCGCCTAGCTAACTCAATGAAGCCACGGTCACACTTTTGTCATGCTGCTGCTACTGGTCACTCCCAAGGCAACCATGGATTCACAGGTGCCAGGGTAGAGCTCCCAAAGGAAGAGGAGCAGGCTGCCATTTAGCAGAGGTGGGAGGAGACACACAAGGAAGCATACAACGGCCTTGAGAGGTGCTGGCTAATAAGCTAAGCGCTGCTGTCTGAGCTTGGCAAAGGCTTGCTTCTCTGTACAGCAGGGCTCTGCGACGTCAGCCTCCACGAGGGAGACCGCACACTCTGACGTGCCGCTGCAGATGCTGTGAGGACCAAGAGTTCTTGTGCATGTGGCCACGCGTGTCACCAAGGACATCAGCTGCTTGGGCAGCCTAAAGGGACCCTCTGGTGCTGAGCCCGGGGTCAAAGTGAGGGAAGGGCAAGTGTTAGTAGGGAAAGGAGATGCATCTTCAAACCTCTACGGATCATCTAGAATCACGTATTAAACAACTGCGGACATGCTGGCCTGGGAGCATGCAGGTTGGATTTAAACAAAAAGAAAAATAAGAACCAATTAATGAAAGTGCCCTGAGCCAGCTCCATGGAATTAGCTTCCCACAGAAGACTCCTGTCCTGAAGCGAGCAGCAGGCATTTGCTCAGGCCTGGCTGTTACCAGAATCCCAAGAACCAGAGATCTACAATAACTGTCCCCTCTCTGCCTCTGCCCTAGAGCTGCCTTGTAGAAGGTAAGCGCACCCTCCACCCCCCAGTTGTGCTAATAGCACAGCGCTGAGTGTCAGGCTCCCTGGCTTTCCATGGAGACAGAGCGAACGGAGCCACAAAGCCATTCTGTCTGGTTTGCAGTGCAGCCAAATCGGGGCTAACACGGTACCTAACGATGGAGCTCCATGCATGAAGACCACCACCACCAGGAGAGGGCCGAACAAGAGTGGGGTCCCCCAGAGCACTTACAACAGAAGTGCATCTCCCCACCCCCTTGCCAGCCCCCAAAACATATTCGTATGTGTGCATCTTGCAAAGAAAAGAACGACGCGGGGGAATGGTACTGCATGGTTCCAACCCTAGTATCTTCCGATGCACTTCCTTCCACAGTCAATCATCCAGCTCAGCTAGGCTGAGCTTTCAAACACTTGGGCCATGGCAAGTTTGTCTCTGCAACCAGCCTGGAGAGGTTTCACTCTTCAGCTCTGCCACATGCAACCACAAAACAAACCCCATCCAATATGACAAAGCTTCCCAGCTCCAGTTCAGAGCTGGTTTCACCCCCTTGGGCCTTAACCCTAAGGAGATCCAGGATGATACCAAAGTGCTCTTGAAAACCAGGCACTCCGGCTACAGCCTGTTACTGGATAAAGCCACATTTTAAATGAGAGGGGTCTTACAATAGAAGAGAGAATTAGGAGAGAAAAGAGTCTGGCGTGCTGCCCCCATCTCCAGCCCAGAGGGGATCAATGCCACCATGCTCCTGCACAGCAGAATGACCCAAAACGTACTCCAGTCATGTCTGCCAGCAGTTTCCCAAGGGACCAGGTTATGGGTAAAGTGGGACAAGTGGAATTTCAAATCAAACCAAGAGGATCAGACTGCAGTGGCTTGTAAAGGGGGAAACAGCTATGTAAGGCCAAGAGGTTGCCATTCATTTTTCTTGAGTAATCCCCACTTTCTAGAACCCATTTTAGAGCCTGTGCATGCTAGCAACATGCAGCAAGGTACATACGATACACTGAGCCCCTTGCTGTATGCCACATACACACTAGGGCAAAGGGCATCACTGCATTAGTGACATGGCATCCAGCGCACAGGGCCCAGCATTCCTATCTGATGGTTTCAGTTTACAGTTGTGAGTGGAAGGGGTTTACATTCAGCCCCATGGTAAACTACTTCTTACTCACAAAGCTAATCAGATCCTCACAGAGCTGAAAACATTCTGCCATGCGCTGAGAATTCTTTTGGCCAGCTTAATAAAAGACAAATTTATGTAAATCATTAAGGATACGACTGCCTCTGATACACTTGGGCCTAATCGCCACTATCTATTCGCATCGGAAGATACTACTCTGGGGAAATCAGGTGTCAAAACCAGGTTGCTTCTTCCCTTCTTTCTTGCTTTTTCAGTTTTAAAAGAAGAAATGAAAACTGTGGGACTTCCCATCTGAAGTGCAGAAAAGGAGGGCATGCAGTGAATCAATCACAAGGTATACAAACCACAAAACGTTAATACAGGAGAGAACACAGTTTTCCAACCTGGGCTTCAGCACCGATAGTTTCAAAGAGAAGTTTTTCCTGGGAATGCATGGAAATCAAACATATGCAGGAGTGAGGAGAGAGGACGATTCCCTGAGACCCGTGAGAGATCCACCACACAGCTCTGTCCGAGGGCGGGTGTTTAAGCGGCACAGGTAGGGGAGAGAGATGATGTGAATACCTCCGGTTAGACAGCACTGGGGGGGAGGGGGATGCAGGGGTGGGGACGGAACCCTTCTAGTGGTGCCACGAGAATCAGGCAGAGCCTTTATTTGCTGCCGTTGGAGCATGGACAGGAGAAGAGGGCATTAATCGTGTGAGTGAGTCCAACTCGCTGCACAACAGATGGTCAGGAACTGGGCATCAGGATGTGCACAGCTTGCTGCAGCGGTGACGCGTGATGGCATTTGACTGTAAGAAGGTCAAGGGCTTTGCTCAGAGCTGCAGGCTCTCAACAGGTACAGTGAGATTTCTGGGTGCCTTCTATTGGCAAGTGAGACTGGAGAAGGTTCCTCAATCTAAGGTGTGAAGAGAAGAAGCGATTGCTGCTGTCTGGCAGGTCAGAGGCCTAGGACTTCTCACTGGGCATGGTCTACAAAATGAATTAAAGCAGCTTCCGATTTAAATGCAGGTATTTTCCCCCTGGAGGCAACAGGCTAGTTATGCTGAACTGCCCTAGAGTTGAGCCCAGGCCCAGAAGCCAAAGGAGCATTATCACACGAGAAAGTGATGGGACGTGTTTTAAGCCACCCCTTGGATTTTGCACACGCAGCCAAGAGTAACCATTGATGCAGGCTCGTTCCCCACACAGGTGTGTCCAACCGGAGCCCAGAGAGGGAAGCGGGAGAGGGTGAGAAAAACCAACAAGGAGCAGAGTCAGGAAGAGGTATGGGCAGGGTTATTTCTGTACAGCAAGCCAGAGAGCTACAGGGGTGGTTATGAGAGGTGAGCAGGAAATCCCTCCCTGTTCCTAGTCCTTTACCTGGTTACATCAGGAGCAGTGGTGGGGCGAACGTGCTTCATGATTGTCTGGATCCAGTTCCGTCGAATCCCAGATGTCATTGCGGAGAGGGTGAACTCCCCCTCTTTAGTCTAGGGGAAGAGGAGGGAGCAGGTCAACATGGCAAGCAGCCACTCTCCTTCCTTCCACCCAGGCTGCAACAGCCCATTCCCACACACTGCCTACGAGGCTTGGCTGCCCAGGGCCCCCTTTCGGAGGCTCAGGATGGAAACCATGGTTGAGACCCAAAATAGAACTGCTTGGTGTATATCAGTGTCTGTCACTGAGATTATCTTTGGTGGGCTCAGAGAATGAGCTCTCATAGACATCCCCTTCGCTTCTTTCCAGATCTTACCACCAGCTGCTGATGAAGCACTGGCTGGTCCCCACCTGGAGAGGGGTGATCACTGTGGGCAAGCCTCCACCATGAGATATACAAGAATGGTTCCACCTTCTTATCATCCATCCAGCACTGGGAGCTGCTGGAGATGGGCTCCCTAGTATGTTCTGATAAGAAAGTACCTGCCATACCCACTCCACCCCCTGCTTCCACCAGTTCCCCTCTCTGAATCGTCCTTACGTGGATCTGGAAGCCATAGTTGCGCTGAACTGGGTATTCAGTGACATCATAGCACGTAGACAAGTCTATTTCTCCATCCAAATCAGCTGCCTGGTGAAACAAGAGAGGGAAAGGTTGAAGGGTTATTGCAAACCAAAACCATAGTACATGCATGTGGCAGGACACTGGGCTTTCTTCCTGAAGCAGCATCTTAACAAGAAGCTGTTGAGTTTTCCTCTCGAGGTCTGCCTGAACCTCAGTATCACTTTGGTGAGACAAAGCTGAAGACCCAAGAGTGGCACAAACCTAAAAGAGACATCAGATGTACTCTCAGCCCCATCGAGCAATAAAACACTTGTTCAAGACAGAGGTGGTGCACCCAGCTCTGTATTTCCCCAAATCTTTGAGGGCTCAGAGGTTAAGGATGGGCCTGGCCAGAGCTTCTCCCATGGCTGGAAGCAAGGA
Source organism: Crocodylus porosus (assembly GCF_001723895.1). Lineage (NCBI taxonomy): Eukaryota > Metazoa > Chordata > Crocodylia > Crocodylidae > Crocodylus > Crocodylus porosus. The sequence goes on from NW_017728927.1 coordinate 9,837,242, forward strand.
GCACCGTCCATCTGGGTGCACTCCCAGACATTCTAGCTCTCTTGCAAGGCAGCCAGTGAGAATCCTGGACACTAGGATGCACACATGCTTGTGCGGAGGAATGCTGGGTGAAGGGCCCACACAAAACACCTGCAACTCCTCGGACCCTGAAACAAACAGGTTAGACTCTGAGGAGAGAGACACCTACCTCTTCTGCCTTTGAGTCCCTGTAGTACCTCAGGCTCTGATCCGTCAGCACAAACCAGTGTTTCTTCCACTAGGAAACAAACAAGGCAGGCTCTTTAACATGCTGCTCTCTACCCCTGCCTGGGGCAACAGGTATCACTGGGTAAGGACCAAACGGAGGGTGATCCCCTCCCCCTGCATGACACATCTCAGAAGGTGGCAAAGCCAAGACCAACTCTGGGCAGTAGCTGTAAGCCCAGCACGCTCTTGCAGGAGCGAGAGAGAAGGGGAAGTCGGGATGGGCCCAGTACATGGCTTTCGTCTGTGGGAGCCCAGCCCACCTCTGGAGTGGCAACGTCTATTTAGTCGACTGAACGGTGGTCCATGACAATTCCAGAGACACCCAGTGTGAGCACCTGGGCACAACTGCAGCACACAGCTGAGGCAAAGGGATGACTTTAATGGCTGCATTTGTAGCCCTGGAAAGACTCTATCTTCATTGCTTTTGACCTTTGACAGGCATCATTCACCAGCCCCAACGCTCACACAGCTAATGCCACCAAGCAAATGCAAGCTGCTGATTGGCTCTAAAACCACCATCTTTCAGTTCTGCTGCTCGGGGCAACTGCCCAGAACATCCATGAGAAGGGCCAGCCCTGCAACGCAGGTATACCCTGTGTTTCAGCACTCTGCCAGAACCCCATTTAGTGCTGGCTGTGCATGCAGCTAGGCCTGCTCTATGCAGCTAACATAACCCAGGTAGATGCACCCTGCCCGTGTCTTAAGTAGTTCTGTTATACTGGATGAGAAGCCCAAATTCTCATTATTATTTCCAGTTTTTTCCCCCCGCTTTGTTCAGATGGAAGTATTGCACCATTACTATCTACATCACCACAGTGTCTCACAGCCCTGGTCATAGGCCAGGAGCACACTGCGCTAGGTGATGGCTGAGCACAGAACTTAAACGTGCCTCTGCCCCAAAGGTTGTGATCTGAGCATATGGCAGGAGATGACAGAGGGACACAAACTAGTGAAACTCCTTGTCACGAACCCGCAGGTGGGCCTGTCCTTTAGGACCTTGCAGCTAAATATCAGCGTTTCACAAACATCGATTCCTGGACTAACTGCCGGGGAGATCTGACAGACCATAGTGTGGTCTCCCCCTCTGCCCCCGTGAGCCAAATTAACAAGGGAATTGTTCAGTTCCATCTCTCATTTGGATGATTTTTTTTTTCCCGTGTTTGGATGCAAGGAGAGAGAGAGATTACAAGAGATATCTTCTAATTAAAACTGAATCCTACCAAACTTGCAACCTGGGCCTCAAATCCGTAGGTCACTGAAGACCCAGCTTCATTATAATCCCAGACGATAGTACTGGGGGTTTCTGGAGCGGCAAAAGAGCAAAGCTCAGAGAGGAGACAGTGAAATCGCAGATCAGATGCACAGAACAAACAGACAACAAGGTACTGTTTTCAGTCATCCATCTGCTGGCTGTGGTGCTCTGAAGGGAGGGTGGATGAACACCGCCCCCCCAATCCCCCAGGTGCCAGATCCTGTGTCCCCCCCACTGCTGAGTCAGCCCTCTCCCTCCTCTGCACAGGCTGGGGTACGGGGCTGCAAGGCAAGAAAATCTAGGAGGGCGCCACTATAAATAACAGCACATGCACACTCCCAGTTCCCAGGTCAGCAGCAACTGCCAGCCTTGAGGGTTCCCATGATAGAGCACTTCCCTGCATCCCCTCATGGAGTGCTCCCATTAGTGCCTGATGAGGACATTTTTATTCCATTTCTTTCTCTGCCCAGTTGCTTCCCTGAGGCCTGGCGAGGCTCCTCTGCACCTGGACGCTGAGGCTGACCAGGCAGTGGCCATAAGGGAGGGGAGACTAATAGAGAATGAGGAACCCAGTGCTTACAGTTCAAGCTAAACCCCAGAGGCAGGCCCCTGAGCTTACCTCGCCCACCCCAGGGCACAGCACCAGCCAGTCCTGCCCCGGGGCAGATCTGACTTGTACACAGCTGGGGTTGCCAAGACATCTCTGTACAGAACAGGGCTAATACCAACCTGCTGAGCAGAAGAGACCTAAAACCATTTGAGACACACACACACACACACACACACCACACCACCACCACCCCCCCCCGCCGCAGCTGCCCTCAGGAAAGGCTTACAAACAAAGCAGAAAGCCCTGGAGGCCGAGGTTGTACTGTGCACCCCTAGTTGAGCAGGTGGAAGCCTTTCCTGTTAACGTTTAACAAGTAACCTCTCCTGCCAGCCCATGACCCCAGGCCTTTAACTTGGGTTTTGGGTGTTGTCGTAACATGTAGGCAGGTGAATGCTCCCAGTCACGATGGGGAGGCCAATCCTCCTGCCAACCCATACAGATGTGGGAGTGGAGGGGGGAAGACTATGAGGCAAGGCTGTTGTGGTCAGTCGGTCAACAGGGCAACCAAAGAGGCCAGTGCCTGCTGGACTTACCTGCCCGTCCTCATACTGCTTCGTCAGCCATCCCTTCTTGAAGTTCAGCAGGTCGGGCTGCAAGGAGAGGGAAAAGACAGAAGCTTTAAGACTCTCTAAGGGTTCAGATGACATGCCAGCTCCTAGCTCCCCTGAGAAGAAATACCACAGCAATGATCTCATGAAATATAACCCAGCCATAGGGAAAGCCAGAACAAGGGGATTCGGGGCCACCAGAGCAGAAGGCAGGGGCTAAACTTCAGCTCTTGGAAGAGGAAAGAGACCCCACAGCATGCTTTGCTCAGGCTGTGTCTGCACCAGCATTCGCCTTCCCGTGTCTCACCATGGCACCAGTACCAACACAGTTCTCTTGGAGGGAGCAGCTGCAGCACCCAGTATTAGCAGGATGGCCAGCCTTTACATCCCTGACAGCTAATGAAGAAGACAGCTCCTCCAGACAAAGCCATCATGGCCCAGGCCGTATGTGACCTAGGAGGCAGGCTGCACAGTCTGCCCTGCTGTCACTCCTTGCATGGCCCCGTTCAGAAAGGGCTGAACTTCCCAGGGTTGCTGGTGGGAGGAGATATTCTGTATCCCCAATCCTTTGGGCATACAGCAACGCAGAGCCGTGGCCTTGCCTGGGGTGTGAACAGGACAGGTCTGCAAGCTCCATTTCCTTCTTGGAGGCACCCAACACAAAACAAATAAAAAGAGAGCAGCTGGGAAAGTGCAGCGGGGAGCACAACTGGGAGAAGAGATGCACCAAGAAAACTGGCCCAGATCAGCAAGATGGAAATCCATCCTCTCTGGAAAGCAGACAGGAGGTGTGCTGCCTCTGGGTGAAGGCTAGTTTTGCAAGGCTCCAGATGCTTTCTGACCAGCTTGTAGGGGTCCAGCCAGGTTTTGGCTAATGGGCCCAAGCTACCCAATCCCATACAAGTTTCTTAAGCCAAAACTCTTCTGGTTTTAGTCTGGCTGGTCCAAGATCGATCGAGGGCAATGGGGCACGACTATGCTGGAATCCAGCACAGCGGAGTTTCCTCAACAGCAGCCATGGTGCTGGCAGGAACCTTCTCAAGAAATTCCCACCCCCACCCTTTCCCATGGCACTGGCTTCAGGCTGGCCAGACACCACACACTGCATCCCTGCTCTTGGAGGGGGCAGTGGGAGAAGACAGCAGTGACAACGTGAGGTCTGCTCTATTCCTCCAGAATGAATATCTTGCCAGGTTTCTCTGCTGTTTCCCACCAAGCTGCTGCCAAGGCCCTGCCTTGGCACATCTGATGGGACACCATGTAACTGCTCAATTCCAGAAGCTGCACACCAGCTTTTGCCTCATCCAGACAGAACCCAGGCAAAACTCTCTAAAATGTTCGACCCTTCACTGGTGTGAGGGGAGAGGGGTTTCTCTTCAGAAGCCAGATGCCTCCCCCCAACCCAACAGCTCCTAAGCAGCCAGTGGGAAGGAAGTCCAGGCCTACCTTCTCCTTGTGGCCCTTCATGAGTCTGCCATCCACACACTCTCCTAGTACTCACTCCCCGCTTCTCTGGCTCTATTTATAAATTCGGCCGGGCATGGTTGGCAGCTGGCAGTCACGTGGTGCCGCAGGACTCAAAATAAGGCTGGGCTCTGATTTATGAGGCCTGGAAATACCCTAAGGGCTCAAGTAGAGGGAATCCCAGCATCTCACCACCCCATATGGAGCCCTGGTCAGATTTCCTCAGAGAAGGGTTTCATGCCAGGTCGTAGCAACAAGCATTTCACTCTAAGAAGAGAGGACTTCTCCACAGAGCAGATCCCTTGTCCCCCTGTTCAGTGCACTGGCATGCAGCAGGCTACAGTCCTGGGTTTAGGACACTGCAACTTGCTGCTATGAAACTGATGGGTGCCAAGAGTTTGGGGTTAGAAAACTCCCAGCAGGAACAAGTCAGAGGAGCAGCTGGAAGTGGAGGGGAAGAGAGAAGCCAGGTTTCCACAACCCAGCCCAAGTCTAGTGGCAACTGCAAACTGGAAAGCAGAGGAAAGGAAGCCTGCCTACACAAATCCATTAAGTCCAGCTGGTTCGCAGCACCAGTGCTCCTGTTAGGCAATGACCCCACCTCAGCTCAGTACCATGGGAAATACCAAGGCCACTATCAAACATATTGCAGGATCCTAGGAGGACCTGAGAAAGATTCAGCAATAGCTGTGAACCCCCCAGCCTGCATGGAGGACAGCTGCGTGAGAGACAACCACCTTGATCTTATCAGACGGTCCTTGTTGAGGAGGCAGCCTGGAAAGCTACCACAGAGACGCTGGCAGTAGAACCACAGGGGTTGACTAAAACACTGAAGAACTGGTGTGGGATGAGTGAAGCCAGCAGAGCTGTTCAACCACTGTGAAGAGTTCACTCAGGATGCTGACAGTACACCCAGCATCCCCGCATGCCGCGCGTGCAGCCAACCACAGTGCGCACATGGCTCTGGCAAAGCACCAGAGCTGCAACTCGGGGAGAACTGATGCTGGAGCTACAGACACTGACCCACAACCAGCATTAGCAGAGGCCTGCAGACAGAAGGGACAGGTGGACACAGGCCTGAGAGAGCCTCTGCGATTCAAACCCGCACACAGCTGTCAGGCAGGGAACGAGCTGCAAACACCAGGAAAGCCTGAGGACAGAGGCAAAGGGAATGAGCTCGCACCTCCCCCTGAGTCTGAGAAGACAGACTTGCCTGATAAATGTTCCAGTCTGACAGAGCTAACCCAGTCCTCAGGAGACTCTTGGGATCACAAGGTTACAGAGATGGGGAGAAACAAACCAGTGAGTGCAATAAAGACTGAATTTCAGTCACTTTGACAGAAGGAGCTGCAAACTAAGGGGGAAGGGAGGCATGCGGGGGAAAAGTCTGAGGCAGCCTCTGACAGCCTGCGAGTGGCAAACTGAGTGGGCTGTCAGGGGCGGCACTGATCTGGAGGACAGCAGAGAGAATGGGACACACAAGGAAATGAACCTCTCTGTGACGCCACAACAGCCAACCACAGCACTCGGGAGGTGGCTTTTATACAGGGGGAAATCACCTGCCAAATAGGACCTGAGGCACTGGTTTCCCAAGAGGCTGCTGCATCTGCTCAGTGCTCTAAGGAAGACAAATCCCTCCTCAGGCTTCAGCACTGGTGTGGATGAGATAAAACAGGGGGTGTCTTTATGACACTCAAGGCCAAGTTTAGATCAGGTTCAAGTCACTGGAATTGCAGCTTTTTACATCAGTTCTGAATATGACCTTGCATCCTCCTTGATGATGGCAAGGGACAGGAGGGGGGGATCTCACAAGCCTAATGCTGAGACTAGAAGCTTTGTTTCCATTCACACCTAAAGCAGCACTTCTGTTGCCACATCCAGGTATGACCACCGGACTTACCGTCATGGAGGACTCCGTGGACCTTCTATCCAGTGATTTTGCTCTACGGTGTGGAGACAAAGGGGAAGCAGAGACCTCTGGGATGGAGCCTACTGCTGCTGTTTCGGAGTCCTGCAAAGAGAAGGAGTCCAGATCATCATGACAGCCCAGAGGAACAAGTCTAGTCTCCAAGCACTGCAAGAACTGTGCAGCCATAATGTGTTTTTTAGCCTCAAAAATTAAAGCTGGTGAGGTGGCGCCTTGGGTTGCCTTTGAGCTTCTGCAAGCACACGACTCTCTTGGATGGAGTCAAGGCACTAGATTGGTTCCAACACGTCTACAGACATCTCATACTACAGAGTTTTCAACACTGCCCATTTCTTTTAGTTGAATGTGCCCTGGCACCCCTGCTGGACCTGATGCCTCCCTCTCTTTTCTGGGAGGCAGAGACAAAAACATGATTTATCTTCTCCTCTGGTTCCATAGTGGGCAGGAGACTGGGAAGCAGGCAACAAACCTGCCTGGGTTCCTGATGAGATTTACCGCCCTCAAGCTTATGGCCTGCTTTAGCCACGCATCCCTTTCTCATGCCCTCCAGACCATGCTCCTTGCACACAGGTCCCAAGTAGGAACATCAGCTGGGCCAATCTTAGCCATGCTAAATCCAAGCCACCAGCCCACCTCCTGAGCGCACCCTCATGCCTGACAGAAGCCGAGAGTCTTACCCGCTTCCTGGGGAAAACCCTCTTCTCACTCCTGCCTTGGCGCGTCTCACTGGAGAGGGCAGAGCCTGGCGACACACTGGTTTCCATGTGCTCGGCATTCTCTATATCTAATGCCTCGAATTTCTCAATGACCTGGGATCGCCTGGAAGACAGAAAGAGAAAGGAAACCAGACCACATTTAAATGCAAGGGCAGCGACCGTGCGGAGTCACTTCAGAATCACACGATTCCCTGCAGCGAGGACTCTCTCCCAGCTCCGCACCTGGCCACACACCCTGCCCCGTACAAGCTCCCCAAGCATCCCCATGTGGTGCAGAAGACTTGGGACAATGGACCAACTTCCACCTGCCATGCAGGACTTTACTTGTAGGCTCTGAAGCTGTAGCAGGCAACTCCCAAGTGCTCAGCTTTGAGCCAGGAGATGGAAACACCTGCAAACTCTTTGCTAGGCCCATGTTACAAGAAAGCCAGCCTCCTCCCTTGCACACACTTAGCCCCAACGAGCCAGGTGGACATAGGAGGTGTCAATACTGACAGTAGCTTCAGAACTGCAAGGATGTTCCCCCTCCTAGAACGGGCTAATTTAAATATTGGTCATAGGCTCCTTTTGCCCTTCCCCTTCACCCCTCCCTATGCCCACATGGGCCAATCCAGCAGGTCTAAATGACCACCTCCCCCTCGTCATGAAGGCTAAGTGTATATACAGGTCTCACCAGGGGTAAGACCTTGATCACCAAGTGCTCCTGTTCATATCTATAAGCAACAGGAGTGGCTACTGCAGTAGCACACTTGCTGGAATTTGCTGTTCCAATACCGGGCCTTCCTCTTCATTTAAACTATCCTGCATGCCCCGTTTAGAAAGAAGTTATTCTACTGCAGTAGACCCAGCCCCTGCGTGCAAGGCTAAGCAGCAAGTCCACTGACAACCTGCACACCAAAGTGGCATTAAAGCCACTGCTAAAATGGGGATGGGGAAACCATGGGATGGAGCTGGGACCAAACCACAAAGATCTCCCCCAAACTACAAGCTATACAAAGGTTGGAAAACAGCTCATTTTGCAAAAGCACCAGTGCATCAAGAAAGGCTGGTGAGCCTATACCAAAGCCAGGAAGAATGGAAAGGACCTGGCAGTGTGAAATTGCAGAGACTGATTCTTTGTACCAGAGAGGCCCTTCAGCTTTTATCAGAGTCTATGAACCCATAAAAATCACTCAAGTTCATCATTAACACAAGCATTAAAAAAAATTCATGTCATCAATCAGAAGCCACTTCAGAAGAAACAAATCATTCAATTATCAAGTTATTTTCAACTCATCTCTCAAAGGGACACTGTCAGATACACGATGCCTCAAACATAGCTTAAACAGAGTTTTCACCACATTTCATAAAAGCTGAGGGATGTTCTGAGAGTAAATGTTCCTCTGCTCTGTTTGCAATGCAAACACCACAGCTCAGAGCTAGGCCCTAAAAACGAGAAAGTAAAATCAAACAGGACCAGGAGTTCACTAGCTTAGTGTTTGCTGACAAAGAGATGGGGAGTACACTATCAGACAGAAGCAGTAGGAAAAGTTTAATTTTTAGAATGAATTTTTTACAGCATCTTCCACTTTAACCACCTAAGGCCTCAAACCTGCGAGCTGCAGCATGTGGATGGATATCTGTGCTCAGGCACAGTTGGAATATGCACAGGTCCAGGGCAGCATGTCCATATACTGCAGCTCACAGGCTCCGAGCCAAAAAGCACAGTAATACCAGTAAGAGGAATTCATCCGGATGCTCAGTTTAACCCAACAGTGCCCCTTGTCATTGGTCCCATCTTGGTTTAAGCAAGGAAACAGAGGCCCATGAATTAACATCGTCTCTGCCCTATCAGATGAAGGGCTGAAGAAAATTAAAAACAAAAACTAAAATCAAAAAAATTGAAAGCAGGTTGATTTCTCATGAAAGGGGCCGTGCCATCGAGGTGTTCTACGGCTTGAGACTGAGATGAGATGGTAGCGAAGCAGGCGAGGTAAAGGTGGACACGTCACACAGCGACACAGCAGGAGAAGGTGGAGAGCAACAAGACCTGGAAGAAAACAAGGCTGGAAAATGAACGAACAGAAAAGGAAATTCGATATAATCTATCTACACACGAAATAAATGAAATCAAAAGTCATTCCAAGGATTCATTATCGAACAGGAAAATAAAAATCACTGTAACCAAATCACAGCCCCAGGGGTTAACATCATCATTTGAATTACAGGTGAGAATCGTGTCCTGCCAGCTAAACGCTTCAGGAGAGGTGCTCCTATTGGGGGCACAGACCCTGTCTGGGGGCTTCTTTCTCGTTCCATCCCATGCCCACATGAGCAGCTCCCAACAGCCCTGGTTGCAACTGCCCATGGGTTTCCAGGGGTGAATGGGCCCCTACAAACATTGGCTGCATGTAGACAAAATTACACTACAAAGTAGAAAGCGGGGAGCATTTCAAAAGCTGCAGGGCCATCTTAGTGCTTGCCTGGCTACAAAGCTAGCGCCAAGGAAATCTTCTTCCATGCAAGCTGTTAATCTTTTCCAGGCCGCTAAACACAAGCTACAGAATTCAGTTATTACGGTAACGAGGCGTGATGCGGGGGTGCTACACAGACTGACAACAAGAGTTATCATTAGAACAAATTTCCTTTGATTGGAAGAGTGGGGTTTTCAGTTATTATTTAGCAGCAAGAAGAACCAAAAAGAGAATCAAGAAATAGGGAAGGAAAAAGTTACCGCAGGGATACACAGAATTAACAGAACAGGACAGATCCAAAGGAAAAAAGAAATGAAAGGAGGGAAGGAGCAGGCACCCTTTCTGCCAAGGGAAAGCAGTACACAGGGGACCGTCTGAGACTCCAAGACAGAGGCAGCCAGCAGCTCCAGGTACCGCTGTGGCTTATTGAAGCTGGGAGAAGCATTTCAGTACCCTGCTTCTTGTGCTTCTGGAGCAGAGCCGGATTCCTTACAGAGGAGGTTGGACTCCAGGACTCAGCAAGAGGCAGCTCTTTTAAAAGTCGCCTGTCTTGGAAGCAAGAAGAAACCGTCGTGTGTCCACAGAGCAAAGTGCCTGGGAATGCCCCAGAGGGCTGTGGGCTGCACATCCCAGGTGAGCAACAGGGCAGGTGCATGGCACACGCACCGAGAGAATACGACGCTGTATGAAACCTGTAGCTCCCAGAACAGCCATGGCACCGGCTTCACAGGACAGCGGGGTAAGGATCAAAGTCTGGGTTTGTGCTTACTTCAGAGTCCAGCTACCTCCACCCCACAGCCCTTCTCACTACGGGACATTTAGACTTTTTTTTCCTACATCTGGTACCGCTGGCCTAATTCCTGCATATTCAGCCAGGCCCCATCCAGGGGGAAGGCAGCCGGCTATTACCATCCGGAACCAGCTGTAATCCCTTGGCAGTTTCACTGCTCCTTGCCAGCATGAGCGAGGAGGAGAGGAAACCGGAAGGGAAGAGGCTGAAATAAATAAGGAAATGGGAGAAGGAGGTTCTGTGGACATGAGTCCTTCCCTCTCTTCAGCTGGCTTCACAGGGTCTGAGGGCTCTGGAGAGGGTGTCAGTGAGGAGGGTTGAAGCCTGCACACAGCACTTGTGAAGGGGCCTCTGCTCTCGGGAAATGGTGCAAGGGCTTTGGGGGAGCTGCTGGGCAGCAGGAAGCCAGGGCCTGGAGATGCAGAAGCCCCTCAGGCAGTGGTTCTCAATCTAAGGGGTTGCAAACCCCGAGCAAGGGCATGGGTGAGCTCCATGGATGTTCAGATCCAGTGTGGGCTGGAAGGGAGGTCACATGTGGTCACAAGCCAGAAGCCTTATGGTGGGTCTTAAAAGGAGTGAGAGCTGCCAATGCCAGGCCTGAAGGGTCTGCAGCCACCAGCCTACTGTCCTGTGGCAGCATGGGGACATTGCTGGATGGGTTCGTGGGGCCTACAGCGTTGTGTGGTGGTCAGAGACTGCTCAGCTCAAAGGGAAGCTACTGAAGGGAGGGTTGATCTCTTGTGGCGAGCCCAACTCCCCTCTCCCAGCTGAGCAGAGCCAGGCACAGTGCTGGGCTGACATGGAGCATCCTAGCAGAAGCCATCGTACCAGCTCTGTACCCAGAGGATGGTGCGAGTTCTCCCAGGAAGCGACACGTGAAGAGCTGGCCAGCACCACATTGCAGGGCATCTCCCTCAATTCCAAGCAGTCACTCTCAGGGAAAATCTTCTGGGACAACAATGTCTGCCCTAGAGCCCATGACACCCAGCTGTTTAACTGTTTCCAATGGGCTCCATCCCGTGAGCTGGAGAACTCCACTGTGATACAGAGATGCGAGCGAGTCCACCTCCAGGCAGAAGTGCTGCCGTATGCCTCCAACCTCAGCTGGGAGAAAGGAGAGCCAACCCCACCATGCAGCCAACTCAGACCCGGGCTGGCATCTGAGAGGACAAACGACGCCTGCAGACCTCATCCTAATGCCATGACGTTCTCTGGCATGGAAGGAACAAGCTTGCAGGGCTTGTACCGACTTCCTCGTCCCTTTGTTCCCCAGCACCACACACAGGACTTCCCGCCGAGGCAGAACCAGCACTAGTTACCCAGCTCCTGGCTGCAGACCAGCAGGGGGGGCTCCAACACGGACGATGGGTGATAGCGGATCATCATTTCCTTTTATTATTTCTCTCTCAGAAACAGTGGGTATAATAGGTATTTTTAAAAGGTGTCACTGGCTAATATTTGGGCCTAAATAATCAATGATAGCCTCTTAGAACACAGATCTTGATCATTAACTAGAACTACCCATAAGATCTCTTCTTTTCTTTTTTTTAAAGGGGAAAAGAGGTCTGAAAAATGGGGATTATGAGGAGGGGAGACAGTAGATGCAGTTAGCTCAGCTACAGCTACTATAAGTCAGTATGTAGCTCTCTTTAGATAGAAAGACCCATGCTCATGCCATGGTTGAGTGGGGACTGCCAGAAAGAGGAGCAAAGCAGCCAATAGTACTGACCAGTCCTGAGCAGGTTAGTTCGGCTGCAAAGACTGACAAAGAGATGCATCTTAGTACGGCTTCACTGGGTTAGAAGGGTGTATGCGTGGGTCCAATAATTTTGGATGAGTTCCCCATGGATAAAACAGAAGCAGGGTTCGTTAGTGGATTACGGGAAAGAGCATAAAAAAAAAAAAAAAAAGAAAGGAATGGTCTGAAGCCCAGAGGAGAGACTGGCACCTGCAACCTGGAAGAGAAGCATGGGTCTGCTAAACCCTCAGCAGGGATTCGACTGGAAGGAGGAGTGGGGAAGGAGAGATCAAACGCAAAACTAAGTTACTCAAATTAAAGGGACAAGCCAAGCCAAGCCAAGCCGAGAGGTGGGAAATGTTAATTCTCTGGCACTGTGCTGCACCGGCCCTCTTGCAATCCCAAATCCACCCGAGTGTTCAGAACATGGAGGTCCCCCCAGCAAGCACTTCAACCGCGCCACCCACCTCCTCCCCACCTGGCCCAGTTCACAGGTACAGGGGTGCAGCCCACACACACTGGCTGATAACCCACTGCACTGTCTGACACAGAGGGCCAAGCTCAACTCCTCTTCCCCGTACCAGACCCCTTCAGACCCTCACAGACCCAGACCCTCCCATCCCCACCACTTTCCATCCTTTTGCTCCCCGCATGCCCTCCCACAGCCAGAAGGATCTTCATCCAGATGACCAAGTGGCTTTTCCCTCCCCACAGCCTGCAAAAGCACCTGAGAGGGTCACTAACCCTGGAGTCTTGCTTGGGGAAAGGACTGCCTCCCACTCTCCTGCAGTGCTGGGGCATCATCACAGATGGACAACGGTCCACATTATGTAGCGCTACCCTCCCCTCCTGTTGAGTCACTAGTTTGGAGGATCCTTTTTAAAGATGTGTGGTCCCTGCCCCTGAGCACCAATGCTCTTTGTTTAGACTGAACATGTTTTGCACATGCCCAGTTTCACACATGCTGGTGGAAAAGAGCACTCTACACGACACATCCTTCGCCTACCCCAACCTTTGATGAACGTGCCACCTATCCTCCTGGCAAAGCACAGGAGGGCCTGTGAAACTGTTTAGAGCCAACAGGTTTGGGGCTCAGCAGTCTGGAGGGAGCATCCATTTAAAATCTCAGGACAAGTGGAGATGGGGGGGGGGGGGTTGGGTTTCCAGCACTTATACTAGTCAGCTCTGACTGTTCCCTTCTTCTTACCCCTTTTGCAGCCCTGACTGCAGGAAGGAAAGGGAAACGGAGTTGTACAGAGGCTGGAGGGGAGGGCAGAGACCCTGGTGAGCGAGGGACAAAGCTCACTGCCTGTGCTCACGGCGAAGCAACTACGACAGGTAGCAGCCCCTGTAATACAGGGAGCAATACTGCAGAGGGCTCGTTTCCATTCAAGCCTCTTTGCTGCAACCTCAGACATCAACCCAAAGCCCCCCTCCGTGCTCACACTATGCTGCTGGGATCCCAGGGAGTTTATTAAAGGATACATATATATATTTTTAAGAGACCATTAGCAGCCAAGCACAGAAGGCATTCATCTGCCCCCACTCCCTAGGCAGAGCCAAATCACTGTAGATAAAGGCAATAAGCCGGCTAGACATAACAGAGGGGAGTTTTCACTGAGGCGGATTCAATAAAATCCCATCTCCTGTGGCGGTCTGATAGCTTTGGGAGCCTGGGAAACAAAGGGGCCAGGGGAAATGGGAAAGCACCTGCCATGTGGGAATGGAGGGTGGGGAATTAAAAGGACAATGTCTGGCAGTACTCAGAAATCCTCCATCATCCTGGCACTGGTGATCTGCACGCAGCCTCATTCACCAGGAGTCACCTTCTAGCCAGCTGTTCCCCTGCTCCATTCATCTCCCCCCACACGGACCTGTGCATCCCCGCATAAGGACCCAGAGCACCAAGGAGCCTGTTCAGAAGCAAAACTTCCCCCCCAACACACACCACTATGCGGAGTCTGGGAGCTAGTCTTCAGCTGTGCAATCACAATCTGGGGCTGGCACTCCAGTGGTTCAACTCTAGAAGAAAACATGAGCCTCTAGCTCAGAAGACATTAGCTGCCAGGACACCTTTGAGCCTCAGCGGGCCAGCTTCCAGCCAAGAGGTTACAGGAGCAGTTTATGAAGCAGGAATTACAACCCTTTCTCCAGCCAAAGTGTTAGGAAAGGGGTGGCCGGAGACAAACAGGGCATCCTTCTCACCCGACACAGGGAAGGGCTGCAAGCTCGGGGCGGAGGAGGGGGCCAAGGAACTGCTGCATAAGTCCATCCCCCCTCCACTCCCTTGCCTCAAACTGCTATGCTGGCCTCCACAGCACAGGTTAGAGGCACACGCAGTTCCTGCAGAGCTAAGCCAAGCAGAATAAGCACTAGTATGAGGCCGAGTCACTCGTGGAATAGCTGCAGCTGGGCTTTGCAGGCCGTGCTTGTGTTGGGTGCGGGGCAGGAGAGCTGGCTGGAAAAGAGTCCTCCCAGGGTGAAGGAAAGCAACCTGTGAGCACTGGCTGACATGGTAGTGAAGTCCCCACACCCATGGGCACGTAAGGGGGTGCTAAGTGGACTGACTTAGCCCAGTGCCTGGGTTTCTGGGGTTTACTTTATGGTCCTCAGCACACAAACGGAGCTCTTCCAGGGCCAGCTACAGCTATCGTCCTGTCCCCAGGAAAAGATGGGAGCATGCTGTGAGCGCGCTCTCTCACACCCCCAGGGCAAGCCTCCCCCGCCGTGCTGTTCCATGTGTCGCTCCCAGCTGCCTCTGCAGCGTGCTTCTCTCTCCACGATTAATGACGTGACATTTTGAAACCTCTCAGCTCATTAGACTGTTGTGTAACACATGTAACCCCCAACACCATTTAGCAAAATAGCCTAATTAATGCTGCCAGCTGCCACCGCACACTGGTCCAGGGTGGAGGCAGGAGGCGGCGCTGGCAATACGACTATACAACATCCTGTGGCAGCTTGTTTATCCCCCTGGTCTGCAGCAATCGCCACCCCCAGGACAGACTGCCCAGACCTGGGGTCTGCCAGGTGTGAACACTTCTGTTCTGTGTTGGCACCAATGGGGAATCCATTAACTGGCTGGCACAGACCAGTGTCCCAGCAACCCCCTGCACCAGCCCACCTCCCAGCTGCAGTAGGAGCAACCTCCCCTGCAGGAAAGCACAGAGCAACGGTTAACTGGAAAGAAGTGGCAGGCCCAGAAAGATGACTTGGCTACAAATTTAAGAGGCACCTCTGCTCTGGCCCCACAACCCTGAGTCCCTGCTTCAAGCAGCTGGGAGTTCCCTCAATAAAGCCTCTGACTGAGGTTGGGTGACCTGGGAGAGCCATGAGGCCTGGGCGACCTTGCCCTGCTACCCAGGGTGGCAGGGCTCTTCTCTGGATTCCCATTCACACTCGCAGGCTGCCTGCAGCGATGGACCAGGGCTCCAGCCACACCTATGCAGGTTTTGGCCTCGTTGCCCATGGGGAAACAACACTGACATCAGTCCCACCAGTCACTCACGGACCATGGCCAACCGGATCCTGGACAAGCAAAAGTTAAAAGCAGGTCAGCGCCTGGTGCCTTACCTCCGCTCATTGCCAAAGAGCCGGGCCACCTCCTCCCTGCCGGGGCTGCGGGCCCGAGTCCTCCGTTCCAGCCGTTTTCTCTCCACCTGGAAGGCCTCACGGTTACTGATCCGAATGGCCTTGGGGACGTCGGCCAGGGTGGCGTACTGCCGGCTGGCTTTAAAAGAAAGGGAGCGCCCCGACTTGTCTGCTCCCTGTCCCCCGTCTCGGCTGCTGACGTCCTTGTGCGTGGGGCAAGTGCTCTTCGAGTCCAGGGAGTTCAGGGAGTAGCTGTTAACCATTCGGCTGCCCAATCGGGTACCTGGGGAAGGAAAGGGGCGGGCGTGCTCCTGGGAGGGCGATTTGGGATAACTGTACCTGTTGTTTGGGGTGCTGGGGCTGGGAGGGGATGGCGGAGGCAGCAGCTGCTGTTCTTCCAACTTTGAGTCTTGCTTAGTCTTCTCCAAGGAGAAGTAACCACTCTCTACGCGTGCCTTCCGGCCACAGTCCAGTCGGTCGCCGTTCATGGAGCTCTCGTCTGAGGAATCAGAGAAGGGGATGGAGAGGAGGTCACTCCATATGGTCCAAACCCCATTTCTGTTCTTCTTTATTTGTGTAAAAGGCAGTTATAACATAGAACCTGCCTTGGTTGCAGAGTGGGACAGGACAGGGACTAATAACACAGGAAACCAGGCATGATACCAGCTACAGACCCCACCTGACTGGAGGGAAGCTGGGAGCTGGGTTTCTGCAAGCCTCGGCTCGTCCCAGCCCATGCCAGAGGTTTTTCTAGGAAGGTGAGATCTGACAGGAGGCGGCCCAAGAGCCACCACACTCCAGCACATCACTGCTCAGGCCTTGAAGAGCCTTGCTGCTCGGGATGCCACGAAACTGCAACAGACATCAAGACTCAAGTAGGGAGGGACAGCCTGAGAAACTTCCCCAACGGACAGGAAATAAGTTAGCACGATGTGCCACAGCCCAACTAACACCCAGGATCTGCTCAGGAGCAGCTCAGGACCCAGAGAGCCTTCTCTTGTTCCCTGGTGTCCACAGCACCATGCTCCAGCCTGTGCAGGAAGGACACAGCAACAGAAGATGGGAGGGGGTTTCTTGAAGACATCCAAGAGTCAGGCTGGGCCTGAGGGTGTTAGAAGGAAGACCCAATGCCCAGCCAACTCACAGCAGTGCATGCACTAATCTCAAGTGCAATCCATTTTCACAAGGTCTTATTCCAGCAAAGTGAGGGGGTCAGGAGATCGGAAGGTGCATTAACAGCTAGAGGAAGCTGGGACCCACTACTAGCTCCCTCTCAGGAACACTGGAAGGTTGGGGCGGGGATCATGGCCCTGCTGTAATTCCAGCGCAGGTCCCCTCCCCTTAAGTGTGGCAGACAACTTGTGTCTGCATGATTTTACTGGAGCCTGAAAGTGACCTCCAACCAACATGCCAGCACAGCCAAGGGGGTTAGGGACAGGGAACCCTTCAGATTGACATTTCCCTGCTGCTTTGGCCAACCAAGTCACATGGAGCGATGCCCATTTTGCATTTGCACTAGCACCACACCCTACACACGTGGGAGTGATTTCAGGGAGGCGGGGACTCCAGTTTCCTGAATCCCTGAACATGACCAGGGTCTAGCTCCCCAAATGAGTGACCTGGAAGAGATTCTCCATGTGGAAGTTTAGGGCACAGAAAAATCGGATTTTATTCCAGGCAGAGGCCTGCCATGGGGAGGATGGGGAGGGAATGGTTAAATGCAGGTGGACAATGCAACTGCTCTCCACCCAGCCGTGACCTTCCCATCCAGATCTGAAGTTCATCAGCTGGATGTTTCATTGTTTTATCTTCAATCTCAAACACCAACAAGCACAACTCACCATGTTGTGTGTGCACATGCGCAAGCAGGTGCAGAGTGGGAGCAGTGTTTAAGACACAGTTTTCATTCCCATACTACTACTGTTATTTTATACATACATACATACATACATTTGCTTTGTGGAAAAAAAACTGAGGCGGCTGAGAGCAAGGAAACCCAACACAATGCGCCATCAGGCAAGCTGCCTCACAAACGCACGCAGACGCCTACACCCACTTCAATCCTGTGGCCACGTCCTAAAACACCCAAGCCAAAACCCAATTGATTCATCCGAAACAAAGCTCCTGCTAATTCAGAGCAAGGGCGCAAAGGGAGCAGTCCTATTCCATTAGCTAATCCCAAGGGAGAGAGAAGGAAAGCAATCCTTTTAGATCACCACTTAGATCACGGAGACAAAGGAAACAGACTCAGCTTTTCAGCCCTCCCCCATGACTTGTCCAAGGGGAACACAAACGCGGAGCAGGAAGAAAGCCCTGGCCCCTATTGTTTCATTTTGAACAATGCAGCAGATACGGGCGCCTTCCACGCACTAGTCGGAGGAGACAAAATGTAAACAGCTGCCCTGTTATAGGGACAGGATAAGGAAGCAGAGCTCCAGGGCAGGCCTGCGCCTAGTGGTACCCTCCAGGGGCCAGCTGGGAGGCGGCTGGCAATGCTTTGAATTACAAAGAGGAAAAAAATTCTCCTTCTCTCCCTGATCCAATTCTGAAGGAAGGAAAAAGCCTAGTGAGGTCATCCTGTCCATCTCCCTGCCAGGGCAAGGCTCTTGCCTACAACAGTTTCCAGTCCCTTATCCAGCGTTTTCCCTTCCCATCATTTCATCCCGTTGTTTCCAGGCCAACCTTCTCCATGCCAGCTGGGAGAGCATTGCCTCTCCCACGTCACTATCAGTTGGCATGAGGTTGTGCCATTCGCACCACAGAGGATTAAAAATGTCCCCAGAGAAGGGAACCTGTGACCATTTCATAACTGTGGACAAAGGGGTTTTCTGTGCTTCACTCAGGTCCCTTCGTGCTGCCCTGAACACTCATCTACACCTAGGCCTCTCACAACACCAAGGCAGATCCTTTCCTGCTTCTCCATTTCAGTCCCAGGTTCTCAGGCGTGAGCAGGTAGTCAGGTATCCGACTCAGCAGGGGGATGGCTCATTTTTTTTTAAAAAAAAAAAATCATTAAGAAAAATTTAAAACCCCAAGAAACCATTGCTACTTGCATGCTTTGCTTTGGAGAAGGTGAAAATTCAAGGCGAGCAATGCAGCAAGGTCCAATTCAGCCACCCTTGGTCAGTCAGGCAAGGCAATTAATAAATTGATAATAAAAGAGAACGGGTGTAAAGAAACCTTCCAGTGGCGGAAATACCGTATCTATAACACGCAAGCACCTTGTTTCAGGAAGATAGGATAAGGGGGAAAAAAACCACTTTCCCTTTTAACCAAACAGGGTTAAACTTTCCTTATGCAAGATGTGCCCCAGTTTTCACTCCCTGATTTCTGAGGAAAAAAGCAAATGCGATATGTGAATAAATAAGGTCCTTGGGGTGGCTGTGCTATTAATAACAATTGTACTGAAAGCACCTTCCCTCAGAGGACAGCTAAGCTGTTTGCAAGTGCTGAGCTCCACAGCAGCCCAGCGAGGGATCCATCTCCAGGAAGGGTAAGGTGAGGCACAGGAACCTTTGAGCAGCCCAACGCAAGCGCCGGAGACAGCCCAGGGAGCAGAACTGGGGCTCAGGAGAGCTAAATTCTGCTAAAAAAAATTGCAGTATTTCTGAACATGAGCGAAGAGAAGGGACAGAGGCCATTGTTTTAGGCCCCAGCTCTAGTCACGAGACAACACAGCTTTGGGGTGAAGTGGAAAGCACCCCCAAAGCCAGGCAGAAACACAGCCAGAACAGCACTGGCACCCATCCCTCTCAGCCTCACCTTCTTTGTTTTCCAGCACAGGTTCCTTCAGGGAGCTGGCAGGCGTGGCTTGGTTCTGCACAGGGCTCTGGACTGGGCTGAGGCTACTGCTCCCATCTGCTTGGTCTTTGCCTCTCATCTCCTCCTGCCACAGTGTGGACTTGGTGGCAGGGACCTTCTCAGCACTGGGGATGTTGCTGCTGGTTACAGCCATCTTGGCAGGACCCGGCTCCTAAAAAGAACCAGAAAATACTAAGGATTAGGGCACATGCTGCGTCCCAGCAAGAGCCACACACCCACCAACGCTTCTTGCCTGTAGGCGGGTCCTTGCGTGGGGGCACATGAAGCAGGTTTGTCCTTCCCGACGTCCATCCCCCACACAGCTCCGAGGCCCAGCGGTGTTTCAGGGCACTTAGAATGGATCAGTATGTTCCTCCCCTAAACTAACTTATTTATAGGCTTTGAATAGCGGCAGGTACCAGCTCAGCTGCCAGGGTCACGGGCTAATTCAGGGCTTCCTTAGAGCAGGGATTAGGGCCATTCTTGGAACAGGAAAGGAAGTGTCCGGTAGCCTTCTCCCACGAGGGAGGGATGTGAAGACGGAGCACGCACGTTCTCATTCACCCAGCTGGAGGGAGGCTCAGGGCAGAGGCAAGCTCAGCTCACAAATGAAGGAAACCCTGGAGCCCTGAGAAGATGAAGGCACAGACAGACGGAGCCGTGGCTTGGGGCTGGGTTTTTTTTTCAAACTGGAACAGCCCCTTCCAGCTCTGCAGGCAGGAGGCTGCACAACGGGAACGCTTCACAGCTTTTTTGTCTGTTTGCAGCCTGTGCTTGCAGTCGTTCTGGGGGAGCTTCCCCCTCTGCCCAGCTGGTGCATCCCGTCCTGATCCATGCCGCAGGCTGCCAGCCCTGACCCCATCCCCGGGCAGGGATTTCTAAGTCTGGGGTGTGCGATGTGCTCCGATATCACAACAATGAGTATAGCAGGGTGGTTACACAGAGACGGTGTCGAAAGGGCATTTAGGGAGATTGGTTTCCTCAAAAAGTGACTGAGACCCAGTAGATTCCTTTAAATGTTGACCTACATCAGAACTCCCAGAAAGATCAGTGTTATTGGGACTGTCCCAATGGATCATCCCAGCCTCTCCCCCACAGATCGAAAGAAGACTTATAACTACAGATACAAAAGGACCCCCTGCTCCCCTTCTTCCCAGGGGATCCCAGCTAACACAATGAACCCTAGAAATGCAAGCAAGATCCTGGGGGTGGCCAACTAGTGTGAGACTCATGCACCCCCAAATCCCCTTTGTGAATCTGTCATCACATATTTCCTAGTATGTGGGCCCCATCCCTTGACTCCCTTCCCTCAGTGTTTACTGGGAGGCATCCTCATTTCCAAGAAGGCTGCACTTCAATCCCTATCCCCTTCCGTGGAACACCCTCTCTCATCCTCCTAATGCTAGAAGGATCAACTGAGACGACGATCACCAAGATCTACCAGGATCACTGAGGCAGCCTGAATTTGGCTGTCACGTCAGGCTGCATGTTCTTCTGTCCTGACCAAGACTCTTCAAAGCAGAGTGCCACAAGACCGTGTCACCACCTGAGAGAAATGGCAGCCCCGGCCACAGCAGGCAGGCTCTGATGGCCCACCAGGCCCTGGATCTTGAGACGTGTGGCGAAGGTGTAAGAGCTCTCATCTGTCAGAGGGGTGCCTGCTGAGCTGGGCAGCCCTCACCTGCCCAGTCAACAGGGGACACAGAGGCTGCCCATGAGCCAAGACACTGTATAGGACAATGTCTTGCTAAGATGAAACTTCTCCAAGAAAGCACTCCAAGTCTCCTGGAGCACAAAGGGTTGTATTTCAGCACGGTTTGCCTTGTGGGGTGACCCATTCGCCCAGGTAGAAACAAACCTAGCCCACCTGCACTGGCTCCTGCTACAAGGCTCCCCAGCTTGGACAAAGACAAAGCTGGCAGCACTTAGGGAGAGGCCAAGCTGGGCACCCACCCTTCCCACTGCCCCATGCAAGCACCATTGCTATGGGTGAGGTTACCCACTGACTTCAGCACGCAGGGGCTGTCAACAGTTCAATCAGCAGGCGTCTCAGCTGGAGACGAGCAGGTATTTGCAGGACGTCCTAGACCCACATGGTCTCCCTCCCTTTGCAGGAGGGATCCAAAAATTCTCTTTCTTTTGTGCCTTTGAAGATTTCTGCTCCTCTCTCTCTCATCGCCTGCAATCCTTTCCTCAGCTTTCCATCTCTGGCCAACATTGGACAGTGCAGATCTAACACCGCTGTAACGGGAGTCTGCCCTCACCCTCACTCCCCTCAGGTTTGAAGCCAATGGTGCTACCTCTCCAGGAGTGCACTCCTGGCAGGGGATACGCCATGAACCTAATATACCAACCTTCCCCGTCCATGTGCACACTCTTATTGCAGGACTGCCACCTCCAACAGCCTCACTTTCACATTGCTGCTGCCTTTAACAGCCCTGCATGGCCTCAGGCCTCTCTTTTGCTTTCACCTGCTAGTGGATAAACACAGTCTCTTCACTCTGAACATTTTGAGGACAAGCTGAAAAAAATAAAGCTAGAAAACACTGCATGAGAGAGAAAATTCATTCCCCTGTATTTCAACGGGAGCTTCAGTTCTTTGACTGAACTGCTTTCCAAGCCCTACAGAAACAACAACAATGCATCAGACAGCCTTACTATGCAAGAGGACCTTGACTTTCGAAGGACACATTTACTGAGCTATAAATATTTTAAAGAAAAAACAGTTATTTTGAATGCATCTTTAATTGACTGCTGTTGCAAGGCAGCCAGAACTGCTATTTTACAGGTGAACCTTCCTACAGGAAGCTGAGCCTGTTGACTTCATTTGGGACAAAGTAAGTATGGGTTAGCAGATTCGTATGTGCAAAGGGACTGAAACCGTCACAACTGGTAAAAAGCTGTGCTCCATCAACTACAATTTTTTCTTCTCGTGTCGAGTTTCTGCATTAACAGAATTTCCCTGAAAGCCACCGAGTACAGAGAACAACTGAGCAATGAATGACAAAGCCATCCACAGGCAAACACAGCCGATATGAAATATTCTCCACAAATTGTGAACCCCTCCCAGCCTCTCCACTGTTCAACACGCTGCAGAGAAAGCAAGGCAAATCTGAATGACTATGGCAAGCATCACGTAGACATGCTTCCCAACAGGCACACACTCACTGGACCGAACCCACTGGAGTTCATGGGACACTTCAAGGTTTTAAGAACTAGCCCCAGAAGTATGTGGAGGATCAAGCCCTTAAATACTCTAACCGTCTCAAAGTCCGAGCATCTGGTGACTCCCCCCACACCCAAACACACCCCTGCACCCCCTTACACTCTCAAGAGCTGACCAGCAACGCCCTCCAGATTTGGACATCTACCATGAAACACTCTGAAGAGGAACAGCACTGGGAAAGTGAGTGCTCAAGATTTCCTGAAGATGGGGGTTTTTTTTAAGATGTCCCCAAATGGAAACCCAAAGTTACTTGTCCTCTTTGAAAATCTACACTTTCTACATACTTGTCTATGTAAAAATACACACAGAAGGCATGGAAGTGTGCCAAGCAGTACTGTGTAAGCAAGACAGTCCAAATGGCTCCTTTCCCTCTCTTTTGTCATTCAAATATTAGTCGCCTCTACCAAGTGGGAGCAGATGTCAGGATGCCACAGGGTCAGCTTTCTGCTGGAGCCAAAAATCAGCAGCGTGGTGTCTAGGTGTAGTCTAGGTTGTAGGTATACGTACAAGCTGCACACGTATACACCAGTCCTGGAACAGAGGTGGTAACAAACAGTGTGGAGGCCAATCCCTCCTTTCAAGGATCTTGGCTAAATATTACTGTCCTGGTTTCTACAGAGAAACGCTGTGCAGCTGACTCCAGTGGGAGATCAAGGCCAAAAAACAAGCCCCACCAAGAAGACTCATTAAAACACTGCCCACTTCTTCCCTAAGCTAAAAATTTGTTCAGAAACTGAGAAAAAGCACTGAAACAGTGCCCTTCAGTGACCCCTGCTGTAATGATTTTTTTCTGAGGTGACAGGGACAGAGAAATGATGTAACATTTTTAAGAATAAAGATGAATTGATGAGAAATTAAAAAAGGAAACCACAGAATTTCCCAGCAGGGATCTACGCCACTAGTGTAGGAACTTCCTGCTGCACAGTCTAGTCCCAACACTAGCCAGGGAATGGGAGGGTGATATGGGAAGGCTAATGAGCAGCTCCCCAGCCCCATGGCTTGATCCAGGGTCCCACACTCTTCTGGGGAGGAGCAGAAAAGAAGCCACCTAGAAATGTGTACAGATAACATGCAAGTGCCTGCAGCTGTCCGACCCTCCCTGAGCTCCTTCAGAAATGACACCATGTCAGATTAGGGGCATATTTTACTTTTAAAGGCTCTTTTCCTTACAGAAGAGAGGCCTGAAAAGCAGCCAAGTGCAACAGAAGCCATTTCAAAGAGTTTTCTTTCCCTTCCCTTTTTTAAAATTCTTTTTCTGGTTACGCTTAGTCCCCTCCCTGCATCAAGTCTGTGGTGACAGTCTTCTGGCACGGTGTCCAGAGCCACCAACCACTCTGGTGCTGCGTGGCCGGAGCACGAGGTTGGGATCAGTTCATTTCTAGCCGACTTTGGGGCGGGGGAAGAGAGACAGGAAGGATGGGAAGCTGTGGCTCTTTTGTAGTTTCGGCTCCCTTGACACCAGTCAGGCAGGTGACGGGGGAAGCAGGAAGAGGCAATGGGGAGAGCATGATGGTAAAGATAAAAGGCCTGTGCTCGTGTCTCGCGCTATCATGCCAGAGCCTTTCTGCAGGGAACGAAATCTCTGCACAGACAGATATGCGTGGAGTTTCCTGCCCTCCTGGCCAGCTCCTGATCATGCGGAGAGGGGTGGGGAGTGAAAGTGCTCCGCTTCCTGCCTTTGAGCTTTCTCTTGGATGGCCTAGTGATCCAGTGTAGAGCAAATGGCTCTGTGTGTTTTACAGGGCAGGCACATTTTATGGGGACCCCACACTTCCAGGGCTGGTGGGCCCCAGCACAGAGGCAATGAAGGCAGCTTGCCAGGAGGCACAACTACATTGCTTAAAAATAACAATAATCTCAGAGGTGATACTTGGCTGAAATTTGGGCCTGTGCTGCGTCTTCATGGAATAAGAGTCAGAGAAGTCGCGTGCAGGGTCAGCTCACGGATACACATTACTGCTCTCCTCCTGCAGCCTGGGGCTTTCGCACCGGCCCCCAGAAACATCTGGTGAGGCCAGCGAGCTACAAAGACCGGAGGTCTAACCCAATCTGCCAATTCACGCGTTCCCTATATACCCGCGGGAGAACACACAGCCTCTCAGAGCATCATCTTCTGATGGACCATTAGGACCAAGGAAGCTTAATTCAAAAAGGGCACCCCACCTCTCCCTTTCCCTCCCCCAAACCCTGTTCCCAGGTGCCTCATGTCTCAGGCAGGCCCCCCCATGCTCTGGCTCCAATGCCACCCACGTGCCCCAATCTACCATTATACGGTTCCAGTCAAACACACTGCCCTCCCCTGGATCAACTGCTCCATGGGGCAGGCTCAGCCCCTCTGTCCCACCTAAGCCACCCAAGCCAGAGCTACCCAGTCACTCCAGGCAGGCCCCCGCTGCTGTCTGAATTTCTCTACTGCGCAGCTTTTCTCCCCCTGTCCTTTCCACTCCTAAAACTCTCTTGGAGGCTAAAAACAAGCCACCACCCTCCTTCCACCTAGCCGGCCCTTTTATCTTTTGGCAATATACCAGCATTTTCCCTGGTGATTGTAGCAAGGCTGGTGGGGCAGAAAACAGCAACAGCAAGACAGGGCCACACACAGGGCCTAGCCGCTCTGAAAGGCCTGGCTGTCCCACTGCCGGCCAGCATTGCTTTAGGGAGAAAAAAAAAAGGAAAGGATCTGGGCTCTGGCATCTGCGTTCTGCTACTGAACAACTTGGTTCAACGGGCAAAGCAGGTGTCACGGCTCCGGCTCAGCAGTTTCCAAGAGACGGGGTGGAACCAGCACTTGCCTCAGCCTACACATGTGACCCCTTCACCCCAGCACACGAGCAAACAGAGGACACTGCTGTATGACCAGCTCTGCCAAACAGGCTCAATCTAACTCGCTGAAGTGGCCCTGTTGATGAGTTTATCCATCATGCAGGTAACTTGCCCAGGATCACCCAGAAAGGCTGTGGCAGGGAACTGACCCCCAGACACCCTGGCTGGATGGAAGCAGGCATTACCATATGCAGATGAGGTTCTTTAGGTAAATCTGATATCTTTTATTAGACCAACTAAAATAGCTGGAAAAATTCTTCTTTATGAGCTTTCAGGTACAAACCCTGTATCACGCTAGGCAACAGCACAGCAGTGGTCAGAAATACCCCAGCCCAGTCTTGCCTCCCTCAAGGGAGGGAGGCGGGGGCCGAGAGTAGTAACAGAGGTGGGGGAAGGGAGGAGGAGCCCGAAAGGAGAAGGGGCCGAGGATAACAGCAAGACCAGAAGGTTGCGCTCGGGTCACAGAGGCCCCTGAGGAGTGGATGGATGGGATCAGAGGTGCTGGAAAGACAGGAAGACATGACACAGCACTGGCTGCAAAACCACGGCCAAGAGGAAGAGACCAGCGAGCAAAGAGCAATGGTGAGAGCCATGAGTTTCCAGAGGTGAGGGAGCTGGGGAGGAGGATCGGAGAGCAGCCAGGGAGCAGAGGCTGGGACACAAATAGAAAACATGTGTGTGTCTGCCACAAGCTCTCGACAAAGCACAGAGCCAGCCACAGCATCTTCCAAAGCACAGACCTAGCCCCATCAGGGAGCACAGCCCAGCGCTGCACCCTGACCCTGCTGCCCACTCTCTGCCACACAGCCAAAGACAAGGGTAGCATCAGCCTCTCTCTTTTACCCCGTTGGCAGGCCTGAGTTTGCACCTTGGACCACACAGTGGGGAAGGGACACTCCCTGCTTGGCACCCAGCCTGTCCTCTGTGACACCTGGGCAGCCTGGCACGGCGCTCCAGGAGCGGGTGCTGCCGCGCTGCCTCCACCGGGCAGCGTGCAGTCTCCTCACAGCCGCTTACCTTATTTGGAGCTCAGGAGCTCGGATCCTGTAAGGTTTCCAAAAGGTTGCCATGGCAATGAAACGTAACCAAAACGATGTTTTTCTGCCTGCATTCTCCCCTTCCCCCCTCAAGCATCAGGGGCTGTGTTTATTGCCATGTAACGTTTCCACTCCTCCCTGTGCACGTGTGCGGGGAGCTCCCAGGCTGCAGCTCTTGCTCTGACACACCAAGTCCCCGCACAGCGGAGCTGGGGTCATGGCAGGGGGGGTTCTGAGCTCAGCTGGCCCCTGTGATGGAGCAAAAAGCTCCGAGAGTGGCGCAGGTGTCACAGCAATGCCAAGCCACAGTGCTGAGGGACACGTTTTCTCAAGGGGCTTCACCTGGCCAAATCCAAGCTGTCTCCATGCTCTAAGGGGGAGCCATGAAGACCTAGTGTCATGAGTGAGAGCACCTTGGGCAGCAATTCTCAACCAGGATGTCAGAGCGCCCTCAGGTGCTGTCAGATCCTTTGAAGGGTACCCTAAGACATAAGGAGATAAGCAGATAAGCCAGGCTCAGTCTTGTTCCTGCCTAGATGACCCCCAGCCCTATAGCCCAGCCCCTGGGATGATAGGTAAATATTATAATATGTACATTCATTTTTAAATGGGGTGCCATTCAATTCACAGATGTTATGGAGGGGTGCAGCAAGTCTGATGAGGGGCGCCTTGAGTCCAAAAAAGGTTGAAAACCACTACTCTAGGGGGTGGAGGCTGAGGGGGAGTCCAGGCCAGAGTTAATATAAGGAAGAGCAAGCTTCTTCCACAACTTTTCTCCCACCCTGTACACCTCACGGTGGAAGCCAAAAGCTTTGCTCTTTCCCACTACACAGAGCCTGCCCTGGCCCTCTCTTCATGTGGACATCCTACAGCCTTTATATAGGAGGACCTGAAGGACAAACCTACCCCAGAAAGGGGAAAAGGTCTTGGCCTATTTTCCAACCTACCCCCCTGCCCAGCTCTCAGAAGCCCCTGGGTAGGCATGCGGATCTGCTGAGTGAGCTCCCACAGCCAGTCCCACTCAGCCAGGCCAGTCGCAGGACATACTCGCATAGGTCAAGGCAAGCCAGGGACAAGGCCATTCTCAGACCCAGGCAGAGATTAGCCCAGCCATAGGGTCAGATTCCAGATCTGTGGGATTCTCCCCCACTCTGTCCACTTTGGA
Source organism: Crocodylus porosus (assembly GCF_001723895.1). NCBI lineage: Eukaryota > Metazoa > Chordata > Crocodylia > Crocodylidae > Crocodylus > Crocodylus porosus. The sequence goes on from NW_017728927.1 coordinate 9,864,626, forward strand.
GACTGGCAGGAAGGAGTGAGTCACAGCCGGCCCCAGCTTTTACCATTTATAGTCAAAGCGAGCGCAAAGCCATCGCTGGGTCCCTGGAGAGCTCAGCTCCAGCCCCCAAAGCTCCCCGCTCAGCCCAGGCCTTTATTATTTTCCTTTAATTCTCATTATCTCGGGGGTCATCTCATTCAGGGTAACTGGAGCCCTGAGGAATTCCTTCCTGGGCTGTTTCTGCCTGAGAGGCCTGTGAACGGCTGGGATCCCTTCCTCATCTTCCCAGCCTCCCTCCACGCCATGCCCACACGCCCCCAGGCCCAGGAGGAAACTGTCTGAGGCTTTACAAATCAGCTGTCGAGCATGTGTTCTGGATCTGATGCCATTTGTACTGGGGATGGGAGATGGCAGCTGGGGAAGAGGCAAGCTTCCCAGTACACACACACACACACGCACGCACGCACACCCCTAAATCCAATTTTGTTCTTAGCTGTAAAACCCTTCCTAGATGCACAAACCCACCATGCCCAACCCCAGCAGCATGCGCGCACCCCCCCCCCCAAATCCAACTTTGTTCTTAGCTGTAAAACCCTTCCTAGATGCACAAACCCACCATGCCCAACCCCAGCAGCATGCGCGCACCCCCCCCCCCAAATCCAACTTTGTTCTTAGCTGTAAAACCCTTCCTAGATGCACAAACCCACCATGCCCAACCCCAGCAGCATGCACAGCTTGTACAGGAGGGACCACACCTGAAGGTATAAGGGGGTTGGGGACACATGAAGCTTGCCCTCCACGGAAAGGACCTCAGCCAGATCTCCCATACCAGCTGGGTAGGGGCAGCCAGGGGTTTTAAATGCAGCTGCTGCAGCACTGACTGCTACCAGAGATTTAGGGTGACGCTAATGAGTGCTAATAAAGACCATTCATCTTCAAAGCAAGCAGAGAAGCAGAACATGACCTTGGGAAGTGACATCTGGAAATTAATTCACACCATCCTAGCTACCCTGACATCACCACATTAACTCCCTGCATGCTGAAGAGTTGCACTCCAGCCACGAGCCCTGTTTTCACATCAACTTCACTAACAAGGCGGATCTTCCTGAAACTGCTTTTCAGAGAGCGCCCAGTGCAGTGAGACAGATCATCCTCTCTCTTTGACTGAGTCCTACTGGGCTCCAGTCTCTGAAGAGGTCTCTGGGTCGCAGTGAATTACTGGGGATCACCACCTGGGGTTACCTGAGGAGTTGGGGGCTCTACCTTCCTCTTCTTCTTCTGATTCTGCTTGTTTGTCCTTGGATAGACAATCAGCATTTCCAGCCACCTGCAAACAAACAGAAGGAGCTGTGGTGAGGGTAGGCAGCAACAAGAACTAAGCACATAATGCATATCTGTCTGACTGGCAAGTCTGACCCCGATAGCCAGGTGGACACTTTATTCAGCTACCTCCCTGGAACCCACGTAGCGCTACAAGAAACGTCTCGGCTGCCTTCCAGCAAGACAACTCGTGCTGTTAGGAGTTTGGGTGGCGTCAGCATTTCCATTACTAACCCCTATTTTCAGGGGTTTATAACTTGGCCATAAAAATTCCCTCCGAGCTGGAACTTGGCACAAAGAGAATCTCAACCTCGCAGAGCTGGTTAGGGCCAGCACAGCAAAATGCTACCCAGAAATTCTTCGTCTTCCCAGTCGCCAGGAACCACAGGCTTGAAGAGGAAGAACAGCTCTTGAAGGAGAGGGGGTGGCCGTAGAAAGAGACAGAACAGTACTGAACAAACTGACTCAGAAACCGCAGAGGTGCAGCAGAAAAGGATTCCAGAACCCGGTTTGTCACCCCCAGCTTCTAGTTCTGAGCTACCGAGCCCTGAACCTCGCTGGCTGGGCCGACTCCGAGAGCAACCAGTGTCGAGATCATTGGCAGGATGAAGTTTGCCGAGTCCTGTCCTCATTTTTCAAGTGAAGCTTTCGCCTCACTGCAAAAACCACAGGCACAGTTCGGCACAGGCTCTGCTCCAGAGAGAGACAAGGACTTAGAACGATGCAGGGAGTGTGCAAGGAAAGAGGAGAAGATACTGGGGCACACCAGAGAAATCTTACGCTGGATCCTCCTGGAATACACCTGCCTAGAGAGCACCAGCTGCATGCTACTTCCCAAGATGCCAATGTTAACTCCATGCTCCCTGTATATTTTACTCTAAAGCAACCTACGAGACAGAGAGAAAGGAAACAGTCTTAAAAAGCCCAGCACTTGCCATGCATCACTTGCTTTGTGGATTTCTCTACAGGCTCTTGCCACGTCCTGATAAGCAGCCCTTACATTTCAATTAACTCAGGCTCAATCAGGATGACAATGGCTGATTCAAATGTTCCATGCTTCACTTCACCATATCTTTTTTTTTTTTTTTTTCCTTAAGAGCGGGTGTTGTAACAGTTTGGGAGGACCACATCAGCTGGGTTATGGTTAGGCAATAAATGCCAGAAGCATGCAATGAGCATAAAACAAATCCAAGTGAGGGGGGAGAAGTCTTGATGTCGCATTGCAATTGCAAATGAAACTACCCTGGCTTGGAACCAAATGCGACTTTTTGGGATGATTAATGTTCACAGTCAGAAGCAAATGCCGCGCTTCGAAGTAAGATGCTGGGCCAAGGCGTAATAAATCAGCCCCACCTTGCTATCCAGCGTGCGTCTCTCTCAGCATTCCCAGAAGCAAACAGAGCAGGATTTGGGAATGGCAGGCTGAGCTGGGATTTGGAGCCAGCCAAGACACACAGTGCAGGGGAAGAAAGAGGAAGGACAAACGGGGCCGTTTTGCAATGTTCCAGGGCATGACAGAGCAGAAAAGCCAAGCACAAGAGGAGACGAGGGCACGGCTGTATGTTTTGGGAAAGGCTGGGGCAGAGGAGCAGGACCTGCTGAGAGAGCCTGTAATGCTGTCAGTTAGCTACAGGCTGGGAAGTCATGTGTGAGCAGAGGGAAAAGCAGGAGCTGCTGCAGAGCCAGCACATGCTAGAGACCCAGAAGCTGGAGCCAGGCTGTTAGAACAGGTCTGAGCAGTCCCTGGAGGTAACTGCTTGCTCCCTTACTCTGTTCAGCTCCCAAACCAACTCCTGTAGGATTCACAGGGGAAATCTCAAGGGCAAAAAAAAAAAAAAAAAGACAAAATGGGGAAACAAGCCTGCTGCAGGTATGCAAAGGGGTCAACACTCGCTCCTGCAGCTGCACCCAAAGTCCAGGAGCTTCTAGCCATGGCAACATTGGCACCTGGTGGCGAGTACAGGGAGGTTATAGCTGCCTAAGTGCAGACCAGGCTGCTGACCACCCCACCCAAGGGAGACCGCCAGATTTCCCCAAGTGCCTCATCAGTACTGCCTCATGCAGAGACCCTCAAGTTTCCCCAAATGACAATCCCCCATCCTGCACCCAGAAAGCAACCTCAGGAAACAAGCCCTTGATGTGGTTTAAAAACCAAAGCAATGCCCCATCCCACTGTAGTCCCAACCCAAGGCACCATTCGGTCCCTAGAGCGGAGCCCTGCCTGCTGCTTCCTCCAACTGGGAACAGGCGGGCTGGGCAACAAAGACCGGAGTGCGCTGGGGCAAGGCCTGGCACCAAGGCTGGAAAAAGGAGGGAAAGGGAAATCACTGCACATACAGGCCCCTTTTCCTGCCCCCTCCTCACCCAGCCTCTCCGGGACTGCGCCAGAGGAGAGGAGACAGCAGCACTGCTGGGATCGTTTTTGCTACCTGCTACCCCAACCACCTCTTCAGACCTGGCTCCCTGATCTGCTCTCATCTTACACAGGGGCAGGAAGGGGGCTCCAGGCAGGCACCTCCTCAGCATCCTGGCTCTGCAGCTGGTGGGAAGCCCCGTGCCGGTGGCGCACCAGAGAGGCAAAGCAAGCAGCTGTGGCCCAGCGCTTGGCTCCTCAGCTTCCTGCTTTGGGAGGGGTCAGGACAACTCTGGCACATGAGGGAGGCTACAATCCAACAGACCAAGACAGTGCAAGATAAACTAGAGATTCCAGGTCTGATCAGCGATCCAGCTCTGGCAGCTGGTGGCAAGGTGCACACCCACAGATAGGGAAATAGTTGTAAAAACCTGTAGAAGGCCAAAGTACAATGTCCTTGGAAGGCTGATCCTACCACCCAGCCCAGGCAGAACCCAACAAGTGCAGAGACACCTCCATGGGGCGTGGAGGAGGGATACAAAAGGGAGGCTCTTCACCCTCTTCTGGTTATTAGGCAGGCCTGGGTGAATCATTTTTCACATTGAAAGCCACCCTACCAGGAAGCACCATTCTGAAAGCCTCCGTGGGAAGATGCCGTTGCAATGACAGCTGTCGAATCCGAAGACTCCGAAAACACCACGGGATTTGAAACACCCAATGGCTTAGATGCAGAGCATCAGAATCTGTTGTTCCAGCATCTCCAGCATGAAAACACCTTCTTTTTTCTTTTTTTGGGGGGGTGGAGGGAGGAGTTAGGTGGGCAGTGGCCTTTTCCCACATTATTCGACCTCCTGTCCCAGTTCCCAATGAAAAACTGGTTTGAAATGTCAGGATTTCCCCCAGGACCAACAAGAAACCAACTGGATCCATTTGCTCCGCTAACAGACTGCTTGGGTGGTGAACCCAGCCAGGCAGGGCCCTACCCACGGGAGCTCTCGGCCACAGCCGAGGGCACCAGCAGAAGCCATGGGGTAGGGATGCCATCACCCAGCAGCTGGGGTGAGGGGCTTTAGTGGCAACAGAGAGCACCCGAGCAGGAGGAATGCAAGGGGAGGATGAGACCTCTGCCTCGGGGAGAGAACCACAGGAGGGGCCAGCCCTGGGGGCTGGGATCTGTGGGGTGAGGAGTAGTTTGCCACAGTTCTTCCATGCCCCTGGCCATGCGGACTGGGCGTCCTTTCTTCCTTGCCTTTGCTGCTCCACCAGGTAAACCTGAGGCTCCCTTAGCTCCTCGCCCACCAGGGGACAGCAGGGAGGCAGGGAAATGATTCTGGTTCAGCCTCCCGCACCTGAGGATGGAGGAAAACGCATGCAGGGGATTTCTCTCCCCTGAGCAGCCTAACCTTCGGTGTAGCTAGGCAACAGTCCCAGCAGCAGGCCTGGGAACAAGCAAGCTCCATCATTTTTATTTTCCTCTGAGGTCAGCGGCTCTGCTGGGAGCTCAGGGAGGGAGGGGATGAAAAATGATCCACCAAACCCTTTCCACTCTCCTTCCCGGCAAGGACAGGCAGAAGTTTGTCCCCGCTGCAACAACAAGAACCAAAACACAGGAAGCAAATGCATGCAAGAAGCATGGGCCAGGCGACAGCTCTCTGGAGACCAGGCCTGGGGCACTGGAGGGAAACCTTGCTTGGCCAACAGGATCAGGCCCAAGATCTCAGAGTTGATTTAAAGAGAATTCCCCCTGAAATCAGAGGATTAAGTAGTTCCCCTGGATCACCAGGTCTTCAGTCACTCAATAATTATGGCTCACTGCTAAATGGCAGGTAGTCAGTGGCCCAGCACTAAAAGCAGCTTGCTGGGTCTATGTCCTAGCAGCCAGGACTCTGGCAGAAGTCAGATCTCCGTGCGGAGACTGGGAGCTAGCTTGATGGACTGCAATACTACAAAGAAGCAACCAAGAACCACTTGTGACAGGCGTGGAGAGGGGAGAACACCAGCAAGGGCAGTTCAAAGGCTGTCAAACACACAATGCCGAGGCAGTGAGACAGCAAGCCTGTTCACCAAACCTTCCCACTGCAGTGACCTTCTTTAAGTAGCTCCTCGTGATGTTTTCAGACCAAAACCCAATTCAAGGGGCCATACTTTTAAATGCATCCCACCAACGTCAGGCCCTTGAGCTCAGAGCTGGCAGGCAAGGAAGACCGAGCTAGAAACAAGTGAAACCAACCAACCTAGTTTAGCTGTTAGAGCCATGCAAAGAGCAAGCAGTGCACAAGCTGCCATGTTAGATATGCAGGCAAGAAGAAACACGGCTATCCATATAGGGGGCCATTAACACGGTAGCAGGAGGCTCCAGGGGAAGCCGTGGCACATGGCAGGCCTCACAACCACTATGTCTGGTACCATGAAAATGTTCCAGACAAACCCCGTCCCAGAGAGCTGAACAGACCAGGTTGGGAACACCAAGGAGAGACTCAAGGATTTGAACAGGGGCAGGACAGGAGGCATCCTCCCTCATTCCTGGCCTGCCCTTGTTCAAATCCTTGAGTCTCTCCTTGAGGAGAGAAAAACCACACGATAATTAAGCAGCACAAGGAGGGCTGAGGAAAGCCAGGGCACGCCTTAAGTGGATGCTAAAGGATCCTGGCAAAGTGCTCTGAAAATGAAATGCACCTAGGTGCTGGAACCCACAATTATGACTCACTTGGGAGGAGTATGAGCTGACTAGGTCACTGCTCAGGATCCTATGGTATAATCATGGCCATACAATAACACGCCTCCTTATTGTCGATCCCCTTCCAACCCATCCCCTTCCAAGACCACCAAACCCTCTTGAGGACTCCTCCACTGGCCCCCATGTTTTCCTGGATCTGTTCAGTCTCCCTCGCACTCCAAACCAGTCCATTTCTAAAGCACTAAGTGATGTTGCACAGGGCAACTGGAGTTTCTCCTCTTCAAACCACCAGGGCGTTTGTTACGTCAATGCATGAGATAGGCATCAACAGCAGACAATAAGAACTGGTGCAAAGGCCAAGATTTTCAATAGTAACTAGTGACCGTCAGGATGTTTGTCTATGCTGAGTCCCCTGTGCTCATTCTGCAGTTTGCAAGCGAGCCCTACCCACCTGCTCCCACAGACCACAGGCCAACCCCAGTCCCAAGCATGTGGGACACAGACCTGTCGAGAACAGCCAGAGCGGTCTCATCACTCTAGGTTTGGTTCACATGAGACGGTGGGGGTCAGGGCATGCTTGTGAGGGGTGGCTCCAGAGCACTTGAGAATCACTGCAGGCGTAACTTTAGAGTCTGAATATCGATCCTGTCCCTGAAGCCAGTAACTCAGTCGGCTACAGGCAGCCACGCTGCCCCCTGCTCTGCTGTGAGCATGTGAGGATTGTGGGGGTCTGAGGAAGGGAGAGAAGAGGAAAACCTGCCTCTGCCAAAGGGGAATGGATGAAAGTGGCAGGAGATAAAGGTTACTGGTAAGAGGGACTTGAGAGCAACCTGTGCCATCACCCTTCAGCAAGGAGCTGCCAACATACCTTAAGCACCAGTTAAACCCCTCCAACTTCTCCCCCAGTGAGCACACCAGCCCAGATGTGCAGCAAGCAATCTGAGCCCGCAACTTTGAGACTCAACACTGAATTTGGCTTGTTCAGGGCCCTGGTGCCAAAGTGCACACTAAAGAAAGGTGGGCCTGGCCTCCACCCAGGCCCACCACTCACCCGCTGATGATCTCTTTGTTCTCGGCTCGGATGAAGTGTTCCTTCTCAGGGGTCAGGATGCACAGAGAGAACTTCTGCCCTGTCCGGCTCTCCCCATCCACGACATCTGTGCACTGGTTCATGTTGATGGTGCCCTGGGGGAGGGTTGTGGGCTGGAAGAGAGAAGAGAGATGTGTTAAGGGGAGCAGAGAAGCTGAGCACAGAGCCGGGCACCCCAGCTGGTGGCACAAAACCCTGCTCTCAACAAACCTGTCCACTCACAAGACCCCCAAGGAGCCCAGCCAACCACCCCAGTCACAGTTCTGCCACTTCCCTCTTGGGGCTGACTCCAGCCATCTCATCCTGCTACTCTTCAGCCATGCAAAGCTTCAGTCACGCTGTCCCCTTGGAAGCTTTTGAGTCATGGAAATTCATAGATCTGACCCCTTTCTGTCCCAACTCCTACCAGAGACAGAGACAGCACTTCCCCTGCATGATCAGGAGAAGTTGTGCACCCTCACAGGGTTCGTGGGGGCCTTGCCAGATCCCACCAGCACTTCTGTGCTTGGATACGATACCAGCTCTCAGACAGTCAAACTTCTATACGCTGTTCCACTTTGTTCGAAGTATTACTCTTCCGCAAGGCCCAAGCTGGCCTGTTACAGCCTCCCCCTACCCAGAAACCTCCTGCAGCTGATTTGGGGTTTGACAGTGCTCCCCTCTGCCTCTTCCATGCCTTCTAGCATGACTCCCACTTGAGCTGCCCCACTAGACACTGCCTATGACAATGCTGGGGACAGGTAGCTGCCACAAGCAGGCGTTCCCAGCTCAGCACAGGCTAGATATGCTGGAACGCGGTCTGAGGGCTACAGTCACCATGCTCAGCACTAGCAGCTCTGAGCAAGATCTCTGAGCGAAGAGGACCAGGTTCTGGTCTGGTTTATTTTGAGAGACCTGGGTCCTAATGTTTACTGTGCAGTACCAGCAGTGCCACCCCTGCACTCTCACCTTCTCCCTCAACTGGAACAAAGTCCAGCTGGAGTCCAAGGCTCCAGCTGTCAAAAGGGCCTATGCGTTTTGGGTGCATCAGCTCACGACCCTCAAGTTTAGTAGGTGGCCATTTGGCACTCTCTCCAGAGGAGCAGGCAGATGCCAAAGCACCCAGAAACCACCAGGCCTGGGTACAAAGCTTCTACATGATTCATTAACACCTCGGCCTTGTCTGGCCTTAAGACCTACAAATGTCACGACCCTTGGCACCCCCAGGCATGGGACAGGTTTCCATGGCAGAGGTAACGTGGGTCCCAGTAGCCAAGACCACTCGAGGAGTTGCATCCACAGTGGCTCCGCGCTTGCTCATGCACAGCACTAAGACATCAGGGCAGGGAACACCAACCACAGGACAGACCCAGAGCTGTGTACTACGAAGACGAGAGCCTCCTTGTTAGAGGCCTGGGAAAGCAGCGGTGCCTTCCTGCAGACCCAGGCAGCCAGCTCGCTCGGCTCCAGCCCTGCTGGAACGCTGCTGTTTATCTTTGGTTTGTGGCAGTGTCTACAACTGGCAAGGCACAATTCCCAAGCCATCCCTGCCTGAGGGAGCCTGCAAAGCCAGCACGGAGCACTGATCCCAGCGCAAACAGGCCAAGGCTTCGATGCCTTTAATGCCCCTGGTGGGCTACTAATTCCACCCCATCCAATCGCCCCTTCACTTGCAGGACGGGCTCTCTGCTCTTACACATCATCCAAAGCAGCTTGCCCCACTTCCCCAGATCCAGGCAGCAGACAAAAGCCAGAACCTTTCCAGAGGCAACTGGCAGGATTCCCCAGCCCGTCAGACCCAGAGCAGGGAGAAGCAAGAGATTAGCTCGCTGTTCCCTGCCCTGGAGGGGAGACGCTCCTGCTTCACCTTTACAGCCAGGGCTGTGCTCCCACGTGTTCCCTTCCAGGTCACAAACAGAGCATGGTGATGACTGTCCCTGCCTGGAGAGGTCTCCTTTCTGCTGACAGGAGCAGAGGTCCGCCACCTTCAAATGCCTGGAGGAGGCTTGGGTTTGGCTGGCCCAGGAGGGAACATCTGAAGACATACAGGGAGCGTGCAGTGGACCCACGCCGCCTCCACACATCAGCTGCAGGACAGGTAGAGATGCCAGCACTGCCCAGAGCCCTTGCAGTCTCTCCCTCATGGGGAATGGCCACAAAACTGAGGCAACAAGGAAGGGGGTGATGGGCTCTGTCACAGGTGGGGCTCAGGTCTCCTGGCACAAGTCAGAGAGGGTCCAAGAAGGGACAGCAGGAAGAGGAGGTGCAAGATTGAGATGAAGAGTGAAAGGAGGTTGCAAGGAGTCAGAAGAAGAGGGAGCAGAAAGGAAGCGAGGCAGGCAGCGGCTGGGGAAGAGGTGTTAGCACTGACTGGAGCTGACAGGTCCATCTGGAGCAGCCCTCCCTTCTCATCCGATTAGAGCGTCTCCTCCAACACGGCCCCCCCGCAGCTCCCCTCTCCCATCACCACCACCAGCTGCCTCAGCTGGCAGCAGCCTCCCACGCAGAGCCCTTTAAAGCCTGACTTCTTTGACTCCCCAAATAGCACAAGCTGGAAGCTCACCAGCCTTGGCTCAGCCCACTTGCAGCTGCCTACACCCTGGACTCTCCCCACCTCCGGACACAGGGTCTGGGGCACCAAGGAGCGAGTGCTCCATTGCTGGGCTGCTCTCAGGACCTCTGCCTTTAGGCTCAGGCTTTGCCCGCTCCCCTCAGACACCACTTCAGACCACAACCACGAAGTGGCGAACGGAAGGGACCGACAAGCTTCAAGTGCTCTGAAGTGGAAGAGAGGGCATGGAGAAAGCATCCAAGAGCCGCCCCACTGGCGCTTCCTCCTCCTGGCACTCCTGCCTTCCCCCTGCAGATGGCGAGGCCAGCAAGGAGGATTATTTTTGGCAAGTGCTGCAGAGTGCTTTGCCATGGAAACCAGCTCGGTTGCCAGCAAAATACCTTCAGGAGCAGCCGATCCTTTTTATGTAACAGGAAGAAAAAGAAAGGCAGCACAGTCCAGTAGTTTGCACATGGCGCTGGGAAGCAGGAGTCCCAGAGCTGGCTCCGATTCTGCTACTGACTAAGATCCTGGGCAAATCACTTAACCCTGCTCTGCCTCAGTTTGCCCATCTATGCCACACAGAAAATATTTTTCCTGCTGCACAGCAATGCTGAGACTTAATTGTGTTAATTACCGTAGTGCTTGGGGACTAATCAAGTACAGTGTTGCACTGTACAGAGTAAAATGGTCCTTGGGCCACTTACAATCTAGCAACAAAACTGCCAGAGAAGAGGAGAAAAAGACCACACGGACAAGACTTCAGCCAAGATCAGACAACCAGTGATTTGGGGTGTGTCAACACCGAGGTGCCCACCCGGGCACCTGAAAGAGGTTGGCATCTAGAGGTGGAGTGTTGGCTCTCTGAAATCAGGTCCCTCTCCCAAAAACCAGAGACACCTAAGTATCCCGAGGCTCCTTTGAAAACCACAGCCTTTGTCTGCAGAGCGTTTTGAGATCTGGTTAAGACATGAACCAATGACACTGTTTCTGAAAATGCAGCCTGAAGTTTTCACTCCGTGCCATGAGGAGCCTATTCAGAAGAGGGCTTTTCTCTGTCTTATACAACAGTAAAGATAAAACTCTGTTTTCTGGTAGCTATAAAAATCCTAGGGAAAAGCCCCCTCCAGCTCCCATTGGAGTTCCAGAAACTTCTTCTTGCTTGGCTTCAGAGGAATGAGCATTTCCAGAACCAGGAGGTTGCACTGGATTGTTGTGTGGGTTCGAGTCTACTCCCCACCCTCACCACTCCTCTGCCAGGGCCAACCTGCAGGACAGGAGGAGCCTTATCCACGAGGAATTTAGTTATTTACCAACACAAAGGGCACGCCTGGCCACTGACTCACTCATTCTTTTGCTATCTGTATCCTAAAACTTCCTGGCAGGGGTTTCAGGTGTGGAATATAAGGGACTCGGAACATTCCCCCAAAGAAGTTAGGGCAGGACAAGACAGCTTCTCACAAATCCTATCCCTGGTCCTACCTTGGCAGAATTCACAATATTTGCCAATTGTGTTGCACAAATACCCAAGCTGACTAGAGCAAGCACTCAGTGCTGCAGCAGGGCAAAGGTGGTACCCACATCTTCCATCACCCCTGATCTCAGCGATAGCACAGACAGCAGGGTGCACGAAAGGATTTCCTCCCTCCCCCAACCTTGCACTGGTGAAAGTGCATCCTGCTTAATTCAGGAGCAGACTAGAGACACCTGCTTGCCATCAGACACCTGTGAGCTAAACAGACTGATTCAACTTTTATCCAAGCCTACTTTGCATAAAATGAACTTTTCTACCCAGGAGAACTTATACCAACCTCCAGTTCTCCTGTGCAATATGAAGTTTCATTTCTACCTGGGAGAAATGTTACAATCATTGTATTTTTCCTTTGCCTAAGGAAGGGTGCGAGAGCCCAAAAGCTTGCAAATAATTTTTATTTGCAATTATCTAGTTTATCTAATTAAAGACATTGCCGCTACCACAAGATTTCTGACTAGAGACTCCCTGTCTATGCTACAGCTATGCATCGTTACCAACACTTTACTATGGACAAGGCCAGAGTACAGAGCAGAGAGCTGGTTTGCTCAGTGGATTCGCTAGCAAAAGTTTTCAGTGCTGACTCTGCACCTTTTCTACTAATCCCAGTGCAACCACGCAGCCTCCAAACCTGCCCCAGACACCCCTCAAACAGCACGCTTGGAGCAGACAAGCAAAGGAGTGGGAGCAGAGGGAAATGGGCCAGGCCTGACCTAGGGTGCCACCACCCTGCCTAGGCTGCAGCATCACGCAATCAACTGGGACCCAGTAAACAAGCCTGTGAGATGAGGAATGCAGGGCCCAGCCAAGAAAAGGCAGGGGAGGACCTGGCCAGGCAACAGGCTTCCTGTAACAAGGTGTGGTCAAGGTATACACCTCGCCTCGTGGGATGCCCACTCAGGGAGGGAACAGGAATCAGAAGTCTCCCTGGGGCAAAGAGCTCTGCAAAATAGCAGCCTTGCCAGCAGGGCTAAGTGGAAGGAGCAAACACCCCATAGTCAGTTACCGATCCTGAAAGATGCCTATGCCCTGCAGTGGACAGACCAGCCGCCTCATCACACAGTAACCTGCAAGAGGAAAGGGAGACAGGAAAGAGAAAAACCACTGGCACAGCGGACACCAGACATGCAACCGCTTATTAGAAGCTCCACAGACGAGGGCTCCTTGGCCTCTCCAGATGGCTCATCACCCTTCCCACACAGTTGCACCTTTCCCCACAAAGAGACAGAAGTGGGCAGGCAGGAGCCCAGCCCAGGAATTATTTAAAGTTGTCCCATGTATTTATTTCTATCTGTGGAGTCGGAGCAGCCACTTGGAGGCTAGGTAAGTGCCAATACCACAGGATGGCCAGGCACCCACTCACAGAGGCCAGGAAAGAAATATAAAAACACTGCACAACAGAAGAACGAGAGAGAAAACTCCTTTGAGCAGGCCTGACTTTCCCAAGAAGCTCAGAAAGGAAAGCAGTGCCCTGGTGAACTGGAGGTTTTTCTGGTTCAATGCCTTTGCTCCCCAAATTCCCCAACATCTGAAGACAATAACTGGCTACCTATAAAGGATGGGTAGTGATTGTACTGCAGGGATCAGAAAGACCAACTTTAAGAGAGGCTCTCACATGGTGGCCCTGCAAGGAGCTGCCCTGTCCTCTTTTCCAGGTCTCAGGTTGCTTTAGAAGAAGCCGCAATTCCACTAGCGACCAGACAGGGCTTTGCATCAACTGGTCCCCAGGATCAGCAGACAGCCCCCAAATCCCATGAACTATAGGGATGTAGACTGGCCCCACTCCTAGCAGCAGACCCACCGAATTATAAAGCCAGTTCTCCCAGCTGGTTCTGAAGCTGCATTTATGTTCCTGCCTCCCCTCTAGAGAAAATTAAAATGGGAGGTGCTTTAGAGCAGCCACGAGGCAGGCATGTCGATCACCCCTTCAGAGAGCAGACCCCTTATACTAAAGACCACATGTGGATGCTAATTTTGGGGCCTCACCCCAAGTCCATGGAAGTCAGTGAAGGCCTCTGGATTTGAGTCAGGCCTATAACTAGCAGGCCAAGATGAAGGCTGGTGCTCTGGTCTCTCATGTCCATTCCCCAAGGGGGAGCAATGAAAGGGAAATGACAGCCCTTGCCTTGAAGGTTTCAGGCCTTGCGCCCCTGCTAGATGCCTGCAGCTCCCCTGCTGACATCACTGGGAGCCCGCACATGGAGTGCCTGCGTCCTTAGATTGCGCGCGTGCATTTTCAATGGGGAAGCCGGAGGTGGTGGGAGGGGGAGGACTCCAGGATGTGACAGGGGTAAGTACACAGAGGCAGTGAGCAAAAGCCATGTGTGCACCAAAGGGCGTCCCCATCCCGGGAAAGCAGCAAACACAAAACACTGCCTATCGTTCTGTGTACAGCAGGCCAGAGCTGAGAGAGGGTGTGGCAGCCCCCGTGCGTAGCATGAGCAACGGCAGACCTCCATGCTGTTCATTATCACCAGAGGAAGAGCAGCCAGGGAGGAATTGCATTAGCGTTCCCTTCGGGTCCGACAGATCCATATTTATATACATGCGCGCCCACAACGTGCAGGATGGCTCCAACACAAAAGCTTACACGCTCTTCCCCACCCCCAGGGGTACGGAGATGCAAGACACGCTGTGCTGTACTTTCCACTTTTATAAACTTAACCCGCCTTCCAAGCAAACTTGGATGAGACACAAAGACCTTCCGCAGAGAAGGACACGCAGAAGATGTTTGTCTCTCCCCCTCCACCTCCCTCCTGCCTTGTGCAAGCTATGAATCATTTCCTGATGGGGTTCCATCTTCGACGGCACAGGGCGAGATGGAAACATCAGAGCCAACAGGAAAGGAATAAAGTGTCCCCAGTTCTGCGTTCTGCAGGAAACTAAACAAAGCAGCTCCACTATCTACCCACACGCACCAACCCAACATGTGCTTGGAGACGGGAGGCAGCCGTCAGCAGTCTCCTGGCCCTACCGTACAGGAAGCGTAAGCTCGCAGGATTCTCTGAAAGCCAGATGGAGCATGAAGGAGTCGGTCCCTTCTATCGTAGTCTAATCCATCATCTAGGCCCTGAAAGACTTACAGGGTTACTCAGGCCCAACACGGCACTCCTGAAGCCAATGGGGGCAGAATCAAGACCTTGATAGCCACACAGAGGTAACCTTATAAAGGACTGCATAAAGCAACCAATGTTTACACCCAGCTCAAAGCCACCATCAGCTTGGGAGCACTGTTTCTAGACCTCACGTGACATTGGATGCATTGCACAGTAGCACAATCCACCCCCCATGGCAGGAACCCTTCTGATGGGCTGCGGGATCTCTGAGGCTGGTCAGCCAAGGAGTCTTCACTGATCTGATGAAGTGACCTTCATGTCTTAGGATGAGGGGCGGTCCTTCTGATGAGGGCCTGAAGGATGAGAACCATCTGCCCCTTTTTGTATTTTGGCTGCTCCAGGCACTGCTAGCAGGTCTGTTCCCAGAGATCCTCCCCACCTCAGCCATCAGAGAGAACAGCCTCTCCAGAAACAAGTCCAGGGAGGCACTTCTGACCCTTCACAGCCCCTCGAAGCCTCACTCCAGAAGGAGGAACTTGGGACAAGGCACTGACCCTGCATGAGACACTCCTGAATTTCACCCACAGCCAGGCTGGCCTCCCCTTTTGTTACTGTCCCAGAGTTTCAGGGCTTCCAGTCGAATCAGTGCAGCTGTTTGGGTCCCTGAGAAACCACATAGAGCAGAGCCATGTGCCCAGGCTGGAATACCAACGCTGCTATTGCCAAACCATGCACATAGGACATTCCCATTAACACCAGGGGAAAGGTTCTGCTGGACTGAGATCACCTTCCTATTTGGCCTTACTTGGTCTCCGTCATCTCCCAAGAAGGAGGCTGAACACCAAGGCAAGACCAGGAAGGTGGTCCAGTAACAGTTCTCCAAAGCTCAAAGCTTGAGAGCACTGGGGCTCCCAAAATCTTTGTGCTGGCAGAAGGCTCCAGAAGATGAAGCCAAATGTCTGCCCAAATGCCAGACAATCCTGACCTGGAACAAGCATTTCTGAGAGCTGGTTCAGTCTTCCTGACCCCATCTGGTCCTTGGCCTCCCTGCCAAGGGTATTAATTAGTGCCTATTCTGGGAGCTGTTTTGATATGGGCACCTGTCCCATGGGAACTGAACTGAGATCCACCAACTATTTCAATTAGGGGCCTTTGAATTACTCATAGCCACTGGACTGGTTTCCAGCAAATGCCCCTTATGCTGTTTCTCTCTCATGCTGAGAGTGAACAAGGTGGTAAGGTGTGCTCTGGGGAGGTCGGCTGATTAGGAGACCAGGAAGCAAACCCTCTGAATACATCCTGGGTTTAAAAGAAACCATGAGCAGCTAGCAGCGTAGTAAAGGGAGAGCCAGACATGAACAGAAGCAATGGTGCTAAGACCGCATTCAGCGTACCGGATCCTGCACAGACAAGCTCATCTTTAGGATGCAGAAGCTTGGTCCTATAAATAAACAGAGTTCATCTGGGGCTGACCCTGATTTCCATGCGTTTCTAAGAAGAGGAAGCAGTGCGGGGTTATGAACTTTTCAAGAAGGCTGGAAGCTTAAGATACTTGTCTACTGCAATTGCAGGCTCCCCAAGTCCTGTCCAAGCTGGACTTTCACCTATTTTCCTACTGTTGCCTGCACCAGCCCAGTCCCAACTGCGTTAGCAACAGCAAGAGCACAACGCTGAGCTCACCAATGTTTTTGTCTAACCAACCACCATGTTCTTGCTTCGAGCTGGCAACGACTGCCATCCTAGCAGCTGATCTACACAAAAGATGGCCTATTATTATCTTTGAAATGCAAAGGACAATTATCTAACAAATGCAGTTGGGGGGAAAGAGGGGTGTAAGTGTGAGTGCAAGTGCAATGGGGGAGGGAAAAAAGCAAACAAAAATATATATTTTTTTACTTTTCTGCTAAGAACCACAAAGATTCATTTCTTTCTCTCCCATGCCAGGCGGGTTGCCTTGGCATCAGCATCCAAACACCCTGCTACGAAAGACCAAGGTTTATTACCCACTGAACTCTCACGCCAACCTGATGGCACCACCACTGCTCCAGGATACAGGCTCTGGCACATCTCCTCTTTGGAAACCACCCCAGTCTGAGGGTTTCTGACTCTGTCCCAGATACTCAAGAGATCTGAAACAAGCCGGAGTCCAGCAAAAACATTTTCAGGGAGCTGGTGAATGAGAAAACTTTGGGGGAAGGAATTAACCAGCACCAGGAGAAAAGAAGTGGAAAGAGCCCAAACCCACCGAACCCACACAGGGCTCTTCTGCAAACAGGCTGGGCCCCTCTGTGCATCAGAACTGTAAGCCCCTTGGGCCGGAGGCCTTGGTCTCGGTGCTCCCCAGCTGTGCTGGAGAGAAGCCTCAAGGGACTCTGCGTTGCCCTTGCACTGAAACCCTCCGCGGCACCATGTGACTAGCACTGGGACAATGGCACGGCTTAATGAGCATTTTGTGCTTCCTGCCACTAGACACAATGCTATCAATACAACTGCCCTGGAACGGGTGCTCTCTATTGGGCAGATTTCATTACATTCTTATAGATCATCTAACAGGCTTAGCAGCCTGGATTTATTAAATTAGACAAAGGCTCTTGAAAGTGACCTTAGCTGGCTCCGCAAAAGCAGGGACTGTAGCAATCACCCACTGAGTCATCAAAGGGGAAAGGAAACCAGGCTCTCTCACCCTCCCTCAGTTCCTGCTCCCCATCTGCAGCATGGTCCAGCAGCCTACCCCAGCCATAACCAAGTGATCTGGCTTCTGAAGTCTGGCTCTCCTGTCCTCACCTTCTCCCTTCTGCAGCCTCCTCTCAAGCCCTTGTCTCCCATCCCCCAGCAGCTCCCAGCGGGAGCTCCCAGGACTCAGACCCATCTGTCTTTCCAGCAGATCTAGAGTGCCCTATGCCCTCCGGTACCCGAGCATCTCTCTCAGCCTCTCATGCAAAGCTGGCATTAGACTCGCAGGGGCCCCAGGCAGAGGCCCTTTCCGCCAAGTAACTTGCACTAAGTTACCCTAGAGCCTCTCTCTCCACCATGTCTGCCCCTAAACTTGCTCTGGTCTGATGTACTCATCCTCACAGCATCTCTGACAGACAGGGCAGTGCTATTATCCCCGGGGAGCTGATACTTCGAATCTCGCCTGTGGTCACACAGGACATCTGTGGCAAGGACTGGAACACAGGTCTGCCATGTCCGTGGTTATTGCCCCTCCTGCAGCACTAGCTTTCCTCTCCCTTGGTCACCCACACAGCACATTTGACACAACTCCCTTTGCAATTCAGTCATCAGCAAGGAGCCTTGTGCTTCCAGCAATAATCAGTCCCATTCCACCTTGTCCCCCAGTCCTGGGGTCCTGACCCACATCCTGTGTGGCCTTCACCGTGTCTGTGTGGGTTCTAGTCTCTGCCTGCTAGGCCCCTGAAGCAGCTTTCCTCAAGCCCGATCCAGGAGATAAAGCAAGCGTCACACTACTTCCAGGCTTACTCCCTCCAGGATGAAAAGGAATATCTTTCTGTCTAGCATTTTGTGAGGTGGAGGGAAGAGAAGTCTAAAACTTGGGGGTAGCGAGTTCAGCCAGGGGTTGCCCTGAAGAACCCGTTTTTACTCACAGAGACAGGGAGTCTCAACACAGGGTAGGGGCCTTGCCAGCGAGACCAGGCATGGTTGGGCTGGCCTGAGCATCGCCCCAGGAGCCAGGTGTTCCTGGGCTCCCTTTGCAAGTCTCATGACAACACAGCCACCTTGGGCAAGACCCAGACTTGGCACCTCAGGTCCATCTATGAAATGGGTACAGAACTCCATCCAAAGGGTTTTTTGTGGGGAGGGCACAGAGGAACCCTGCACCCCCATCCTCCTCCCTGGCTCTTTCCAGCTCTGAACGCAGGATCCACCCCTGGAGACGAGCCCAGGCTGTGGGATCAGCCAGGTCCCCAAACTGACCGAGCTCGACTCCCCGCAGAGCCCAGCTGGGGGTGGAAGCGTTCCTCAGCGAGGGCTCAGCTGGGGGCTGTTTGAAGGAGCTGGATCTGGAGCAATCCTGGCCTTATATGGAGATTCTCACATCGTGCACACAGCATTCAGCTGTTATCCACCTCAAACCAAGGTCTGGACTTGGACTTGAGTGCTGCTGCTTGCTGGTTAACAGTTTCTCTGCTGGACAGTGCAAGGCACAGCCGCCACACGCACACACAACCCACCGCCCTCACCCTGCCTCATTTTTACAAGGTTGTTCTGTTCAAAATGGCTGCTACAACTGGGGAGAAACCAAGGAAAACCTCCACGCAGGGCTCTGCCTTACTGTCCTCCCAGGGACAGAAAATGGGACATCTTTGCAGCAACCCAAATGAGGTCTCCTGAAGAAAACGGGAGAAGGGGGACACACAGAGTCACACAGCTTGGCACTGCCCCACAGTTGGCAGTCACTGCGGTTTCCATCTGAGCTTAGGGCCTGAGCAGAGCGGGCCATGCCCATCTCAGTCTATTCTATAGCTGACATGGTGCGATTTATTACCAGCCCCCAGCTAAAAAAAAATAAAATAAATCAGTTCTAGACAGTTCTAATCATTTTATGCCCCAAATTGCCTGCAATCTAAAGAAAGAAAAACGCAGAGCCAGGGTAACATGCCCGAGACCAAACAAAGGGTTCGTGGCAAAGCCAGGTGTCCCACGCTGACCACTGCTACAGCTCAGCCCATGCCTCCTACCTAGCAGAGAACCCGCACTTAAATCAAAAGCATGGGACTGCCGAAAGCAGACTCTGGCTGGCAGGGTGCCCAGGGAGCTGGCAAGCAATCTGCCCCAATGCAAACCAAACATGCTGCAGGCCCCAGGTCAGTCAGGACTGAGACATGATGATTATAACTAAATATTCAAAATGCAAAAAATTTTCCCCTCCCTGGAGAGGCCGAGGGAAAGAAGAGCCAGGCATCCCCATCTGTGCCCAGCTGCCAGGCTGGTGTCCTCAGGAGTGGAGCAGATCGAGGCCCACCAGCCCAAGTCAAAAAGGAAGAAAATATCCGTGGCATGCAAGGGGGTTGCCATGGCAATGAGGAAGATATCAAAAGCCCATTGAGCTCACACTCTATTACTGTGCACACAGGGAGAGACAAGGGCTTGGCCAAGGATCTCAGTTTTGCTGGCCATTCAGGGAAGAAACTTCAGTCGTCTTTTGGGTCAGGCTCATTTGGTTTCTGATACTTGAACTCAAAACTGCCTCGTTCCAAATTGGCCCTGTCTGCTGCCATCACCCACAGAGCAAGAGACAAGCTGAATCATTGCGCACAGGCAGCCTTCCTGCTGGATCTTACCGGGGACATGCAGAGATTGTGGAAACACCCAATGCAACACTTCCTACCCCAGAGATCCCCAAGGATTTTGGCACCCAGAACTTGCTGCCAGTTCTAGGCCTAAATCCAGGGATCCCCAGGCCTATCTATCCCAAAGCATAAGCGAAACTGAAAAAAGAGCTGCTGCAGCAAGCTGGAGTCAGAGCGGCAGCCCCTGGGCTAGTAAATCAAAGCCACAGCAGCCCCAGGCTGACTCAGAGCTACCTACCCCTGGGTGGGGAGGAAACAAGACATGAAAGAACCAGACTGCTCATGGGAAATGGGATCCACAGCACTGGAAATCCAGCTGCTGCGAGAGTCTGGTGCAGGGGAAATTCTTCTCGACTTGGATGTGGGATGAATCCCATCTGCAACACAGCTCCCTCAAGCGAATTAGTCAGGGAGGCTGCTCTTCTGGTTTTTGCCAGAGCAGCTACTGCCAAATGGGTCACAGAGTGCCCGCTCCCATAGCGGTCCATACACATGCATGCACAGATACCCATACGCACCCACCCTCGTTTCCCTCAGGCTTGTCCGTCACTCTTTGGAAAAAAGGGGTCTGCACAGGTAAAGTCCTCTGAGAAGCCAGTTGACTATCACGTTGTTACAGGCTGCGTGCTAGCCTCATGTCAAAGGCTGGGCATTGTAGGAGCCCTTCTAAAGCAGAAGGCTACTGCAACCCCTCCTCCGACTGCCTCCCCCATCCGATCGCTGGAGAGCTCACTGCGCAGAGGCAACAGAAGAGGAAAGTGGAAGCACTGTGCCAACTACCAGACCCCTCTGCAACCACCAGACCCCTTTGCCAACCACCAGACCCCTCCCAAGAGGCCAGGATGGGGCCTGCCGCTCTTGTAACCCACTCCAAGGTCAGCAGCGGCAGCAAACTGAGACATGAGGTGGGAGAAGTCTCTGGGCTTCCAGCCATGTAAGCGAGTTTCCAGGCTCTGTTCAGGGAACGTGCTCAAAGACAGAACTGTGCGAGTCCTTTGTGACCACCGAGCCAACCCCTCACTGCGAAAGGCCATCCATCCATTCAGGGAGCCCTGCCAGAAACTGAACGTGCCTGCAAAACCCACCCAAGCAATGGGCACACCACAGAGGTAATGAAGCAGCACCAAGACCCCTCTCTCACATGGAGCCTAGGTCACCAGAGGCACTCATTACAAGAATAGGACACGTCTATACCGTGGCAAAATCACGCTACAGAGGAAATAAGCCCTGGCTGCCCTTGCTCTACACGTGTTAATGGTGGAAATGAAGTGTTGAGGACACCCTAGGGGGAGCCACTTATGCCATATTCGAGACCTGGGTTTCCCTTATGCTCAAAGATGGCGGTACTCTGCCACTACCATGTTGACACAGCCTGAGACAGACTGAACTCTTCCTGGTCAAGAGCAACCTCATGTGCCAGACTGGCAGGGCCCAGCAACAGCCCCCACAAGCCCACCCTACTGGGGAGCTGGATCCATCCAGGCCTCTGACCTCCCCACTGAGAAACCTGGGAGCTGTCCTGAAACGGTAGTGCTTGGACTCCAACCAGAGACCAAGATCGGATGTGCACACACTTCTCCCCTCATCCACCAGCACGCTGCAATTTTCCCTCTTTCCATCAAGTCGTTGGCTGGGAATCTTAAAACAAAGTCACTCAAAAAATGTGGAATGGGGAAGGGGTGGGGAAAGACACTCTCCTGACACACCTAAGCACAGCTGGACATGTTAGGGAGCTACATTAGCCCATGCTGCATGGTGTGTTTGTCCCCACAAGTGCCAGGGAGGCAGCTGGGCGAGCGAGGAGAATTTCAACTACTCGGCCCTTGATCAACACCCATAATTTGAGTCTGGGCAGGACAACAAGCACAGCATTCCTGGACTCCAGCACCACCACCCGAAGGGCTGCAAGGCCCCAGCGTGTCAATCTGAACGTACCAAGCAACAAAATCATTCCTGAGGCCTCCACAAATTCTGAACACCAAGATGGGTGTGTGGAGCAACCTTCCTCCTTCCCACTACCCACCCCACCACCAGCATCAACCAAGGACACAACAGATAGACCTACAAGCACAGGGTGACCAGCTCCTGCCTGCTTCCTAGAGATGGGCTTGAGTGAATAGTTGGAAGACCTGGATTCTAGTCTCAGCTCCATAAAAAAATAACACAGCTCTGAGCAAGTCAGCTGCTTTGCTTTGTTGTCTATGGCTTCTCCCCTGTGGATAATGCTTATTAAATGTAATTAAAGTTCCTAGAGGCAAAGGATCACAGTGCTTTACATCACATGTTGTGGGAAAGACAGAGGTTACTGGGGATGCTATTTTCCCAGAGCTGACACTGACCCTCTGTTTCTCTGCTTCCTAGCTGTAGGCTGCCAGGTCACCCACCCACCTGACCTGCTATCCAACAGCCTGTTCCACAAAGGGCTTATCTCCTACCCCCATTCAGACCAGTCCAAATACTCAGGGCTCCAAATCACCCGATGCCCCAGTCTTTGCACTGCTGTCCTGTGTGATTCATCCCTTACACTGGACAAGCAGCTACACAACCCGTAGTGGGTTCTCACCTTCCTCTGAATCAGGCAAGGACTGAGGACCTCTCACAAGGCCGCCAGGTTAGAAGGACCAAAAACCTAAGCCAGGAGGGTATTTTTAGGTCCTGCCAGGGATCCACTGTTGTAACTGCTGTGAGAAGACTCAATGGACACATACATCCTTTTGGAGCACAGTTGCATGACAAAGATGCACTGAGGCTGGCTTTGCTCTTTGGCCAATGCTGCTCTAGGAGACCAGCTCTTTGCAAGCAAGCCCACCCTATGCTTACTGAAGGGGCTGAAAGCACTGTCACCTCTCCCCACAGGTCAGGCTGTACCACACACTTAGCTTCTTGGCTTGGATTTGGTTAGAAGCCGGTCCCCTGGAATTACCCGGCTCAGAATGCTTAGGGCAGCTAAGGGAAGGTGCAAAAGACACCATGATGAGAGTGTTTAAACCCCATGCAAAGGCTTACGGAATAAAAATCTACACAGAGGCAGAGCTCCCTCCTTCCAAGACTGTCTCTAAAACCCAGGAAAGAGAGAGAAAGGCACTGTGGGGAATCTGGGCTTTCAGGCTGCTCTTGGCATCAAAGCGGAGCGCTGCCCCGGACATGATGTTGATCTTCTAGAGCAGAGTTTCTCAACCCCTGGGTCACTACCTAAAAGTGGTCCACAAGAATGTATGGAAGAGTTGTGAACAAATGTTAAAAAAGGATCAAATTTGAAAAATGGATTCTCCTTTAAAAGAGAAAAACGTGGGAACCTGTCTCTTTTCCCTTGCAGGCAGGCAGAGTCCCAGGCTGCAAGGGGCTGCTTGGAGCCCTCCATGCCCCACACACACACACACCCTGCCCCACACACTGGGGATGGGGGACAGCAGGTCAGGAGTGAGGGACACTGGGTCGGCACTAACCATCGATGTTCACAAATGGGTCCCGATACAAAAAAGGTTGAGAACTACTGCTCTCAAAGTTGCAGGCATTTCAGGACCAGCCATTCCCAGCAGCGCTGGCACAGCCAGCACAAGCTCAGTGTCTGGATTGAGCCAGACAGTCCGCTGCTCCAGGGTGGAGCAGGAGAAGAAGCTTGCTGCATAGAGTCACTTGAACAGCACAGCATGGGAACATGTCGCTCTTGCTGGATGTCTCCAGAGCTGCAGGGAGGTTACATGTTCCAGCTGTCCCAGAGCCGTGACTCAGTCATGAGACTCCGTGAATCTCACAGCCAGAGACCAGGCTACATCAGAGAGGCTCAGTGTGAGGATACAGACCAGTTCTGTTGCCATGGGACCACGAATACAGACCCATGGATGGAGGGTACCACAGCTGAGAGCGCCAAGCTAGCAGTCTCGTTCCTACGGTCTCCCTTGCATTAGGACAACAGGACAGAGACAAAGACTTCCAGCAACAGGAAACTCCTGCCCAGAGGTTTGGTATGAAGCTATCCTTGGTCAGTAGGTTTCTTTCATCCAGCACTGGCTCCTGCAGGCTTGGTACCACAGGCCAAAGCTGCTTAAGATGAGGAGTCGTAACGATGGTGGATTAGGAGCCAGGGTCAGTCAGAAGTCAGAGCAGCAGAGAAGGAGCTGAAGCAGACAGCAAGGCTAGAAGTGGCGTGAGCCTCTGTGTTCCTCCTTCCTGATGAAGTGTTCTGCACAGATCATATCCTGGCCAAGCAGCCCCATGACCAAGAGCTGGAATTAAACCAAGCAGAGCTGCTCTGTACATGAGCCTCTCTCCCGTTCATCAGAGCCCCAGTGGGGAAGGATGGAAAGACCTCTGTTGATCCAGAGCTTTCCATCTTGAAAGCTTCCCTTTAGACATAGCTTTGAGGGGAGAGAGCAGCAAGCACATACTCCCAGAGCTTGCACAAGTCACCGTGCTGCTAACAACACAACCAAGGGAGTCGCAGCTGTTCAAAGCCACCAGCTCAGGGCCCTGACCTCTGCCATGTACAGTATAAACACCTCAACTTACACTGGTCCAGGAAGCACAACCGTCCACTAACAGAGCCAGCTGGAAAAAGGTCAGTATTTTCCACAAAAAAAAGATTAAGAAACAAAAGTTCAGCTTTAAAGCAAAAGAAAAGATGCATTACTGAAACAGTCTCATTTCTCACTGAAGAAAAAAAAAAAAAGTGTGCTAGGTTTGGTCAGATCCCATGAACACTAGCATTCTTCACTGAAAAGTTTTCCCTGAAGAGAAAGAACAAAAAATTCCCAAAACAAGTGTTCCAGGGGAAAGAAAAAGGTCTTTTGTTTTCTTTTCATTTGGGTAAAAAATGAACAGGGGAAAAAAAACCTCCTGACCAGCTTCTACTGAACAGCTCAACACTGCAGCTTGAAGCCAACTCAGGATAACTCCCTTTGACCAACTGGCCTGGACAGGGCCAAATCCTTCTGAAACCAAAAACGCAGAAACAGTATATTAGTGGGTATACACATGGTTTGGTTCCCTCCTTGGCCAGCCAGCCAAGCCATGATTGAGCAGTTAGTGTGAACCACTTTAGGCACACAGTTTGAGATGCAGCACAGAAAGCACCTTGAGGCTAATATTGTGGTCTCCTTCCACCTGTTTTGCTCTACCCCACATTTACCTGGGAGCATTATTAGCAGAGGACAGCATGGGAAGGAACTGAATGTGCCAACAGGTGTAACAGAAGAGCTGCATTTCACACAGGAAAGGGCAAAAGACCCTAAGACCTAAAGAGAGCAGGAACCCCAGCTCTAGATTCACAGTCAGGCCACACCTGCCCAGGGACACTCAGGAGCTCACAAGCCAAGGTAAATCAACCAAAGGGTCAGAGGAATTAGCTACCCCCAGAGGCAGCTGCGTTACTCCCGAATGGGGTCTACACCTTAAGCTTTCCCTATAGAGACAAGCCCAAAGGCTGGCCTCACATCTTCATAAAACAAGGTGACAGCATCTGTCAGCCCACAGGTAGGGGGTATGACATTAATGGCCCAAAACTCAACCACCTGCATGCTTTGGGAGCATGCCAGCTTGACTGCCCCTCTTCTAGACTCTCACTAGCTCTTCATCACTCAGTGCTAGTTAGACCGTGCAACCTGGCCCTACAGATCAACCCTACTGTCTCAGAATAACGGCCCTTCCCGCTTTCTGAGGCAGCCCACGGTTGCAGATTCAATCCTCATGGAGGACACATATGCAAGCTCACTGCACCCCAGAGGCAAGGAAAGTAGACATGGGTTTGTAGACATCCTGGTGGTTGTGGAGATATCCCTGAATGACTCACAAGGGAGCACACAGACTACACTTACAGGGATGTTCGTGGGAATGCAGAATAGCTCCCTGCCTCCAGAGGTTTTGCAGTGCGATGGTGAATGTCAGCACAACGGCATTTTGATGCAACATGCAGACACTGTGCCAAGACAGTATCCTACTCCATCACGATCTGCCAGGCACAGTTAAGGAAGTGATGACAGTTTACGTCAGTCTGCAGGAAATCTGGACCCCCTGTGCTAAGAGGAAAGGGAGCAGAGAGATGAATTGGACACCCACCTGGGAGCTGCGGGCTGCCCAGCTCGCCACCATCAATGCCTCTGTTCAGTTCTCTGTACGACAATGCACTACCTCCTGATTAGGAGACCATATCAAGAAAGGCAGAAGTTTTAGGTTCTGTTTCTAACTCTGCCCTCACTTCCCTGCCTGATCTGAAGCCAGCCAACCCCTCTCTGACCCTCACAGTATGTCACAAGGCTTAGAAATGCTTTGAGTTCCTTGTCTAGAGGTGTCAAGTATGGACATGAGCAGAGATGTGTATCCATATGATGTTCAAGTCAAAGAGCAAGGAAACCACAGCAGGTGACACAGGGTGGCTATAAGGCTGGTTTGAGACAACCCTATCCCCCAAAAAGCCTATCTGCCTGAAGGATGTCAAGTCTCGCATCCAGGATTCTCAGTGCAGCAATCTTCTTCAGCACTGCTTTCATTTCAAAATAAAACAGAGAGAGGCATCTACGATTAAACCTTCACAACTCCACCACAGGTTCAGACGCATTCAGCTGGTCAGAGCGGATGCTCTTCAATCGGCCAAATTGGGCTGGAGATCTCATTTAATTCCCCATACACTCCTTATGAGATCTCCAGTGCTTCCTGCTGGGCTGAGAATAGCATACGGGCTGAGAATAGCATACAGGCAGTCTCGTAGGGCGTTTCAGGGCCTGCAGCTGGAGCTGGAAAAGGAAGAAGCATTCACAAAAGTGAAAAATGCTTCTCCAAACACTGCATGTGCCATTTTGCAGGTTCAGCTGGAGTTCCGGGCAAAAGCTTGGCCTGGTTTTCTGCAAGACAGTTCCTCCTCTAACATGGGAAACTGAACCATAGGGCAGCGAGCAGCAGCTGTGCCAATTTCAAAGGATGGAGCTGGCTCATGTGATTGCAGCCAGCAGAAAGGAGTGATGCTGGTACCTACTTACACACAGGATTAAAGGCTGGATGCTCCACAGGACAGAAAAGAACTCCTCTTTGCAGGGGCACGGCTGGGTGGGACATGTCTTAGGCGATTATTTTTAATAGGATTAGCGCCCACAATGAAAGTTTGTTTTGGGGTTTTTGTGCTGGGTTTACATAATGCTTAAGTGGAAAAACCACAAGACAACAGAGATCATGAGACAAGGCAGAAAGCCCCACAGTCTGTCAATGCTAAGCAAAGGGAGTAGCCAGGGATGTGAACGGACAAGGCTCTGTAGCTAACCCCTGGATTCTGCAATCATTTCATCTTGCATTGCTTTGAATGTAACCCATTGCCAGAGTCCATTGATCTCACCCTCCTAATCTTAAGTAGCCCGTAGCACCCCTTCTTGGGACACCTACATAGGAGGTTGGGCTAGAAGGAATTTTCTAGCTTGGGCTCATCCGCATTACAGTTCCAGGTCACCCAGTTGGGCCAAAAGTCTTCCTTTCAATCTATCAGCATATAAAACAGCAACTCCCAAGAGCCAGTAAATCGGCCAACAACCAAGAGGCACACATGGCTATCGTCAGGCAGGCACACAATACAGACACTAAAGGGAAATAATTAGCACTCTGTTTTACTGCCATGCATAAGGAGCTACCAGTCCTGGCTCGCAGGGCAGAGAGGAGAAGTCAGAGGCAAGGAACTGGTCTCTGCACTGACATTGCCAGTTTGCCTGAACCATCTCCCATGACTGTAACCAGGAGCCCATCCCAGTGCGTGGGCAGTGGCCATGGCAGCCAAGGAGCTCGTATCAGCTCAGAGATACTTGTAGGACTCTTTCTGCTCCCCAGCTGTACAGCCACTGAGAGAGAAAATAGGAGACATGTATGACTGGGAATGCAAGGAAAAAATACAAATTAAGAGCTGTGAAATGAGTAGTGGTTGATGGGGAGTCAATAGCAATAGAAAAAAACTGGCCCCAGGGAAAAAACAGTTGCCTTGATGTTTATCTATTGCTATAAGACAAAGGCTAAGAGTAACATAGCCGAGCACCAGCAACTATCCCCCTCGCCCCTGGGGCAGGTTTTTCCTGCTATTACCCCTGTGACCTCCCAACATCTGCATTCTACATCCCCTCCAAGATGGTTCTCAGATAGCAGAGTTCATGGCCTCACTGTTAAGGACAGCCCCTGCAATTTCTCACTAGGTAACTTGGATCCTAGCTCTGTGTTTGTGGAAGGTCCTTGGATGAATTTCAACTTCCCCGGCATCTCAGGAAGCCCCAATAGCAGACACTTACAAGTTGACTGAATCCAGCTGCAAATGAGGATCCTGGGTCAGCAGGCAGAATGGACTGGCTGACCCAAAGGGACGGATCCATCTCCAGTGTCCGTGATAGCACAGGCCTCCATTCATCTCAGCCTGCAAAGCCATTGGCTTCCTCACCTCCATCTGCACATTGCATTACCAGAGTAATACAAGTGAGGCTTCTTCTTCCTGCAAACATCTGCTTAGTCCATAATCATTGCTGTCCCTCCCCTCAAAGGAGGAGTGGGTGGAAGAGGGAACTGAAACCTTAATTATACCTCGGCAGCTTCCTAGCACCCTGGAGCGCTGCAATGACTGGCTTTTTTTTTTTTTTTGGCAAGATGCAATGGGGTTAACCAAAAAAATGAAACAGTACAACGGTCAAGACTCCACTTGCTCCAAACATCCTCACCTGCTTTTATTTTCCTCCCAGCTGCAGCAACGCAAGAGGGCTTGGGGGGGACCTTACGTAAACTGCTGTTGTCCTCAGTAGGATGCTGAGGACATAGTTGAAATCAATCTCTCTGCTCATCCCTTCCCATCCCCCCTCCCACCAGCCCCAATCTCCTCCAAACACTGCGTTGATCCACAGAGACAAGCAAACACTAGGAAAAAGAAAATGTGGGAAGTGACAGGCTACCAGAAGCTCCAGGAGAGACAGCCCAACCTGGGATGGGGAGCACTGCTGCCAACTGCTTTATCACGGGATCTTACTGATCCATACTTGCCTTACACTAATCAAAAGCCAGGTTACGCGACACGTACACTGCCAACTGCTCTCCAGCTACTCCGTAACAACCCCTTCTTTTATAAATGGCAGTGGGGACAGATCTGGATGGAGGACACTTATGAGATCTACGAGCGAAATGCACTTTCAGAGTTAAGTGTCTGCTATGGATAGTATGAGCCATAATAAGGAAGAGTACATCTGACCTCACAGGGGAAGCCCAGATTAAGGCACAGGATGCAGGACAGTCATGCTCCTGGAGTCACGTGATTCTGATTTCGTTAAGGGTGGCCAGGATGAGCTTGATAACATGACACCAGTGTCACTGGTGATAAACAATCTCTGCCTGAGTCCGCAGAGAGCCTGAAACAATGGCACCAAGAGGAGCAAACTTTCTCACTGCTCTATAAATGACCATCAACCTCAAGACACATGGACACTATCCAAACACTAGACTCCATGTCTGGCAGGAGAAAAAAAAGAGAGTGGCCCCCTACCTAAGCCCATAATTAATACACTGGGAAGGACTGTCTTCTCCTGGGAAAGCAAGGACTACCTCCTGCCATTTCTGAAGTAAGAAGGGACCCCATCTTTGCTACTGCCCCGCCTCACGGAGATGCAGGTATCCCACCAATGCTACATCACGAGGCAGGGCACAGGTAGAGAGGCAGGGCCCTGTGCCACAGGGCATGGAAAGCCCCAAAATACTTTTGTTTCTCTCACACCTGTCTTTTTAAGTGAATTTGCCAAGATGCACTCGCCAATGTGCACTGGCAGCATGGGCCTTTTCCCTCCTTGCAGAGGCTCCGGCACTCACCTCCCATACAGCCAATTACTTCTTCGGTAGGAGGCAGCAGTGCAAGGCAGGGAGAAGCGTGCATTCCCCATCCTCCCCGACAAGTCAAGACACCCCTCAGGTAGCCTCCAGGGAGGCGAGGGAATGTCAAAGAGATTATGGGGAACAAATGCCGTGCACCTGGCTTGGCAGTGCACTGGAATGGGAGCCGGGGGCATGAGATATATAGGGCAATGTGAAGGGAGGCCAGCAAACGCTGAGCATCCTCAACAACCCTTCAGAGCACATGCTCTGCTACAGCCATGACACCCCCACCTACACAGCAGAACAGGAGGACCAAAGTCCCTTACAGCCCCCCTTTCCCTGGCTCCACCTTACCCACTAACAGTGCTGCTTGCCTTTACAGAGACAGTTGCACAAAGCATCTCAACTCTCCAAAGCAGGGAGAGAATAAGTCAGTCTTATATATGGTCAGGGAGGAAAAATGAATCCATTTTCTGACCGTAAAAAAAGTACAGGCCCATGCCAGCTTCCACCCACTCTGCATCGGTCAACATCTAAGGACACGGAGGGCTTTAAGCAGCAGTAACGCACCTCTCCGTAATAAGCAAAAAGTTTTTATTCTTGTATCACGCAGATACAGACAAATGAGGTTTGAAATAAGCCTGGGAGAAGATTTCATGCAAGTGTCAAGTAACTGAGGGATTCACCTGTGGGGATTTTCTCTTACAACAAAGTCTACAGGAGATTTTATTTACTGGTAGCTCCTAACAATTTTATTCAAAGGAAAGGATCCGGTCAGTTCTGGAAGCTTGTCCTACAGTTTTGGTTTTGAACAGTTATTTAAAAATAATCCCAAAATTAAGACCAGCAAAAATGTTCCCACAAACGTAACTTTACAGGGTATGAATCAGTATTTACACACAATTACTAGGTATTCCAAGAGCAAAGTATACATGTAGACCCTTCCAGTATAATCAAGGGGATTTTTTTTTAAACCTTATGTTGCAGCCTAAATGCATGTCCATACTAGTGACCAAGACACTTGGAAAAAACAGGTGCACCCGTTTCATTTTCACTGTAAGTGTCTCAGGTCGACAAAGCACAAGGTAGTAAACATGCAGTGGCTTGAACCTCAGCTTAGTTATAACAGGGAAGGGAATGACAGCCAGTTGCTAGAAACCAAGAGTTTTTAATGTGAAAGCATCCCTCTAACTGGGCCAGAAACTTTCTACCCCCAAAGTAACCTGATGAATAATTTATGCCTGGCAAACCAGAAATATAACATTCACTAATGGTTACCATAACGCAGAACTGAAGACTCTGAATAAGTAATGTATTAAACCCAAGCCACGTTCTTGTTTGAACAGAGGACGCGCTTTGCCTACTCCGTCCAGCCGTACAAATGAAAAACATGTTCCGAAACTCAAGGAAAAGTCTGCGATTTAAAAACTGAGGCGACCGAAACAATGTCAATCGTCTTCCACGGGCACATGCACATAGAGGAAGGTGGCTTCACCTGGGCAGCAGTTTGTAATCCAGCCTTCGTGCCCCTCCCAGAGCCCAGCCTGTCCCCCCGCCCCACCACAAAGAGCTCTCCCACCCCCCACACGTCTATTCCACTGGGCTAGAAGGATCAGACCAGGTCAGAGCTGAAGCGTTACCGATTCCTATCTCCTTTGGAAAAGGGAACAAAAAATGAGAAACGCGGCTCACGCTTTCTCTCTCTCTCTCTCTCTGCCTTGAGCAGAGAAAGGGATCTCGTTTCTCAAAGACTCAGTGAAGCAGACGCTGAACTTCCAACGTTCAGAAGGAGAAGAAAAAAAAAAATACATACATATATACACATATACACACACACACAAGCCTCGTGTTTGTTCAGCCTGGAGAGCTGCCATCCTCCTGTCTTCCCCTGGTACTGTACTTAACGCAATAAATGCTGCTC
This sequence comes from Crocodylus porosus, assembly GCF_001723895.1. NCBI lineage: Eukaryota > Metazoa > Chordata > Crocodylia > Crocodylidae > Crocodylus > Crocodylus porosus. Next base: position 9,896,202 of record NW_017728927.1, read on the forward strand.
TCCCTCCTCAGAAAGAAACCAGAGTCACAGGGCTCCTTTCTTTGAGCCGCCAGGCTCCCTCCCTTGCTTTGGGGAGCGAGGACAAAGGCGTGCAGGGGGAAGCGATTCCTTTGTCACATGGCCCCACTGCCAGCGTTTTCACTCCGTGTTATTAACGTTTAATGTGGGAATATTGCAAAGCTCCCAGGCCTCTGGCCTTCCCGGTCAGTGCGGGCCGTGGAGTCTGTGGGAAGCCCACAACCTCACAGCTTGCCTTGGGCTCCCGCAGTTTTCTCAGGCATTCCAAAATTTGGACAGAGCTGCTCTGGCCTGCTCCTCCCCCTACCCTCCATCCTGAACCTTGGACGCCCGCCTAATTGAGTATTTATTTATTTCTTCGTTTTCCCAGCTCTTACACACATGCACACGAGTATGCTGCTGGGGAAAAGGGTAGCATCTCTGTGAAGTGAGGCTCAGATTTTGTGAGCAACCATCTTTTTGAGGAAACAACAAAACCAGCCATGTCCAATCCCAGGGTGCTGTAGGCACTGCCATGGGGAGCCAGCTGCCCTCTTTCTGATGCCCCCTGCGGATTGTATCTCGCCTAGCAAGATACCAATGCTCCAGCAGACTCGATTAAACACCCCTTCCCCCCAACAGGCTCTCCATTCTCCACCATACGCTCTTACATGCCCGCAATAGTGAGCCAGCATGGGAGCTGTGAAGGGCAGCAGGGATCTTTTTAACTGGAATGAGTTTTCGGTCCCATTCCCCCCCCCCCACTTCCTGCCCCTTCTGTTCAATTCATGGTCCAAGACAGTTGCATATTGCCATCCTGACAGTGCCAGGATATCACATGACTACCACTCCTCTGGGCTACCCAGCAGAAACAGGAGCCACCATAAAAGGCCCAATGCCTCGCTGACAAACGTGACCGCTGTGCCAAGCCAAAGGGCTGCGCTTCCTTCTGAAAGGGGGAAGTGGGCACACTGGGCAGTTTCGAAGTCCCCACACAGCTGCAGCTAGAGACCGCTTGGACTTGGAAAGCAGCAAAGGCAGCTGCTTCTGCAGAGAGCCCACTTCCCCCGTCCTTCCCGCTCCACACAGGCTTTGAAAGAAGAGAAGACTCTCTTTCCCTCTGCCCAATACAACTGGGCCTCGAGGCTGTCAGAGCCTGTTCTACAGAGCCGGTCTGCAGCATAACAGGAGAGTCCTGCAAATACCTACCACCGCTGCACCGCACAGCCGGGCCACCGCCGAACAAACCACATGATGTACATTCTAGTCACACTGTTGTTTTTCCCTCCTTAAAATTTTGTCCCTTAATATAATCTCCTCCCCTCTGCTCTGACTTTGTCCTTCCATTAAAAGTCTTTTGCTGATCTAGCTACCATGGGACGAAAAGCCTGCCAAGGAGGAGGAATAACTGACAAATTCAACCCTCATTAGGCCAATGACCCATTATATTTTTTTCTTTACAGCCAGCCATAAGCCAACATCTGGGACATGGTCCAGTGACCAGCTGCTAGAAAAGAATCTATCTACTACAGTATCTTCGCTACCCAACTATCCCAGCTGGATGGGAACAGAATGGAGATCAAAGGGCATTTATGCATGTGCTCCATCAAGTGAGCATATATACATGATCATATACAAAGGGTGTTTGTGCTTGTAGGGAGGCAGTTAGACAGGCCAAAGCTACCATGGAGCTGAGGATGGCAACCCAAGTAAAAGACAATAAGAAATTGTTTTTT
>NW_017728927.1:9897945-9903692 GCF_001723895.1 Crocodylus porosus
GGCCCAGCACTCTTTCCTGCTTATGCAGGGGGTCGGACTCGATGATCTATTGAGGTCCCTTCCGACCCTAGCATCTATGAATCTATGAATATGCTCCGTCAAACAAGCTTTAGTCAAAACACCTCCACTGCTATTTATAAGTGCAGGGACACTGAAACATATGACACTGGAGTCTGCTCCAGAGCAGTAATTACCACACTCAGGCAGACTTGAGTAATCGAGTAATGGCAGCACGTCGGAGCAGCCTCGCTGCATGTGTATAGGCATCCTAGGACTCTCAAGATGCCCTTTCTGACCCTCACTAGTTCTCCCTGGAGGGGGAGACTCAACAGGCTTATAAACTGAGTCTCTCTTGCTTTATTCTACTGTTCACACTCATTAGGAAGAAAAAGAAAGAAAAACAACCTACTACAGTATGGGCCCAGCTGCAATTCTTTGCTCACAATTGTGTTACTGCAATTCTGGGCCACTGCTGGAGACTGGGGTGTCATGATTACACATTTATTTTGCCATACTGCATAGCCAAAATAAATAAATAAAAAGGACTATCACAGGTCTAGATGCTTGGCACTGCAGAAACCCAAGTAATGACTTCTCTTGCACCAAAGAACCAGAATAAAGAAAACAGCACATGGGAATGACAACAGCCATTCCCACCAGTTCTGGGGTCTTTGCAATTGCTCACAGGTGCAGGGGAGGGTGGGGCAGGTTATCACCTTAAAGACAAAGCTCCACTCACCCAGATTTCCCAAGACCAGGCCCTTGCTACTGAAGACAACCCCCTGGCATAATATCTCCCTAACTAATCAAGCTCCACCTCAAAAGGGTTTTGTCCCCTCCCTATACAGACCCAGGTAGCTTCAATCATTTCCTTAATATTCAAAAGGAAGAAAATGAGTCTGGGGCCCTCCCAACCTGCTGTGCTTGCTCCCAGCACTACAACTGGAATTTCGGCTTTGAAACTTGCCCTACAGAGAAACAACAAAAGGGCACATTGTTTCCAAAAAGAAAATGACTGGGCTGGGTCAAAGCACCCCATTAATTAGGAAGTGGTTAGATAAATTACTTTCTCCCCTTTCCACATTTTTCCTGTAATCTTCCATTAAACACTGAAATCTCCCACAATAGATTATCTAGAATCTCAGGTATGTTGCAGGGTTCCTCCTTCCAATGCTGTGGGACTCTCCATTGAAAGAGGGAAGTTGAGGAGGTAACTACCCCAGAGGGAATTCAGCCAAGACATCAAGATTAATTCATCTCCGCCTGCTAAATTCCTAGGGAAATCTACATGACTGTAGAAAGCTCAGGTCTTTGGCTCCAATGCTCAGGTACTGATGAAGGATACCAAAGCAGATGCTTAGAGACAGCGGGTGCTGGAACATGGGTGCTCAGTAACCATGCACAGACATATATATCACTTTGCAGGCCAGAGCTCTACCTTCCTGAAACGGAATTTGGCTGCTTAAGCTTTCAGCACCTGTTGGAACATAAGACGACCCCGAATGGTGCATCTACTCCAGCAGCCCATCTCCAACACTGACCAGTAAAGATGCTTTGGCAGGAAGGGCAAGAAGCACTGAGGCGGATTTACCTAAATTGTCCCCCCAGGAAATGCTCCTTCTGCCCCCACTAACTTGTACCCAAAAGCATGAAATTTCATATTCCCGCTGAAAAAAAAAAAAAAAAAAACCATTATAAAATGGTGTTACTCCGAGAACGATACGCATTCTTCCTATCCAGACTGGTGTCCAATCTCTTTCTGAGTCCCAACTTCAGCGAGATGTTGTACCAATGAGTCTCACAGGCTACATGTACCATGAACAGGGGGAAAAAAAACAAAAAAGATATGTGATATGTTCTGAATCCACCACCTTTCCGTTCCATCTAGTTTCCCCTTGTTTTGGTGTTAGGAGACACTGCCCGGTTGGCTTCCACGCCACCTCCTGCTCATCTTAGTTTCATAGTTTGAATCTTTCATAGTTTCATCTTTCTCTCAGCTGAGCATCTGCAGGCTTTCTAATCAATTTTCAGAGGACAGCTCTTCCCTGCCCCTCTCATTCTTATCCCCTGGCTAACTTCTGCTAGGTTTTCTAAAACTGAGTACTGCACTGCACTGCGTGAGGTATTACCACAGGTTTTTAAAATAGCATAACTTTTCCTGTTCAATTCACCATCCTATTCCCATTTTGCTTGCTCAACTGCCAATGACTGTCCATAGAACAGAGGTCATCAAAGCCCTCTCCAGACCCAGGGCTCCATCTTCTTTTACTCTCAGGCTGATCTGTTAATTCACAAAACAAGGTACTAGAGAAGGGGTGGGCAAAATACAGCCCACAGGCTGGATCCAGCCCACCAAGGGATTTTGCCCAGCTCACAGCGGGTCGTTCAGTCACACCCAGGCCACAGCACATATGGCTTGTCCCACCACCCCTGGGTATGCACAGCCAGACTTGCCACACAGCAGCCCTGGTGGCAGCAGCTCCTTCCAGCTGCTGCCACCACCAGACCCAGCCCTGCTGCCTGGGCACCCCAGCCCATCCACCCAGCACCCACCACAGGGGACGGAAACAGCACAGGCAGAGCACACAGCCAGGCAGATGAGATGGGGCCACGGGCAGGTGGGGAGCAGCGTTTGAGAGTGGGATGGGCAGGTTGGGCTGGGACAACACATGGCCAAGTCTGGGGCAGAGCCATGATCCGCTCCCTGCATGTTCCCGCAACAGGAGCTGCTTCCGCAAGCAGGAGCATGCTAGGAGTGGATCCCAGCTCTGCCTTGGCCCCTGCCTGCCTGTCCGTCCTACTCCTGGATGCTGCTCCCCTCGGCTGTGGTTCCATCCCAGCCACCCAACTGAGCCCCATCCCAGCCACCAAAACTTCAGGAGTTTTGGTGAGCTGTTGGGGGCAGAAGTTGGGGTGCTGACCCAGCCTGCAACAGCTCACTAAAACTCCCTAAATGGCCCTCCATGCCAAAATAATTGCCCACCCCTGTACTAGGAAAGCCACTCAAATCATTCCCTCCATGATGCATTATTTTTATGCTTGGGTGGAAGATAGTTGGTTGGAAGAGGCGACGTCAGTTCCTTATACGCAGATGTTACAGAAGGGGAGTTTTGCTTGTGCAAAGTAGCAAAGTACCACATGTAGGAAGGGAAAACTGTTTTCCACATCTCTTGGTGGATGAATCCAAGTTAAGCAGTCTGGGAAGCAAGAAGTTTTGTTGCAAGCCATGAAAAAAGAACTAGGCTGTGGATAAAAGTTGCCAGTTTCAAGGACCTGGGTGGGCCCAGTGAACTACTGGACAAATGTTTTGTCCTCTCCCACAACCATTACAGTACAGTTCTTTCGCTTCAGCTTGTTTTAAATGGGAAATATGCTTGTGTTCAAGCCAGCAGCCTTTCATGCTGAACAGAAACTGAAAGTCCCGAGATCTGGCAAATACAGCAGGAAAACCCACTGCAGGGGCAAAAGCAACTTACAAAGCAACATTTGGTGGCAGGTCTTTACAAGCAGTTTTTAAAGCTTCTTATTTCTGCAAAAGCTAAGAGTTCAGGGTGGGAGGGTAGTGAAGCTGGGAGATGTTCTGATGGTAAATGCCTGGGAAAAAAATACTTAGGCTGGACAGGCTAAACATGCTGAAGGTTTGTTTTTAAGCCCTGCCAGAGAGCTCTCACTCTGTGCCAGGACCAAAGTAAATTGCTTTGATCTAAAAGGAAACGCAAATTCTTGGGTCCTTAAAACAATGCAGATGAGGCACCATGACATATAAGGGAATGAGAATTAATACAGAACAGCTCTGCTCCAGTGACATTTCAAAATCTGCCCCTTTCTCCTAAATAAATGGTTCTCTTCTTCTTTAATTACACACAGCTATAAATTACACAGCGTCTGTGAGCATGTACTTAGGCCTGTGTCCCTGTCTTGCTCCCCCACCAAAACCCATCTGTGTTCATCTCTCTACCTTCGCCAATCCCTCAAGTCTTTCCGGTGACACGATGCCCTAAACTGCATGCAGGGCTCCAGATGTGACCCCTCCTGCCCTCTGTTCATTGCCAGAACTCCCTCTTTTGAGTTGGCCTCTGTTCTTCTATTTATACATTCATCCCAGTGGTCCATTCTTTTCTAACTGCTGCCAGACTGTGAGCTGGCCTCATCCCTCCCCCCACCAATCCTTTGAATCTAGTCTCCTTGCTGACCGCCCAGTTTCAGACCATCAGCAGTCTTAGGCAGAGCCATCAGCTTGATTGCATTTGTACTGACACCCTTGCAAAGAGCCTGATTTACAGGCAGAACTACTGTGCTGCAAGCATTGGATCTGCACTCTGCCAGGACAAACCGCCCAAGCTGGAATCCTTCACGCAGCAAGAGGCTCCCATCATCTTCCTTTGGGTCACTGCCAATGTGAAATAGGAAAGACTGGGAGCTAGATGAAACCCTTGAGACGCACACAAATGAGCTAGGGAGACAGCAAAAGGTTTCCTAGAAGACTACCAAGCCAGAGGATTTAGGGCAGGACCCAGCTCTAAGAAAGCACCTGGCAGAGCCATGTCTGTTCATGCTGCATAGATCAACATGTGGAGCTTGTGACCAAGGGCAGCAAGAAAAGGCTTGAAGTGGGAGCACGTTCAAAACCAGCCTAACCTGGCACTTCTCAAGCTGGCTGAGAGCTACAGAGCACGCCCCAGACATGAACTGATCCACGCAATGTGCCACAGAAGCAGCTAACGCATCTCCACGACTCGGATCTCTTTGACCCTTCTTTGAAACAGAAGTCACAGATGCCACTCCGTGACAGTCTCACGATGAAAGTGCTGTCCCACTTTTAGCAAGCGCAGTGCTATATTGCACTCACCAAGCTAGCAAGGAGGACAGCTGGGAGCAAAATCTAGGTTCTCCAACATGCCAAAACCCCTGCTCAGCCCACCAGGTCACTGCCTCCCCCCCGCCCCCCCGCAACATGGTTTAAAGGGACAATTAAGCAGATGTAACACATGGAAGGAAGAGGCAGCATCAGGTTCATCATTAGTAACACCATGATTCCAACAGGATGAACAAACCAAGTATTACACATGACGGCCAAACCTCACCACCCCCCAGTGACAGAGGAGCAAACCCATGCACAGAGATCAGGACCAGACCAAGTGCATGGGGTAAGTTACCAAGTCAAGGCCAGGAACCCAGAGGCCCTAATGCCCAGCTCCCTACTCTAACCACCACTCAGACTCCCCAGGGCGCAGAGGACATAACCCCAGCTCAATGCAGGGCCACGAGCCCTGAACCGCACGGCCTCTCCCTCTACAAGCCGGCAGGGATTATGAGGGTATTCCCACTCAGCAGAACTCCGTTTAGAAAGCGCTCCAGACACCTAATTATAGGCAGCAGCAATCAAAACAAAAGCCAGGGCGAGTGTGTGTAGCTCTGCTGTGCTCGTCACTCATGTAGCCTGGGCACAGTCCATCTTCCCAGCTCTGCTTTCCACCCTATGCTGACACCATTGTCATGCCAGCCCCTGCTGCAGGATACTTCCCCCAGGATCTCTAAGTCACACCGGCCTCATGCCACCAGACCTACTCAATGCATGGCAGATGGCACCAGCATAATAAACCCTGAGGTTCATGGCGCACAGAGGATTTTGGAGGGAAGGCTGGTGCTTGCACAGAACCCAACAGAGCTCGGAGGGTGCAGTGGTCTTTGGCCAAAGCTCTGTCCCTGTGGTGAAATGGTTCATGATGAAGAGCACTGCAGCTTGG
>NW_017728927.1:9903792-9919758 GCF_001723895.1 Crocodylus porosus
CGGGCGGCGCGGCGCTTCTGCACAGCAGTTTGGAGCTGGTCCCTTGCTCCTCCTCTCAAAGCAGCTCATTTATCCCGGTTCAACTAAGGCATGGCTGTTTCCACAATCTGTTTCCTTAACTGGAGCCTTCTTCTAAGCAGTGCAACCTCTGGCACTTCTCTCTGATGCCTAGTTTGCTGCCAGACCAACTGCTTTTCCACAGGGGCTTTTGCTTTCTTCTGTAGCAGAGGTCCCACTCCTCTTTGGATCACCTTGCATGGGCTTGGTTAGGGAAAACGTGCTACTGCAGTGCTAAGGCAGTGGAGGTGCTTGCTGCTCCTCTGCTTCATCTGTGGCATGCAGGGGGCTTTTTCCACAGGATGTTTGTAGCTGTGGTGGGCTGAAGGGGATAACCGCAAGGAGAATGATTGCTTGTGAGCACAAAAAGACCAGATATGATGGCTCGGGAGACCTCATCCAGGCCCAAGGTCTGGCCTCTCACAATGCCCATACCATATAGCCTTCCTGCCATGGTCTGAGGAGGACCTTATAGGCACAATCCCCCTGGGGGAGCAGCTGCCTTTGTGACTCAACTCAGCTTGAAGGAAAGGGACCTACAGCCATTTCCTGCTGTACCACAGTCCTATCAAAAACCCAAGGCACGCACAAGAGACTGTGGGAGTAAAAGATGCACATGCAAATGATCTGCTAATCTGGGGGAAAGGCACAAAACATGCCTAAGCTCCTGCCACTTAGCATCTCAGAGGGACAGAAGATCACTGGTTCATGTAGCCTTCAGCCACTGCAGAGATTCTTTCCCCTGCAGAACCCTCACGTGCTGGACTGGCAGGAGAGCTGCATCTTCCTCCTGGATTCCCTGGATCAGCGAGCAGTGCCTTCTACCCTTCCCATCCTCCACATGGGGAACGTGTCAGCCCCTTTACCTCAGCCAGCCCAGCATGTCAGTCTGGAAATGACATGAACCAGTAACCGCCAAGAGCTAAAATCATTGCTGCTGCTTTTACATGGGAACGTGATTTTGAGCAGTTGTACATCCGCCCACTCCCACCCCCTGCAGCTACAGAGAGACACCGGGAAGGCAGGCAGGCAGCTTGGGGAAGGGAGGTAGAAGCAGTGCAACCTCTGCTGATTCCAGAGCCTTGGACCAAGGAATTTCTGCATGTCTGAGCAAGCTTGTTCATCCGAGCAGTGGAAGCAGCATGCTGACAGGCTCCCCAAAAACACCTGACTTTTGGTTTTAGTTTCCCAGATTCTGGGCAGTGGTGTTCTTTGCAAGAGCCAGGCCCTGCTTTAAAATTGGAAGAGCCATAAAAATGTCTGCGATATGAGTTTAACATGCTTGCCCCTGGTACTGCAAAACAATCCTCCTCCTCAAAAGCAAGAGCAGCAGAGTCCCAGGACGAAATAAGACACAGAGACCAAGTGCCATGCTTATTCTGCCATGACAAGGAAGAGTGGGAAAGCCCAAGTCATACCTGCCCTGCAGGAAAGAGGGCAGCAGCCTCTTGAGCTGCTAACCTCGACACAATTGTGTTACTGGACACAGTTTGCCAGCCCCATGCCAGCCCCAGCCAGAAGCATGTATGATCCATCTTGAGGCTTCCTGAGCAGAGCAGGACATTCATCACCCATTGTGGACTGCTCCAATCACCCGAGAGAACAACTGAATCTACAGCCAGGTTTGGGAGTGCCTCCGTCCAGGGCTCTGCAGCTCCCTTGCGCTGTGCTAGGAGCTGGGCTGGCTCCAAGAGGCCAGGAGACCCAGGCTGCAGCACTGTATGTTCCTATGCCCTCCCCTCCTGCCCACCGAGGATCACTCCTAGGACAGAAGAAACGTCAGCTAGGAGCACACACACCCATGCAACTCCTGGCCCTTGTGCCAGGTCTGCCAGGAAGTGTCAGCTGCATAGGACAGGCCTCCATTCTATACAGCTATAGCAGGCAGCAGTCCTTCTGTGCCATCAGCCCTCCTGAACCCCTCCCAACCCAGCAGTACCGTTTCAGGCCAGTGAATCCCAGGCCACACATGATACACATCTGGCAATCTGTTACAGTTAGGAGCATGGCCTCCCATGACAGCCAGTTCCTCAGAGCACCTCAGAATGAGTCAGGGCTCCCGGTGGAGTTTGCAATGAGGGCAGCTATGCAGAAATAAGGACAATGCAGAGGAGTGGGAGCAGAAGCTAAGTGGGTACAGCTGGAGCCTAATTGGTTTGGAGCTCAGGAGAATTATCCTGAAGGAACAGCAGGACAGAGAGTGGGCAGGCAGTGGGTTGGCATTTCTTGCCAGGTAAATGCCTGCTCTGTCCTTTCTGCTTCTGGACTGTGGTCTTGAGACTGTAACTTGGGTCTCCCGAAGACTAACAGGAGTCACCTTTGGGCAGGGGGCTGGACTTGATGATCTCTCAAGGTCCCTTCCAGCCCTGATGTCTATGATGATGTCTATGACCCCAAAGGCAAGCGCTTCCCTCTGTGCGCAGCCTTCTCCCTCCAAACCTCAGCACCAAGCGCAGCCAACTGGTGGTCACTGCTGGCAGCCAGGCCCTGTTATTACCCCAGGGCAATCTCTCAAGTTCCCAGCAGCAGGGGCCAGAAGATCTGTTTGATGGAGCACTGGGAAAAAAAACCAGTGGCAGTATTCACACCAAGTACTGATTCCTGAAACCTCCACCTACAAGTCTGCATGCGTGTTTATTTGTTCTGCTACCCCTGCATTTGAGGTCCCAGATTTGGCTTTCAAGCTGGCATCTAAGGTGAGAGAGGGGACTAGGGCTCCAGAAGCCACAGGGCCTATGGGCAATGCCTAGAAAGACACATTGTGGCCTCTAAGCCAGCCACGAAACAGTTCAATGATGCTCAGCCCTGCAGACTAAAGAAGCAACAGGCTTGGCCACTAGACAGACCAGCTTTTAAAGCCTCCTTTGCTGTACCAGGATGCCAGCCCATGAAACCATTGCAGTCCCACAACGTCAGGCCCTTTCAAAGCCCTCTCAGCCAAGCCCTCGAGGTTGTGAAGCAGGACAGACTTGCAATTTGTAGGAGGTTCATTTCCAGCAGTGTGCTTAAAAAGAAACGGAGAGCAAGCAAATTGGAGCAGGGTGTTCAGAGCACGCAAGAGGAGAACTGCAGCACAAGGAGCCTTACAGACGGCTCTGAAGCAACAAGGGCTGCTCTGCTTCACGCTGGGCTGTTAGCATCTGCTGCTGCCACTGGCTCTTCCTGCACCTGCATGCTCCAGAGTCCGATGCCAAAACCCATGGACTGTCTTCAAAAGCTTCTCCCCAATTAACAAAACCAGGTCTAGGTTAAAGAGAGGCCACTAGCAACCCCCTGGGCATCTCTGCACCCCTGTCTCCATCAGCTGTCATACTGGCTTCTTGCTCTACTGAAGTCCATCATAAAAACTCACCCAATAAAATGTAACAAGGCAAAACATCTGGCTCACAGACAGGCCTCATGGCAAGCGAACGACATCCATCACACAAACGGAGTTTCTCCAGAGAGGGAATCATTTCTCAGGGTCTCCTGGCCCCTGACAGAGCAGGCAATCATGTGGGTTTTAGAGCTGTGAAAGGAAGCTTCATGCAAGCCTCAGACAACATGGACCGATTTAATTGCTGTTCAAATGTGGTGAGACACAGAACTGGCCCAGCATCCGAGGGACCCTGGGGGACTGGAGCCGCAAGAAAGAAGGAATTCAAGGCCTTGGATCAGTGAGAGGTAGCCACATCATATCACAAAACCAACACATCCCGGCACATGACTAAGCCCCAGACACGGCTATTTTAAACAAGGCCACGTCCCTGTCTCCCCCACTCTGGTGAGGAAGGGGGACATGTTGTGCCTCCATTTTGGCTTGCAGCTGTGATGGGACTGCAGTACAGGCCAGACACCCTGCAGATCGCCCCCGCACCATCCAGTCAGACACTATTCTGTGGTGACCTGGTCAGCCTTCTGCAATCTGCCCGAGGAGGTGCTGCGAACCAACACCGAGATGAGTCACGGCTGAGCCTAGAAGGCCACTAAGCATCCATTTTCTCATCGTGACTTAAGTTAGGATTTGATCCCAGGTCCACAGGAGGACAAAGACTAAGGACACGCTGTCCTGTTGCAATGCCACTCCTTGCTGGACGCTCAGGCAAAGACCCCCCATTCCTGCTCCAAGAAGGGCTCAGCACGAGAATGTGAAGCCAACTCCAATTACATCTTGTCCAAATTCAGCTGCTGGAAGGCGGAGAATGCGCGCTTGTTTTGTCAAAGGCTCCAGTGCCAAGTATCTTCTGGAGATGTGTCTAAACTCAGAGCTTTCCCAAGACATGAACAGACAACATGCCCCCTTGCCAGCAAACGATGTTCAGATAATATTTTGATTTCTACAGAGTGGCTTGAAGGGGAAGATGCCCAAGGTAGCAGCCAGCTGGATGAGCACCTGAGCTGACCAGCAGCCCAGCCTAGCAAAGGAGCCACGAGAGCTCCAGTAGAACCGTAACCGACACGCATGCTGCTAGTTCTCGTAACCCACCCTGTGCACACATCTGCACACACACTATGAACCCCCCTGCCCCATTCCAAACAGGCCAATGTCTCATTAGCTCCTGACCCCAGCTCCGAAACAGATGTGACCTTTGCTATAGGTTGCCTACGTGAAGGTTACTGGGATGCATGCTCTGCAAAAAAAAACGCTTCTTTGTCAAGATGTTGGATAAACAAATGTCACTCACTAAAAATAAGAAGCAAGAGTGGCCAGAGACAAAGTCGGCAGAGCTCCCTCCTCCACAGCTGAGCATGTCTCTGCCATCACCTTCCAGAACTCGGCTCCATTTCTCCTGCCTTCCAGCCACTATCCCTGCTGGGCTTTTAATAGGAGCCAAAATTGCCAGACCCACAAAATTAATGTCTAGCAGGTTTAGCTCCATGCAATTCAATACCCTTTTGCAACTGCTTGGGAGGTCTCTGCCCAGCTGCTAACAGGCTCCCCTGGTACCATGTAGGTCTCTGTGCCCGCTGGCTGCTGCCTACCATGGAAGTCTGCCAGCACCAGTTCTGCTAACAGAGGCCCCAGGGAATAATAAACACATACAAAGAAGAGTGCAAAGAGGCCAGACATGGCCCAATACAGAGTAGGGAGAAGGCCATAGGGGAGATGTGCATGGGCATGAGTACTGGGTGCTCACACAGAGAGGGATGGAGGGGGAGAGGGCTTCATGCTACCTGTGACAGCATGAGGAGGCAGCTCAGAAAGCATTTGCTTCCTGGTTGAACATACAGGCCACACAAATGCTATTTTCTGCTCCACGTGTGCCCCTCCAGGGCCAGCCTATCACTGCTCGGTTCTCAGGAGCGGACCAGTTGCCTACATCCACAGCCTTTGGCTCCCAAGCTGGGGCCAAGCCTTGAACAAGCAAGTGGAAGCACAGCAGATAAAACTAGGCCCCCCTCGGCACCTTGCTAGGAGGTACAGACTCAAAACCACAGCCTGCAGCCACCATGGTTTAGGCAGCAACAGACAAGGCCGACCTAACACAGGGCAGCATGATAACCCCCTGGAGCCACTGGGGATGTGGGAGGGAGTTTGAAGGACCAGACCAATGACCAAGTCACATCTGGAAGACCCTCGAAGACCCACCCAGAGCCTTCTGCGACTGAGCGTGACCAGGAGATAGGATCTCTCCAGGCCTTGCCGAGAGAGCAGGGCTGTAGAACCTGCACTTGCTCAGCACCCAGCCACCAGGGAAGACAAAACATGTCCCCCACCCCCATCCCCAAGGCTCTTGCCTCAGCCCCACAACCAGCAGGTCTGGCTCAGCACAGCTGCAGCCCTGCTAGAAACCAGCTACAGCTGGAGGCCTCCCAGCAGCCTGGACCATTGACTTGTCTGTGAGGGCAGGGAAGAGGCACCAGCTTGGGGCTGTTCAGGACTCCTGATCCTTTAAGATTCTGGCCCTATTTCAATCCTCCCCCGGCTCCCCCAGCTGCGCCGAGTCCTCCTGAATGAAAGACAGCACCTTCGCGCTGCTGTCATTTCCTGCTTGGGCCCATGCCAGGCCTGGCCGCTGGAGAGAATTGCAGGAGTCCAACTGCTGCTGCCGGGCAAGGAACAACGGCGGCTTCTCTCCATTCTCCCTGCAGCCGGGAGAAGATGGACGGATGCTCTTTGTGGAACTGGAGCTTGCAAGTCCCCTCCTGCCAAGGAAGGAAGCAAATTCTCCTTTTCTCTCTCTCTCTCTCACACACACACACACACACACACACACACGGAAGGAAGCAAATTACACACACACACACACACGTGTGGGGAGTTGGGGTTCAAAGTCCCAAGTCATATAAGATTCGACTCCCTGATCAAGGGAATTCCAGGACCAAGGTGGCAATGGAGACTGAGAGGCTCCTGCAACTATTAGACTAGCAAATGTATTGGAGAGCTGATAATGTTGATTGTCTGCCTTGCAATCCCCCTCCCCTTCGCTGTCTGCTCCCCCCATGATTCCTGCCCACTTTGGTAGAGCCTGGGTAAATCCAGGTGCATTGTGGAAGCCCTTGTTTAGGCCCCATTTCAGCCAAACACTTTGGCAAAACACTCAGCATGTGTTTATACTGAAGCCAGGCCTTTAGGCTTAGCTACCCAGGGAAGTTCATTCAGATGCAAGACAGGGCTCAAATTATCTCTGTGCAGATGCTCTTACCCTTAAATATGAGTTTCTTGTTCCGAATTTGGGAGTGGATTAAACATCATTCAGAATGAGGCACTCCTATTTTGAAATAGGAGCGTCCACACAGGAAGCTATTCTCAAATAGCTACTCCCAATTAACAACTCCCCATGCAAGCACCAAGCCCTTAAGCCTGGGGAAATTCATTTCCATTATTTACAAAATGGCTCTCCAGCCCCTGCCACAGGTTTTCCTTGATACTTAAAAGACAGAATACAACAGCCTGAAAAGCCAGAGCTACAGTCCTGATTCACGTGCCCTATGCTGGGAGATGTTAGTCCCAATTCTGCTGGGCTGTATGTCTTTCCTCTGCAGCTTGTATGGATCGTGGTGGGTTGGTGTTCCTAGAGGAGTGATAAAGGAGGGACACTGTGCTGTGTATGAGGACATGCTGGATGCGACAGAGCAAGTGACTGGAAAAGGCAGTAAAGGGGGAACCTGCAAAAACCAGGAGCCACTTGTCTCACTGTGAGGGGCTGGAAGCCACTGCATTCAATGCAGAGAGGATCAAGTGCATCCCCCTCCCCCATCCCAGAAAGCTCTGATGCTGTCTGTGTAGCAACAGCCTTTCCCTAAAAAGATCCTGGCAGGGTTGGGTCTGTGAAGTACAAGAGACCTTGAGTGGAAATTTCCATTGCAATGCATTGGACCTCCCCAGAGGGACCTGCAGAAAACCCATGCAGGAATTCTCTGTCCCTGCTATAAACAGGCCTCCCAGCACGTCAGAAACAGACGGTCAGCTCGGCACGTCCCCACTCCCTGATAACAGGTCTGCTCCAAAGGGCATAAATCTGCTCCTGGAACGAGGGATCTGGGGTTGGCCGAACCCTCAAAGACTCCAGAAGAGGCCTGGCTCAGGGACAAGGCAAGAAATGGGAGTGAGAAGTGAGGCAGGGTCCCCATGTTCCTCAACCTGGGAGGTAACAGATCCAGTGTGTGATGTGGCCAGGCCCAGGACAGCCAGTTCTGCAAGCACAACTTCCCCAGGTTCGCGCAAGAGCACATTCAGCAGGCGACGTTCCCTTACTCGGCCACTCCTCTCTCTCCCCGTTGGCCACAGCGTGGCAGACAAACATGACTTTTGTCTCCTCTTTGGCCAGGGTCTGGCCCAAGACAAGACACCGTGCCGCTCCACATTGTCTTGGGCCCCAGCAACGCCTCAGGGCAGCCAGCCATTGTGCCAGTGATAGTATGGACTCCCAGCACCCAGAGGGGGCCTCAGGGCAGCAAAGAAAAGGACAGAGCAACTGCGAAGCCCAAAGCTTTCCAGTCCCACTGCGGTGCCCAGCAGGGTCATGGCAAGACCACGGCAGGCCTGGCTGTCACTGCGCTGCAGCCTCCCGTGGGATTGTTTGGGAACACAGTGGTACCTTTAAAGCAGCCTGAATGCCAGCCAGCGGCCTGTGGGCAGCAGGATCAATCTCTAGGAAAGGTCAGGAGAGTATTTTTACATGGTGTGTCAGCCCAGGCAGGAGGGAGGGCTCAGCCCCAAATGAGGAGGAGGAATGGGACGCAACCAGGCCCATCCCCCAATCCATCCATCCCCCCCATCCCCTTCCACCCAGGGCCAGGGTCTCCTCTCACCACAGACAGACCAACAGCCCTTCCTTGGCACCCCCTGCCCCTTCATGGCAGTCACAGTTATGGAGCCCACCATCCCCACCCACCCCCTACTAGGCAGGTCTCTTCCCCAGCACACTGCCCACAAGGCACAACTACCCCCACCCCCCCATCCAGACAGAGATGGACATCGCCTGCTCTGCTCTTGCTCGGAAGCCAAAATCTGAAGGACAAGGCCCAAACGCTGTGGAGGGTGACTTCTTACACAGCCACCAATTGCCTTGTGGGGGGGAAGACCGCAGACAGGAGTGCTCACCAACAAGTCTGACTGTCACCAAAGCTGGCTCCAGTTCTACAGCCTGTTACCAGCACAATCAGAAGGTGCCAAACCTTAGGAACCCACACCCAGGAGAAGGCGATTGAACCCCCTTGCTGAGAATAAGACCTCCGTAGGCCAGGACTGCAGCCCAGATGCTGATGGCACTCATACCTTTCCTCTTCCTCTGCTGCACACAACAACTCACCTGCAAGAGGGAAGCTGACTAGAAGGGGAGGTGGAGAACAATCAACCCAGCTGTCAGATGGAGAGAGAGCATTACCCTTGTTGTGGGCAAGGGATTTGGCCCATCCCTTGGGCACACATTTACACAATGCAGGCTCACATGCTTTCCCCTGGTTCATTTTTCCACCTCTCCCTTTCAAGCCCTGCCGCTCCTGGAGATGCCTAGCAAATCAACCCCTTTGCCCTTCACAGCTCACATGGTTCCCCCACAACAAAGAGCACCCCAGAGCCATGACTGCTTCCAGCCAGCCACCACGCACCCTTCCATGCCCAGACACTAGCACTCAACCGGGCTGTCCTCTCCACAGGTGCAAGGGACCATGTACCAGGAGACAGAGCCCAGGGCGGAAGATGGGGCACCACTCGTGGCTCCTCCACCCTCTACACCCATTTCTTCAACCTTCTGGCTCAGAGGGTAGCATAAGTAGTCCAAGGCTGGCACCAGCTTCTGCAGCTAAAAGGAGTTCTCCTCCAACTACAGAGCCACCACCCTAGCCAGGGGATGGGAACCCCTTTAGTCTCATGCCAGGTATGCTGAAGCTCTCAAGAACAGTGCACCCATGGGAGGAGACTGCCCACAGGCTGTGCTAGCTACCCTGGGCCCTCCCACAAAAGCTAAGGAGCTACACTCAGCCCTCAACAACACAGAGGGGTTTTATCCAGGTGCACCCAAGCAAACAGGCAACAGTCTGTAGGGCAGGGGATGTTGGAGGCTAACACCCTTCACGAGGCAAGGGGGAGACTTATTCCAAACAGCAGTGGAGCACCCAACAGGCTCCCCATCAGAGGTGCCCAAAGACATCAGAAACACAGAGGAACGGGAGACCATACCCCACTGCCTGCCCACACTGCCAACACACTTGCCACTGAACTCAGAAATTCAGAGCCTATGAAAACAAGCCAGTCTCCGCACAGCCTTGGAAGCAGTCAGGGTAAGCTGCAGAGCCACTAAGCCAGCGGAGGACTTGTCAGCTTTCCCAGAATCCTCCCCGCTTGGCCAGGGATTTTCCTGGAAGTCTCGCCTCTTCCCCACCAGCCAGCAGAGCTGCCTTCCTGTTGTATCACCTCATGAAATATTACCCCGGTGAGGAACTAGGTTGCTAGGAGAGTACAAATTTATTATATGTCTCTCCTGCCCCTGCCTGAGCTGTCCAAATTATTTAGGGGGCTTGGATCAACCTTCAACCCCCAAGGAAAACAAAACAGACCAGATACTTTGGAAATCATGTGCTTTGCTTTCACATACAGGCCCAAATTCCTGCGTATTATTCACCCCCTGGCACGCCCCAGGGTGGGGCGTTAGTGGGGAAGTAGCCAAGGGCTGTCCCCTTTGGAGGCAGGAGTGAACTCTGTGCAGGAGCGATGACAAGGATGGGCCCACCAGAAGCCCTGGGGGATTTCCTGGTCTCACCTACTACACAGCTGAGACCTGGGCTGGGAGCTGTCAGCCACTTTGGCAGCAGTTTGGGGTCAGGCTGCAAGCTGGGCCCATGGGGATGCATGTGGGAGACAGTCAGGCTCAGAGGGGCTGACCCACTCCTCCATACCAGGGACTCGCACAGCTCCACACCTGAGCACACAGCACCCACATCGTACACAAGTGCATCTGCTGCCTCTTCCCCACACTACGGGCATGCACACACGCATCCCAGCACACCTTCATCTGCATACATGCACACCTCCATCTGTCTCACTTTGAACAGCAAAGCATTAAACCAAGGCAGACATAAAACCCCAAGGGCTTGTTATCCCCTCGAGGATCAATGTGCAACCTGAGCCAATCATGCAGGAGCTGCTCTGGCACAGCTGAGTGGGCTGTTCTGAGCCTCCCAGCTCCCTGCACACCAGAGAGAGAGGAGCGTGTCTGAATTGCAACCAGGACTGACAGCAGAGATAGCAGGGCTGCAACTCTTCATGGAAGCAGGAAAGCGTTCCAGCTGACCTACTTTTTGTGGGCACTGCTAACAGAAGTGCCCGATGCTCAGGAGCTGGGATGCACCATCCAGGAGCAAGGAAAGCTGCGAGCACCAGAAACAGGAAAGACCCTGAGGATTGGGATGGTGAGGCAGACTGAGGCACACAGTTCACTCCTTACTCAACCTTGCCTCCAGGGAGCATGGGGGGCACACCAAGTATCCCCACACAGACCCCATGTGCTTCCAGCTGGAACTAGAGTTCCCCTGACACAGCAAAGGAGTCATGGGGTCACAGCAGCAGTTTGGGACCTGGAGATGGTAGGGGAGGGGGTCTCTGAAGACAAGACTAGGACAAATTCCAACTAAGCTGGGATGCTTGGCAAGCCCTCAGGCCCTACCTCAGTGACCAGCACTAGACAGGCCAAATGCCTGAACCACAGGCAACAGGGCAAGGCTCAAGAGGAGACTGCAGGTAACAGAGCAATACACTGTGGAAGCCCACCCACCCTGCCCATTAGGCCCGATGTTCCACGCATGCCCCACAACCCAGGGCTGCCTGCCATGCTCTTGAGAAGCTTGGTGCCAGTAGGTTTCATGGTGCAAGGCCAATCCCCCATCCCTGCACTCATCACCAGGTCAGAGGGGTCCTGCCAATGCGTCTCCAGCTCCACAGGCAATTGGCACCATTTCTCTCAGCCCTCATCACCTCAACATGCCAGCCACCAGAAACCACTCCCAGAGCTGCTATCCAGTGTGCCATGGGCTGCAACTGCCCTCCTTGCAGCCCTCTACCTCAGGGCCCAGCCTATGACAGCAGCACCCAGGCAAGCTACCCTCAAAGAAACACAGCAGGAGGCACTACTTACCATCTCGTCCAGTGCATAGCGCAGCAGGCCGTGCTCGTAGAGGATGAAGAACCGGCGCTGCCATTTCTGGAAGAGAAAAGACACAGGCCAGTTATTCAAGGCTCCTTTCTCCCTAGGGCTAACAGACCATTATGAACACAACAAGGCTCCTTGCTCCCAGTAGGAAGAAAAAAGCTGCATCCTTTCACAGAAGACAAGTCCAGCCATGGGACAACTTGGCTCAGACACTGTACTCTATAGCTCCCCACCAAGGCACAGCCCCCAGAAGACTTTGCTGCCAATTGTATGCAGTTGGTGGCAGACAGGGCTGCTCACTTGCTTGCAAAGCCAGAGACAGTCCAAGCAAGGGAGAGAAAAGGAAAAAAAGAGACCTGGAATAGGAGAAGAAACCAGGAATAGGGAAAGGCAAGAAGGCAGAGATAACAAGGAAGCTACTTTAAGTGACAGGGACTATAGAAGAAAAAGCTCTTGCACCAGCAGAAGGGACTTGACATGAAGACCGCTGGGCTGGGTTGGGATATGCTCAGCATTTTAAGGTTTCCTAAGGAGGAAGCCTATTGCAAGAGCACCTAGGCTGGAACTCAGCCTCTCCTAGCCCAATACTTCAACAAATCTGGCTCACCAGGCCACTGCCTCAGACTGCAAAGACAATTTGGCTGGGCACCACCGAGGCCAACACCCCTCAGGCCACATGGGAACAGTGATGTCAGAACTGGCAGCACTCAGCCATAGGAGCTGCTTGGCCTGCCAGCCCCATCTGCCCAGCAGGAGCCTGTTCCCAGCACCCCTCGGCAGGCATAACCCTTCAGCCTTCTCTTCTGGCACATGCTGATGAACATCACAGGGGACAGGTGCTTTGAAAAGTACCATTCTCACCAAGCCATCCTGCCAGGCTGGGGAAGCCTTGATCACATCAGGCTGAGTTTTCTGAAGCTGATTTACTGCCTGACTTCCTTACATGGGCATCCAAAAAAGAAGCTGGGTTTTTCTTTCTTCCTCTTGCTGGCAAATCTTGAGTTATGTCTGCACCATCTCAGATAACACAGGAAGTGGCTCAGAAGGACTGGCTCCGAGGAAAGGTGGCTCACAGGAGCAGCAGGGAGAAAGGGGAGGGGAGCACAGGAGCTAGAAGGGAGCACAGAGGCTACACGGGCAGGAGGGCTGGGATTGACCACCCCCACCCCATGCCAAAAAATCCAAACCCAATGGAAAACCCGGCCTAGAAACAGAGCAGAGCTCACTTTCCTCCCAGAAAGACCCCACCAGCCCCTCCACAGCTTCCCAGGATGCCTGGCCCACTGCCTGCCTCTGCTCTGTGGGAGACCAAACTGGCCTCAGTTGTTCTGACCTTCAGCCCCTGCCTGCCCTGGGTTTATCCTAGCATCATATCTGCCTGCAGCGTGGGAGGGAAGTCCAGTCTGCCTGGGACCGTGCAAATCACCATGGGACTGCAAGGTCTTCCCCACTCCTTCACCATTCTCCATGGCCCAGAGCTGGCAGATCTCACCAGAACAGTCTCTAGGCAATGCTGTGACAGTTCCACAATTGCATGAGATGGCCACACACAGCCCCAGTGAGTGGCACCCTGCAGTCAACACCCTATTTAACAGCTCCACTGGAACGCACCAGGTGGGTGACAGAGGAACAAGAACAAGCTCCCTAATCCATCTGCGGGTTGCCAAAGTCCCAGCCTGTAGGAAGCTTGTACGCTCCAAACAGCCCCATCTTCACAACCTGCTGCTCCCAGCACCTGGGAACTGTAAATCCTTTGGGACCCATTACCTGCCAGGCACTGCACTGCCCAGATTGACAAGCCCTGCAGATGGGCTCAGACCAATCCTCCAGGCACCTTCCAAACTGGGGAAGGGATCAAATTAAGGCTTTGGTCACAAGAGCCTGGACCCCACCTTCATCATAAATTATTCCAGCAATGCCCAAGATGTAGCTGCATCGTGAACTCTGAGCCAGCTTGGACACCTCCCTCCCTACTCCTATCCATATGGATGGCTACCCTTCCTGTCCACAAGTCTCCAAGCAGAAATAAATCTCAACTATCATACCATCCTCCCAAGCCACTATACCAGGTTCCCATATAGGCTTCAACAGCCAGCCCCACACTAAGAGAAGGTAAAGCAGTGGACAGGGTAGAGCATGAGACCACATTTGTCCACATCTACCTGACCACTAGGAAGCTCTTGGTGACGTGGCGAGGAGGCATGTGCAATTTGATGGGTGCTGCAGCCAAGAGGAGGATCCAACCTTCTTGATCAGTCAGAAAAGCCACACATATAGCATCCCCAGCTCTTACCCCAGGGCTCCAAACCCCAGCTAAGTCAGGACACTTATTTACTCATCACTGCAGCAACCCAAACAGGGCATGCTCACTCAATGCCCACAACACCCACGCACCAGCACCATGCCCATCCAGATCTGCAAGGCAAATATCCACTCCCAACCAGTGCCGCAAATATCCACTGCCAACCAGAACTTCCCACTTGTTTCTAGAACCATGGTAGTTCTCTCTATCACTTGCCTGCTAATATAGATCTTCTTCTGTGGATGAATCAACATGAAGCATGGTCAAATCAGGCAAGAGACTACCTTCCCCCTGCTCCAGCCTGGCTGCAGATTCAGGCCCAGAAACACATGGAGGTTAAATGGGCAGGCTGTGGTTCAGGGCCAGAGCTAAGCATGGTTCAGGGATCAGGTGCTGGGCTGGGAGTCAGGGGCCATGATTATATCCCAGCTCTGATCTACGCTAGAACCATGGCTACATCATTCCTGGTGCCATTAACCCCTGGCACCCTAGGTCTGTTTTATCCAGACCATAAGCTCTTCAGGGCACGCACCAGCTGGCACGTGCCTATACAGTGCCTGGCCTCCTGCCAACAGCAGATTCAAAAGCCAGGTGCAAACATTCAGAGTTGGCAGAAGTAACGTGTGGTCCATGGGATGCAGCTCTGCAGCCACACACCCTTTGTGGGATGGAAAGGAAAGAAGCTGAAGCACTGGGCAGACAGTCCTGGTTGGTTGGCAGCTTACAGTCAGCCAAGCCCATCTGGCCAGTTTCTCCAGCTCAGAGGAGCTGGGAACAAACAGCTGCTCATGATAGCACTAATGCCACCTGCAGCCCTACTGTACCTCCACAGTACTACTGTGATGGAGGGCCTGTCTCATCCATCACCCGGACAAGGTGCAGACAGCAAAATCCAGCTCTATCCACAGTCTTTGCACTGGGAGTATTAGAGAGCAGCTATACCTTTGCCCTTCACCAAAGGAGCTCCCTACCTAGAGATCTCCACCTTAAGGGATATTCCACTGATATTTGCCCCATGCACACACTGGGCACACAATACAGGAAGTTTTGCCCATCAGCTGATGTGTCACCTTCCCCATCCCCACAATATTAATCAAGCCCCACCATCACAGTAAACCAGGGTACGTGGGACTGAGTCTGTTTGCTGAGCATATAGGAAAGAGGAGCCAAGGGCCAGCAAAGGAACAATGAACCCCTTGGAATTCTTCCCTGCATTTCTCCTCCAGCCTATCCTCCTCCACCCCCCCACCCAGCCCAGCTCCTCCCCATGCCAACCCTACCAGGCAGCCCTTTATTCATCCATCGCAACCACAACCGTGACAGCAAGGACAAAGATGCTGCTTTCCTTACCCGGGATCGGTGCACAGGGTTGTCAAAATCGGTGCCTTCCGGAGCCAGCAAGAGCCACCCGCCATAGATGGGCTTCGCCTACAAATGAGCAGAAAGACCAGTCAGGCAGACAGTCACCACACCAAGGACGTGCTGAGGGAGCTCCTACTCAGAGAGCTGAGGGCTGGTTCTGGCAAGCCCATGGGACTTTGGGAGGCCTAGATACTTCATTAAGAATCTACTAATCCAGCTGATAGTTGGCTAGAAACAGCTTTGAGCTTCATGCTCTAGATCCTGGGAGGAGGTGGAGAGCCATGCTTACCTTACTCAATCCTGCCATAGCGGCTGGCCGGCTGAGCAACCCTGAGAGATCTCTAGAGAAAGGGGATGACCCATGGGACAGGAGGCTGGCCAAGGTCAGGTCATGGGGGAATTAGACCACAGTTCTGAGGCACCCCCTGCCCCACCAGGGCCTATAGCCCTTATGAACCTCTGCACTGGGAGACTGGTGACCTCCACGGCAGCTAATTTAAGCAAGAGGTAAGAAATCAAGTCATTGCTCCAGCAAACTTCACAGATACTCTTCAATGAAAAACCACCTCTCCTGAAGAGCCACATCTTTTGTTAATAAAAAGCAGAAGGGAGAAATTCAGGCCTGGCTGCCTTCCTGTATTGGCTAGAGCCTGTATGGAAAAGCATCCCCTCCCT
>NW_017728927.1:9919858-9936404 GCF_001723895.1 Crocodylus porosus
CGCCCCCCCATCAATGCAGACAAGCAGCACCTTCCTGTACAGAAGGGGCCCTCCCTGTCACTTCAATGCCTGGGAAAATGGCCCGTGCGGCCAATAGCAATAAAGAGAAACTGGAAATAAATGAGCAGCAGCAGATCTCAGCTCCCTGAACTTGCATCTTCACTGGTGGAGAAGGAACAAGCTCTCAATGGAAGGTCTAATTACACTGTACATACATGTATACACATGCACCACTGTATATACACGTATACACATGCGGACGCACACACACACTTTTTTAGCAGCCTGAAGATCTTCCACCAAAGTCACATCTTCATGTCTGAGATTTTCTCCTTGGAAAGCTCTGAGCTATCAACATGGCCTCCCTCTCATTCTGTCCCCATTTTAACTACTATCCACTGAACGTGCCATTTTCCAAGGAACAACACACTAGACACTCAGCTGGTGACCACAGACCCACCACAACCAGCTTGTGTGCATGCGGTATGGAAGAAGTGGAAATCACAGACTCAGCAGGGACAAGAGCTGCATGCACCAGACTCGAGAGGTGAAGGCAGGCTGATAATCTAAAGCCTGTTTTAAAGCAATGCCAACACCATGAAGCCTTGCCAATAAAAGCAGACACCCAAGCAGTTTCAGCCCCACCACCCCACGCCTTCTTCAGGATGCCTGCTGCCAGTTCCTGTAGCATTTTGCAACATTAAAAAAAAAAATTTTCCCCAGGGAAAAATCCATGCAAACAGCAAGAAAAAAAATCACCTTTATGTCCAAAGCTGCCGCACACACAAGGTGTGCAGGGTCTGACAAGAGAGGGAGGCTCTATGGTGCACATACAGGGGAGGAAGACAGGACAGCTATTCCTGAGTCTCATTCAGCGATGTGGTAATATTAGGTGTTGCTTGTAATAAGAGCAGGGAAACAAGATCCCGTGACTGCTCGAGAAGCAGGTGACCTTCTCCAAGAGTTTTGTTTGGGTCTTTAGTTCGGTTATGGGGTACATTTGGGATTGTTCCCTGCAGCCTCCCTCCATCCTTCCAGACTTCATCTCTCCAGGCTCACAGAGGCTCTGCCACTTCCCGAAAGGCAGCATCTAAGACCCGGTACCTAAATTCCTCCTCTCCGCTCCTGCGATTGCAGCTGACAATTCTGCCACCTTCCTTGGCACCTCAGCTTCCAAACCTGCTGTTCAAAAATTCCCCCACCAAATAGAGAGCACCTTCCAGGGGCTGGGGAACACCCTTCTCTTGCATGTCTGTACAGCTCCTAATGCCAGGTGCTCTAACACTACCACAGTGTAAACCCAACTCACCCCCACACCCAGTCTTCTCCCTACTTCCTTCTCCCCTGTGCAGAACCTAAACTCTGGGCAGCCCTTTCAGAAAGCCTCCAAGGAAATGTCAAGTACTATAACTTCTGCCCAACCCACTCCAAACATTCAGGCTCCCAGCAAACCCCAGACCCCTTCTAGACACCTCCATCAGGTCTCTGCCCTCCATTCTCCAGCAACAGCCCAACCCATGCTTCACAGCTCACCTGGATTTCTGCACCTTCCTCCCCCACAGCGGCACGGCTAAGAGCCCCTCGGCGTCTGACCATGTCTCCCAGCTCCTGTCCCTGCAATGAGCCAGGTCTCCCGCTCTCCTTCCTCCCTGGGATCCAAGCACATACCCCCCTCCTGCCCCACCCCAGCTTACCTTTCCACTCAGTCCCCTCCCACGCCCCAGCATGCTCATACCTTGACTGTACAGCCTCTCACTGCCACTCCTTATGCTCAGAGTAATTAGGAGGTGGTTCCACCTGCCAAGCCTGCTCTCTTATTGTGCTATCTCCTGATGACCCACCTGCATCTCAGCTGGAGCACAGCATGTTCCCATTGCAAGATCTCTGGAGCCCAGACCCTTGTTGTCTTCTGGGCATCACTACAGTCCAGGGCCATCTGCAGGCAGGGCACAGCTTCAGTCACAGCCAACATCTCATGCAGCGTGGTGCTGAGGGAGCCCAAGAACCAGAGAACGAAGCTGGCCAGCCCACTGTCGAGGTTGCCTTCCTAACCCTCTCTCAGTTTGGACAAAAGTCAAGAAGGAACAGGCAATTGAGAGATTTAAATGCCACTTTCATAGCATTCAAGTGGTGCATCAGATCTGGACATTTGCAGGGGGGCAAAAGGCCAGGGTCAGGTTAAGTTCCTACCCTGACAGACTTCCTATGCGACTCTAGCCAAATCCCTGTCTGACTGATCTCCATCTACAAAGTGGGGCTAGTAGCACTGTCCTTCCTCAAGGGGAGGCAGGGAATACAGAAAGTGCTCAGACACTGCATTGACAGGAGTCACAGAAGCACAATAGATGCACAGTACCAAGGAGCTGGGACGCGAGACGTCGTGCTGCATCAGAAAGTCTCCTCTCCCCCATGAGGCAACTGTAACCTTCAGCCCATTCACCTGCATCAGGAGACCATCCTTTCCTCCCCTCTTCTATCCCCTTTACCAAGAGAGAGCAGGAGCTGCCAAGCAAGTCCTACTCTGGTTTTCAACACAGCATCACACCAATAGAAAGGAAGCAACCCAAGCATGTTAGAACCATATTAAAGTCACTCAGACCTTCCTCCCTTCCTTCCTGCTCTGAACTCCCAAGAGCTATTAAGTATCTCCTGGGGTCCACCCCAGCAGTGGCTGCATTTCAGTGGTGGGCAAAGCACCTTCCCAGGCATGGTGGGTGGGTTGATATCTACCAATTGATCTGAGTACCCCCATCAATGCCATTATAGGACTGCAAAGTATAACTAGCACCAGTGCTACCCTGCATTGTTAAATGACTGAGGTGTCATAAGGGAGGTAGGTGGCTGTTTTGGCAAAGAGAGGCTCCTCTGAGTAGCCATGAACTATCCTCATGCTGGAAGGTGCTATGAAGCTCTGCCGATCAATGCCAGGTCTTTTCTGAGCTGTCAGGCCAAGCTCCCCACCCCTCAGGGCAAATCCAAGCCTCCTCTCTTCCAAGCAGGCTGTGGTTAATTTGCTCAGCTGGGTGCTTTCCATCTTTCCCCAGCTACCACTAAAGGCATCTCTTGTTTGGCTAACAGCTCCCCCCATCTGCTCCCACTCAGCTCCCAGACTCAGAATACCTCTACACACTTTATCCCACAGTAATTCCCATTGCAAAGTAAACTGGGACATGACCGCACAGCCTGCTAGCTACTCTGCATTAACTCCCTACTGTACATCCACATACAACATGGCACAGCCAGAAACTCACACCCCAAGCCTGCTTCCCCATTCAGGAAGAGATTGCCCTGGAGCTCCCATGAAGTCAACCTAAGGTGCTCTCTCACACCAGCTTGGTTAAACCAGCACAAAAGGCTGCTTGAACCCTGGAATCTGTTTAAACCAAGCTTATCTGGATTTGCTTAAGCCAGTGAGGGATTGTCTGCAAAGGAAAAGGAACAGAGACAATTGCATTGACTGTTAAGTCACACCACAAGTCAGGCTGGTTTAAAGCCTACGTGTTGATTCTTGTTACAAACCAAAGAGCCCCTTATTTCACAGTAATTGAAGTCTTTCCTAGCATCCAACTTTCCTGCTTGTTACTGTCTTAGTTAAATCAATATGAAAAGCACTATAATCCTGAAGCACATGCCCCTGCCACACAGGGCTTCTATATCAATTTAGCTAAGGCAAGCTGATAGAGTGGACTAAACTTGGACTGAACCCGGAGGCTCGCGTGCTGGAGGAACAAGTGTCCGCACACAGCTTCCAAGTGGAATGGTGGGTGTGACTTACACCCCACACCACTGTCCTGGCTCCACACCCCATGCAGGCTGGCCCCTAGAGACACAGAGGCCATCTACAATAGACTGCTTTTGCCACCAAAAGTTCTGGCAGGAGCAAACCTGCCAGAGAACATGCACAGCAAGGCTCCTGCCAGAGCCACGGGGTCTTCACTGCAGCAGCTATGCCACCAGGATAGGAAATGCACTCTGGGGAGCAGCCAGCAGAAGGCATGGGCATGTCTAGACCAACCTGCTGCCAGCTGCCCGGTGGTAGCAGAAGCCTTCTCTGAGTGAGGGGACTGGCACTGCTTCTCCAGCTGAAAGAGGAGGGCCTGCCTCTCCTGAGCAGCTGCAAGCATGGAAACACTCGCAGCTCTGCCTGCAGAGCTATAAATTAGGCCTAAGCTAAACAACACCAAGCCACTCTCACACCCAAGCAGGTGCATCTGCAGGGGGGTTGTATCACTAGCTACACTGGAGCAGGCTTGTGCACAGGTGTGTTACAGGGGATGGAAACACCCTGGAAGCAAACCAGAGCCCAGCACCGACTTCTGCACACAGCTTGTTTTCTCCAAGCACAGGTCAAGGGTGAGGATAAAGCCAACCAGCGCCAAACGGAAGCTGAACAGTACTCTGAATTTCTGTAACAGGATTGAGCCAACTGGATTTGAGGCCACTCAGGCTCCCAGAGCCACCGGTGTGACCACTTAGAGGCGTGTACATTTCGCAGGTCCCCTGGGGTGCTATTTGCTGCTTTCCCAGAATCGTGTGACTATTAATAATATTTAACCAGCTTTCCAGCACCTTTCCTCCAGATATCTCAACGCACTTGACAAACATCAAGCAAACCACGCAACACCCAGGTCAGGCAGATAAGAGACCTGCACCTCACACTGAAATACAGCTACCTAGGGTGTGGCAGCATCCATTACAGGATGGGAAGTGAAAAATAATTATACCCAGTAAAAACTGCAGCAAAGAGATATTGCCCCAACTGAAGCCTGGCCAAAGCTAACATCCTCACCCACCTTAAAAAAAAAAAAAAAAAAAAAAAAAAGCCACAGATGCTTTAATGGCCACAAGTGAGCAGGACTTATGTCGTATGGCACTAGAGTGACAGCGTTTTTTACTCAGAGCAGAATGTTATCTGAATCACTAGCCCCATTTCCTGCAGCACCTGCCTGGCACTCAAAGGTCAATGACTCATCAGCTTGGTCTTGCTCAGCCTCCGTCCTCAAGAAGGGGGCAACTAAGGGGCAGGGGCAGGTGCAGGCTCCTTCGTGACAGGGCCCAGAGGAACAGAGATGAAATGCTGTGCTCTTGGCAATCAGCAGGAACGCAAGAAGCCAGGGAAGCCTTTCTGCCCTCACCCCCAATGTACTCCAAGAGCTGAGTTCACCACTAGGAGCCAAAGGCCTAGCTCTCTCCCCTTTCTTATCAAGGGACCTTGACAGAGGCATTTACAAGTGGTTGCTCACTCCAGGACCCATCAGCCCTAGTCGGGGACAGCAGGTGCATGTCTTCCCTCCATCCTGAACCTAGCGCTGCTGTTTTCAGGCCTGTCTTCTGTCAAAGGGAAGAGGCTGCCTCCAGGCCAGCCTGTGAGACCGCAGAATGGGAGGAAGTGGAGAAGGAAGCGGCCCCGCCACATTTACACAAGGCTGTCAAGCTGCCGCGCTGACACTGCCCAGGAATCCCCGGCTCTCTGGACAGGAACCACCCAGCTCCTGCAATCTCAGGAACCTGAGTGTCGGCAGGAGGCCTGGGATGGAGAGGCTGGCTCCTCAACCACCTCTCATTGGGCCTCCAAGGTAAAAACAGCAGAAGAATGGCTCCAATGATGAGGTATTCTGGATGCTAGTTGGCAAGAGATACCAGCTGGGCAGTCGTGAGGACGCAGGCCCAAAGAGGCCACTTGCTTGACTGAAGGGAGCTCAACGACCACATCCATGCATTGTCCAGCCTCTGCTCAAGCCACAGCCACCCCAGGGACACTCTGCGGCTGCACAACGCTCCTCAAGGAGATGTCTGCTCCTGCCAGAGAAACAAGCTGCACCAGTGTCAGTACAGCAGTGCTGCTACAAACTGGGTCCACGCTGGGAGGAGCTGTGATGATGACCTCCCCTCTGCACAGGCCATGTCCACGCTACCAGTTTCTGGCAGCACAGCCAAGACAGCAGTGAGGCAAATGGCATCAGTGGGGTTTGGGATACGACTGTCCATTCTTAAAGAAATAGGCTGAGACTCATCCACACCTCCCAACTCCCAGTCGCTGCAGACATGGGCTGGCTATGAAGTGGCAGCTTGCTGGGGAGAGCTGCTGCATCCCTCCACCCAGCTCTCACCAGAGGCGGGGATGGAGTGAAGAGCTGATAGGCTCTAGGGGCAGCAATGAGATCTGGGCACACAACCTCACTTCATATGGTTATAATCTTCAGTAATGCCCCAGGTGCAACCAGGAATCTCCTACTGACAAGAGCCCAAGAACAGTCTGATACTCTCAGCAGAGCTGTTGCCAACACGACAGAGCTACGCAACCCAACTTTGGACCACATTCAGGGCAGTGCTCACCCCAAGCTCACCACAGCCTGGCACAGGGCACCTAAGCTGCTGAGCAGAGAGACCTGCACCAGCACTGTCATCTGGGAACTCTTCTGACCAAACCATCTTGAGCCTGGCACTCTGAGAGAAAAGATACATCTGACAGAAGCCCCTTTGCTCTAAGAGGCAAAGTCCAACAAGGAAGCAACCAGCACAGAATAGAAAACCTTGAGGCACCAAAAGAGCCAAGACCTTCATACCAGGCCTTATGTAAAAGCCAGATTCACCTCCTAACCAAAACAGGGCTAACACTGACTATAACACCAAAGCAGCCAGGAACGGAGGGAAAATCAAAAGCTTGAAGAAGCCATGGTAAAGAATTCCCCTAGAGCAGCCTTCCCGACTGGGCTGGGAGGGAGAGTTTGAATTACTCACTGGGAAAGATTCCTGACACTGTGTGCATGCTGGATTGGGATAATCTGTTTAGGCTGCCACAGACATAATCAGCCTGTCTTGGGTTCAGGGAGGATTTTTTTTTTTTTTTCTTTTTTGCTCTAAGTTTGGTCTTTTGACAATTTGGCAATTGAGTGGGGAAAAAAAGAAACACACATGGAGAAGAAGTGTTGTAAGGGTCTGGTGTCAGCTGGAACCAAGCATGCAGTCCCACTCACAGGAACAGCCAGGAACCCCCAATGCCCAAGCCTCTATCGCTGAGAAGGTTTGCCAGGGGCCTTTCAGACACTTCAATCTAGCAACAGTTATTGCTCTTCCCCTACTCAACCCAGGCACTTTGGCAAGCTAGGAGCCGTTACTGGGCTTTTGCGGAAAGGAAAAATGGAGGGCCAGAGCGGGTATGTTCACTCATCGCATCACTCCTGGAACGGAACCAGGTCTTGAGCGCACCATCTCCCTGGGATCACACCCACTCTTGGGGCCTTTCTGGATTTGGGATTCAGATGCTCTGACCTAGGTTTCTAGAGCTGTTAAGTACGGCTCATAATGGTTCCCCCTTTGTGACATGTCCCTGGGCAACCAGCAACAGAGAAGGGCTGAGTTCCAGTGCTGCTTAGGCCTATATCCCACAAGCCACACAATGAGAACTGCCCTCCAGCCCTACTCCAAGAGACCTGCAAAAAGGGGAGGGCTCCACTGGAGGGGCTAAATATTAGAAACCATGCAGGGCCTTTTGGCAGTGGCAGATCATCTGTGAGAGGTAGTGCTGTAGGGAATTCATGTCCCCCCCCCCACACACACACACATTTGTAGATGTGGTGAGCACAAACCAGAGTACTGGGGTACAACACAATCCCTGCTTCCATCCCGATGCCCAGAAACCAAAGGGCACTCTTTGGGGCTGCTGCTCCTACTGCTGGAAAGGGCAGTGAGAGCTTTAGGCTCATGAGCAGGATGTCCAGGTCAGCCTGCCTGACCTTTGGCCTCTCACGTGAAGATGTGCCCTCCTCCGCTCCCGCACCTGACAAGGCCCCACCAGAGACAGGTAGGATGGCTTCTGCCCCTCCTCCCCTCATTACAAACCACCTCTGCCTTTCGGATGAACCCCCACCCTCCTGTCAGAGAGAAGGCAGAACAGATCCACTCACGATGCAGCTGGGTCTTGCTGGCCCCTGCCCTGGGAAGGCAGCAGCAATGGGTAAGTCAAGGAATGCAAACACTTCCTTGCTAGCACCACTGTCCCCACCTGCCTCCTTCTGGCCTCACTCCCCATCCCATGAAAGGGGGGCTTTGAATTCACATAAATGCTCAGGAACTTGCAGAAGTCAGAGCCAAGGGACAAGAAGGACTTCAGCCTGCTCCAACAGGATGAGCCAGGGCTAGTAAGACTCCCATCAAGCGCCAGGGAAGGGAAAGGCAGGGGCATGAGAACAAGGCAGAGGCATCTGGAGGTGGGCTGTCCATTCCCTCACACGCTGCTCTGCCAGGAAGCGCTGGCACTACAGCAGCCAGAGCAGCTCTGACAGGAAAAGATCATTAAACATCACTCACCGCCGGCCTCGGAAATACCAAGAATGGAAGCTATTAATAAAAGCAAGGCCATAAGCAGAGCTCTCATTCAGCCTGTGCCCTGAGGTTTAATCGGATCCAGGCACAGCCTTGATCTCCACCTGTGTGCAGACCCCACCACAAACACCAAGTGGTACAGATCCTCTGAACTGGGCCCACCTGAACAACTACAGCCTCCTGCAGGGCCAGGCACAGGCCAAGCAAAGTGAAGCGTTGGCCCCCATCTGGTTTAGACACAATCCTACCTCCCAACTTCTTATTTTAGGGGCAGTTGCAACCCAGCTATGGGGTCCCTCCTGCCACCCCTTCTGCTCTCTTGCAGTGACCTTTGCAAGGGAGGCCTTGGCCATACGTTTGCTCATTCTCAGCTTAGCAGCAAACATCTGACCTCAATACAATCCCCTACCCCAGCCCTTAGTCCCACCAGAGAAGCCAAAGAAACGAGAGAACAAGTCTGAGTGGCTCGGGCACAGATGTGGGGTGCTCTCAGGATGGGAACAGCAGGAGGGGCTGCTCCTCTAGGGCAGGACTGAGGTGCAGTGACCTCAAACACAAAAAGTCTTCCTTTTTCTCTACATCTAAACAAAGAATTTTCCTCTCCAGACAGCCCTGGTTGCAGGAGGGATTTGGGGACTAGAGAAGCAAGGAGGGAGCAGGGTTAAGATGCTCCCAAGCACAACGCAACACCTCTGCAAAGCTCCCTGAACTGCTCTTCGAGGCCTCTCCCCAATTCCAGCCAGCTCCCAACTGCACGTGCCTGCCAGGGACTCCAGCATTTGGAATAAACTCCACTTGCTCCTCCAGTCTCCCCCAGATCAGTCAGAGCTGGAACAGCTTTTGGCTGCTTCCACTGCAACCTGTAACCAGTACATGACACTGAAGGTGGCAGGAAAGGCCCCTTCTGCTCACTCCTTGGCGCAGAACAAAAGGCAAAGAAGCACCGAGGGTCTGATGAGGCGATCGGGACAAGGTCAGGTGCAGGCTGTGTTGGACAAGGTACCAGAGGGCTTTGAAGTATCTCATCCCAGGTGATCCAAACAATGGGACTCACCTAGGAATCTAAGAGATCTCATCCCCTGAGAAGGGGCTACTGCCTTTTTGGAGGTCAGACAACAGCCACTGGTGATAACGGGCCTGACCTTCCCCAAAAGGGGCAGCTAACCTGGGAACGATGTGAGTGGGGCTGATTTTCCAAGAACCAGGCACATGTCCAAAGCCCCCACCCCCCATTTCACAGCACACCTGCTTTGCAAACATAAGCCAGGTAGCCAAGTGTGCAAACGGCTGGCACTGCAGCTCAGTGACCTTGCAGGCAAGTCCAAGGACAGCTGAAACACACTGACCTCCCTCTCTCCTTCCCGACTACCAGGGTCCCCACAGGTCAGGGTTGTGCCCTGGAGCTGTGAGTAGGGAAGCTGCACAGCTGTTGCCAATACAGCATTTGTTCTTGGGACACAAAGAGGACTTTGCTCTCCAAAGACTCAAGCTGATGCAAGAAGGCAGGAGCCACTTCAGGCCCCAGGACAGCCACACAAGGAACAGACTTGTGTCCCTTAGCAGAGCTCCTGTGCCCAGCCACAGGGGAAGAACAGACTGACACCAACAAACCAAGCACTTTGTCCTCACTCCCTTCTGCAGGCTGCCTGAACATCCAGAGATGCCTCTGGCCCCCTCCCTATCCCCACCTCATTAACACACTTGTGCTGCTCCTCATGCAGGTGTGGGGTGGGAAATGGCCTTTAAGGAAGGAGTTATAAAAAGGAAGGAAATGCCATTGTTTCCCCTGAACTCCTTCCCATGCCGCAGGTAAGGCCGTCTCCTGGCTGGACGGGCTGTTGCCATCTCCAAGGAGCTGCTGAGTTCTGAGTCCTCCCCACTGCCGCAGCTCATGGAGGCGGGTTTGACATTTTCAGAGAATCTTCCCCTGTTTGGTCCTAATAATTAAGCAATTACAGCTGGATTTTTGCAGCATGATGCAAGCAAGAATTGCGAGTGTGCAGGCAAAGGCTAAGTTCCAGGGCTGGAGCTTTTCAGGAAAGGTTAGAGTGCCCTCAGCGCCAAGGGGAACCGAGGAAACGACGCTGGATCATACTGCACCCCTGCCTCTCCCAAATAAATGAAAACAA
Organism: Crocodylus porosus; assembly: GCF_001723895.1. Taxonomy (NCBI): domain Eukaryota; kingdom Metazoa; phylum Chordata; order Crocodylia; family Crocodylidae; genus Crocodylus; species Crocodylus porosus. The sequence continues at coordinate 9,930,313 of NW_017728927.1, forward strand.
GGGGCAAAGGCAGGAGGAGAGACAGCCAACCCCAGCACTGAGACAGCAAGAAGGTTACCTTGCCCCAGGCGCCCCAGATGCTGTCGGGAATGCCCAGGCCACACTGCAGCCATTGGCTGAGTATTTTCACACAGTGACACAAGAGAGCACAAAACAGCTTTTGTTCCTGCCTATCTGGGCCCTGCAGGGTGTGATGTGGCCAAGCTAGGGAAACAGGCACCTGGCCCAGGGAAAAGCGCCTCTAGCAGCAGGAACAGCTTCTTGCAAAAGCAACTGTTAAAGAGTTACAAGACTGGGGACTTGTCTCAGTTAAGGCCTTACTTCAACCCCAGCCTCAGCAGGCTGAGGTCCTATTGCTTGCTAAGGTCCCCCCTCCTCCCCCTCAGCAACCAAAATGCACTGTATATATGCAAACCCCAAATGGCCAGCTGTGGAGATATCTGACTTAGGCACAAGCCAATGCAGAGAGGACCCAGGGTTAGAAGCACTGAACAATCCACCTCTTTTCATTGCAGGCAGTACTGTTGGGGGAAGAGGAAAGTTTACTCAGCCCCATGAAAACTTGCTACAAGATCACTTAGCCATCAGTTCCCCAGAAGAACAAGGGCACAAGGCAGTCTGATCCCACAGGCAACCATAAGCAATCTGGATTTCAGCCTGAAACTCAGAGCTGGTGAAGCCTAGGAGGTTCTTAAATGGAGATTACAGAAGCAAAACTGAGCACATCTACACGTGCATCAATGAGCCTTTGCTACTACACATTAAATTTAGTATTTTTAACTGCACAGTAGCAAAGGTGCAGTCTTTTGTGACATTTAATGTGCACTAAACTAATTCTACAGTGCATTAGCATGGTTTTTCCCATGACGCCCTAATATGCAGTAGAACTAGTCTACTGTGCATTAAGCATCTTATGTAGATGCACTCACTGAAGCCCTTCTTGGTGCAAGGAGGCTTCTCAAGAGGATAGGAGCCCTGCATGTGTGGTTCAACATCACCCTGCAAGCAAGAAGTCCTCAGCTAGATTTCTGCACATGCCCCCCAGCCCCAATGCCCTGACTGTGCTCCCACAGAAACCAAGGGAAGAACTCAAAGGGAGCAGAGACAGTGCCCAGCCCCCTCTGAAAACTGCACTCCAGGTTCCCTACATCTGTCTGTCTCTCTCCATCGTGTCAGAGATGTGAGCTGCCACCATCCCTTCAAGATCTTTCAGATTCCTCACTTCCCTCCCCTCACCCTCCACCAACTACCCCTCAAAGACACCGTGTGCCACCCTCATCTACCCATGCACCACTATGAAAACCAGAAGGTGCTGGCCATCAAGGCAGATGAAGCAAAGAAAACAAGGCCCCTGAAACCTAAGGATCCGCAGGCTCAGAGAAGAGTGGCCTGGGCAAAAAAGACGGAGTATGAAGGAACCTGTACTTTTACCCACCACTCCAAGAGCCAGCTGAGCTCAGGGCTCCTTGGCAGGGAGGCAGGCAGACCACAGGCCCACGTACTGACTAATATTTTGGATAACGGCACTGCCCAAAGGGACCCAGAGACTAAAATAAAACTACTCTTCCTAGGCCGGAAGGGAGGGTGGGCACTGAGGGGCAGGAGGCTGCTGAGAAAGGCCATTATTTTTAACCTGGGTATTCCTTTGGGTATCCGTGGCACAATCTTAAAAGGGACATTGCTAAGTCAGTCAAAACACAGATGTCTTCAGAAATCCCTTCTCCATACTGCTTATCACTGCGAGAAAATGAAGATTCCCCCCCACCAGAAGAAATGAGTTTAACTTCCCACCCTTTTCCATGTTGCCTGTTTGCACTGTATCCCCTGCTCACCCTCCTCAAGTTTCGAGTGAGTTTCTCGTCCATTTTAATGGCAGGGGGCAGGATCCATTTTCCCGAGGGAAAACTTTTCAATTCTGAAGCACACTTGAGAGAGCCTCATCTGAGGCTGTACAGAGATTTCTCTCTACGGCCAAGGGCACCGGGAGTAGGAAGGAGCTTAGAAACCAGTCCTTGCTTGCATGACCCTGCAACATCTGGGATCCAGCAGAAGTTTTAATTGTGTTTCATTTTTTAAGGAATCAAAAAAGTGTTTTGACTGGAAATCCTGGGCTTTTTTTCCAGTTGTCCTGGGAAGGGAAGCTTATTTTTGACCTTAGAGATCAATCTAACCAGAGACTGTCCCGTGAACATTTTAAATGACGATGCTTCTGACTCCAAGTGAATTTGCAAGGATGGGTAAGGCCCATCCAGAGCAACTACATCCAGCTGCCAGGGAGGTAGCCTCTGGCTCAGGGCAGCCCTCTCCCCATGATGTGATGATTGGTGACTGGGACACTGCACTGCACATACCCTGCTTGTTACACACTTTCTGTAAGGCAGTGACCGCTCACCACTGTCAGACACGTGATGCTGAGCTGGCTGGGCCTTGGTTTTGGCCCTGGACAGAAGTTTAGGGATGAGAAGACTGGCATCTCCAAGGCAGCTTGTCCATCCTGTGTCAGCAACGGGTCTCAGGCGGTCTGGGAGTGCACATATCCTGTCCCCTTTACCCCACAAGTCTGCTGACACCCTCCAGAGCCTTCTAGAAGCCTGCCCATCCACCTCCTTTGGACTCATCTGTGGCCTGCTCTCAGATCTCACCCAAACCAAGGGCTGAAGAGCAGATGCTTGGAAGAAGTCGTATGTGGGCCTGTGGTCTGCCTGCCTCCCTGCCAAGGAGCCCCGAGCTCAGCTGGCTCTTGGAGTGGTGGGTAACAGTACAGGTTCCTTCATACTCCGTCTTTCATATTACAGCCTCACAGGAAACCTTTCAGCTCTGGAGCACATCAGTGGCTCTAAGCACCGCACAACCCCTCGCAGGCAAGTCCTCAGATGCCTGACACTGTTTGCTCCAAGTGCAGCCACAGCTTCCTGCCCTGTAAAGACCTCTACACCCACAGTGGGAGAGGGACTTCCCAGCCCACTTGCCCCTTGGAGCCTTTCCCACCAAACAAGGTTCAAGCTGTGCCAGCAGCCAAATTTGAACCAAAGCAGTCTAAAAAGCCCTCTGGAGTTTCTCATGGCCTGATGATAACACATCCTGGGCCATCTTCTCTGCCAAGAGCAACCTTTAACATGCAAAGGTTGGATCCTGCTCTGTTAGGCAGGTGCTAACATGATACAGCACCACTGACCCCAAAAGGGGGGAGGTCACTCCTCCCCACACACACCCAAGAAGAGACAAGCACACTTAGCACCTCTTAAGAAGCAGACCATGCCCCCCTTTCACCCAGACAGTGGCCTCCACTTCCCCAACAGAGACCTTGGCAGAAAGCAGCAAAAAGAGGAACGTCAGCATCTCGAGTCCAGTTCAGACAGCAAACCTTGCAAAACTCAGCTGTCTCTAGCTCCCACCCCCAACTGAGATGCAGCACACACCAGGGGAAGCAAGGAATAGCTCGATACAACCCCTCTGTCATGACCTGCTTTGGGGACTTCAAGGGGGGGCTTCGAAGCACTGCAACAGATTCCTAACTAAAGGGTTTCAGTGGAGGAGCAAATGGTCATAGAAGTCAATGGGACAGCTCACATGCTTAGAGTTGCATGCACGCTTAAGTGCTTTGCTGGACTGGAGCCTAAAAGAGCCCTGGAGATACGAAAACCTCATTCACTATGACTTCAAAGTAATTAGGCAGGATCTGTAGCAAACCTGCATACAGGTCCATACACACACATGGCCAGGAGAGGCAGAATGGAGTTTCTTCATGCACAGTAAACACACAAAGCCACCATCAGTTGTAACAACTCACTCCTGAGTCCCACTCAAAAACAACTCATGAAACATAGCACTGGGCGGATTAAAGGTTTAGGGTTTGTGCAATGCTTTGAAGTTGGAAGTGCTAAGTACTATGATTATTAAAGGGATCCAAGTTCATTAGTCTTGGTGTTCAGGGGTTTTTTCCTACTAGCTTCCTGAGCAGGGAGCCACTATTACTATTACTGCATGTTTCCAAGAAATGCAAAAATTTGCAAACATATGCAAAGCAAGACAGTCTCTGCCCCAAAGGGCTTACAATCCCAGACAACACATGGTGTAGGAAGGGTGAGGAAAAGGGACACAATCCGTTATGTATTTAGCAATCAGGGGGAAAAAAATACAACAATTACCCACACCTTCCCCTCCAGGCAAGTGGTAAGAACAGACTGGGTAACTGAAAAGCTGCATCTATGAGCCCGGGATAAAGTGTCTCTTCTACCACATGCTTAGAGGATGGGTTTCAATCTGTTGCACAGACATGACATGATGTCCAGTTCAGTGTCATCTGCTGTCTAGGATTCAGTGATGTCTCAACAATACATGGAAAAATAACCACCTTGTAAAAAGAGCATCTACATATCCAGGTCTTGCAATGAAAGATATCCCCACCGGAAGCCCAGCTACGTACTGGAGACCAAAGGCGACCTGTCTCAGGCGAGTCTCCCTGTAATATTAGTGGCTGGGTAACGTATGACTGGAATGCATGAAAACATAACTTCCTTACATCAACGTCTGCTATACCAAGCCCTGACACTCTGTCTATTTAATGGGATTCTTCAGTGTGTGGGCACTGGGGGATAGAATAAGAGGTCAAAGTGACTCTGACCAGCAGTAAATGAAATCCTTTGCCGGAGTGTGTACACCTCAGACACACAGACATCAACGCAAAACCACCATCTTATCTTTCAAGTGGAATTACTTCTCCTTTGCTCGAAACAAAGAGCCAAGAACAGCCATACAGTCTATGAAGAGTGACTCCAAAAAGAGGTGGGGAAGCAACCATCAGCTTCTCCCTAGCAAATCCCCTTGAAGGGCCAGGCCAACCTCACTCTATGGGGAGCACCCCGATCTCGCCTCCCCCTCAACACAGAAATCACAACAGAAATCAAGTCAAATCCAGCCCTCCACAGAGGCAGGGCTGCCGGACAGCCTTCCCCTGGCAATGATGTTGAATTTCACACAAGGAAGGGGGCGCTGGGAGCAGGACACCAACCAAGCCAGGGAGGGCCGCGCTGCGCCCGAGTCCGGCCCAGCTCTCCGCGTGCGGGGGCAACAGCAGAAAACCTCAGCCTTTCCCTCTCGGGGTGATGCCAAGACACAAGGCCGACCTCCAACCAACAAAACACCCTGCAAATGGGCCCTCTATTTTCTCAGAGCTGCAGAGCCAGGAGGCACTTTGAGTCACTGAGCCCCCCGTGAGTCACCCTGCCAGCTGTGGGAACAGAGGACATTATTATTTTCTTTACCAAAAAAAAAAAAAAAAAAAAAGAGGAGGAGGAAACCTACTGGGGGTTGTTCCCTTTGTCCAAGCAGCCTCTCCTGCTTGTTCCCCGCCCCCCTTCCCGCACACCAAAGCAATTTTTTTTCCCTCAGCTACATTTTTTCTGTATTAGCCTCTCAAAAATTCAGCCTCTCCCTCCCAACGGGCGCCGATCGATCGCCGTCCCAGGGCAGCACGGCCATCCCAGGTGGCATAACCACTACCACGGGCAGGGGGGAACGTCCCCACTCCTGGAGCCCTGTCCCCCCCGCCACACGCGCATCCGCAGCACCGGGTACCATCTTTTTGTCTTTTAAAGGCTCCAGATGCGCCAGTGCAAGGGGGGACAGCACGGGGGGGAGGGGGGAGTCGGAGTGGGCTTCAACGTCCAACTTCCAGGTGCGCAACCCGGGGCCGTGGGTTTGTTAGGGATGGAGAGGCTGGGATTTGGGGCAGCTGGGGTCATCAGTGCCCCCTCCCCGAAGACCGCTACGAGAAGCGCACAGAGGCACGTCCTAGATTCGGGGAAGGCTTTTCAGTGCCAGCCCAGTCACAGCCACCCACAACCCCCCAAGTCTCGGACGTGTCCGGGGGGGGGAGGGGACACACGCTCACCTGGTTCAAGTCCTCGTCGTTGAGCAGATGCGACTCGCGGGGCTTGAAGCAGTTCTGACACTTGCTCTTGTTGAAGATGTTGGCCTGGAACTTCCTGCACGGGTTCTCCTTGGCCGACATGGCTCGGCCCAGCCCCTCCCGCGGCTCCTCAGCGCCCTGCCAGCACGGCCCCAGCGCGGCGGCTCCGTGCGCCCGGCGG
>NW_017728927.1:9936504-9948475 GCF_001723895.1 Crocodylus porosus
CGGCGGACCAATAGCAGCGCGGCTTGGCTGCTAACAAAAGAAGCCTCTGGCCAATGAGCGGCGGGGGGAGTGGTAGCAAGGGCGGCGGTGTCCAGGAGGGGAGCGGGCCTGCCAGGGTTGGTGGAGCTGTGCGGGGAGGCCTGCGCGTGGTCTGGGGGAGGAGGACGTGTGCCGCCTCGAGGGGTGCATGCCCTGGTGGGGAGATACGTGCCCGGGGTGCATGACCTTCTTGGGGGAAGAGATGCATGGCCCTGGGGGGGAAATATGGGCCCTTGTTGGGGGGGATGCATGGCCTGGGGGGAATGTGTGCCCTTGGGGGGTGCAGGGCCCTTGGAGCAGCTGTGGGAGGATACATTTGGGGAGCTGCAGCTGGGTGCCCTCTGCAACAGGAGGGTCACTGGGCTATCCCTCGTGCTGGGGCTGGGGGCATCTGCACAGTGTCCCCAAGGCAGGCAGCACCTGCTCCATGAATGACCCCCCTGGCTTGCCCCGCCCTCCTCCCTTTGCTGCGTGCTGTGCACTTAGCTGCTGTCTCACCCCAGAGGCGGGTGCATTTGGGGGATGCTGCAGGCATTAAGGCCCTGATTCTGCAGCCGCAGCCTGGGCTGCAGAGTAGTCTAAATCCTGGTTCCTGCCAGGAGGAAGAGGCACAGGCTTGGGCCAGTGGTGCCAAAGCCTGTTGGGAGGAAAGGGGCACTCTGCAACCAGGATGTGGTAGGGAAATGGGGCTGGTAGGGCCCTGGAGAGGTGACATCTAGTTCAGCCCTGGGTGCAAGACTGGATCAGGTGTCTGAGCCCTCCCAGACAAATGTCTCCCAGCCCTTAAAAACTTCCAGGGACACGGCTCCCCCAGCCTCTCCAGGTGATCTGTTCCAGTGCTTAACCCCCTGCCTAGCTACCAAACCCATGGCTCTGTGCACATAGAAAACACCCTCCTCGTTACCTCTTGGACTGATTGCTTTCTTTCCCCCTACAATCTGGGGGACAGCTGTTAAAAAATAACTCGCAGCGTGCTTTGAAACACGGCACCTTCCAGACCTGATTGCAGCAAACAGCAATAGAGCCTCAGGCAGCCCCAGTATCGATGGGCAGGGTCAGGAGAGCGGGGCAGCGATCTCTCTTGCGCCTTGTACGTACCTGTGCCAACACACAGCATGAGGGGAAGCACCCAGCCAGCAGCATGGTAACCAGCTGGGATCGCACCATCCGAGCCAAAATATGCTAAGATAAGAGAACAAAAAATGTGGGCTTAAGCAATAACAATGCAGAAACAAAGCTGCTCCCTGGCAGTAACCCCGTGGCTTGAGGAAAGTAGTCACGAAAGCTTTGGCAGGGATCTGCAGGTTGCAGCTTCAGATTTCTATGGTCAGAAGATGCCACATGGGCAGAAATACAGGGCAGGGGCAACACAGGCACCTGGTCCAGAAGGCTGTGTGGGTACAGCACTGCACTGAGGCCTGAGGCTCTGCCACTGATCTGTCAAGTGCCCTTGAGCAAGTCACTTCATCCCACTGCCTGAGTCAGTAAGAGAGGGATAATAGGGCTGGCTTCCTCTGTGAAGGGCTTTGGAGTGTATGTAAAAGCAGACCATGGTTAGTGGTCATCAGGCAATGGTTTGCAAGCAGAGGCCATACATGAGAGGAGTCATCTTGCACCTCCCAGCACTTGAACCTGAGGGTAATATTCCCATGCATCACCCCCCTCCCTTGATTGATCCTTGCTTTGTAAGGCTGCCGTGGTCTTTATCTCCCATCCATGCTGCAGTGGTCCTAGCTACTGGATAAGGTCCTGCCTAGGTTTGAAGCATGGCTATGTAGACACATTTTCAGCCGGTTCCCTTAGCATGGAGATGGCTGGTCCATCCCAGCGCTGAGCAAACTGAGAAGCAGGAAAATGCAACCAGGTTCATGGGAGAAGACCGCACCCCAGCTGGTGTTTGTTCTGTTCTGCTGCGTGGCCCCTCCTGCCCCTGAGCCATAAACTGGTGGGGGGAGAAACTCTTCTGTTTGTTCAGCACATTTTTCCACAGTGGAAAGCACTCTGCCTCTGCAGTGTAAATACAGTATGCTCTGGAGGTGGCATCAAGAGACAATCATGCAACTGGGCTGGGGTACTGAGGGTTTTCTTCCCCCCTCCTCCCCAAATACCCAGTTGTTTGTATTGTATTAGCATCTCTGAAGCCAAACTCAGCTCAGTGCCCTGTGGTGCTAGGCTCTTTACAAACACGTAGTGAGAAGTAGTCCCTGCCCTGAACAGCTTACCCATCTCAGCATGGAGTGAAGTGTTTCAACCAACGTCATGCTACAGGGACGGTGCCAGAGTGCTGAAGAGAACCCAGGTGTCCGAACTCCCAGCCAGCATCACGCCATTGCTCAGCATGGGAAAGTCTTTTAATAAGCAATATTTTTCTGAGCTCCAACATTGACGTTCTCATCGTTTGAGCTCTGTGGTGAACAGCCCCAGCAGTTCATCACCGATACTACCAGGAGCAGCCCGGCCTCCAGCACTCCTAGCTTTCACTGATCCCATGCAAAACCTCTTGCTATGCTAGAGCTGAGCCAGGGACTTGGATGCTAGGGCTTTTAAGTGGGCTGTGTGGACAGCTCTCAGCATCAGCACTGAGATGGAGCCCATGGCACACAGGGGAGTGATGTGGCCAGCAGCATATCCAGCCACCTTGGGCTTTGCAGCCCAAATGACCAGGCATGCCCTTAGAGCTGTATCATCTAGGGGTGTCCTTTGGTTCAAGCTCAGAGAAGTACTTCCAGCTCCTGCCTCCACACCCCTGGAACCACAGCTGTCACAGGGGCATGCTGCTTGGATGATCCATGCCTGCTGCCTCCCCCCCCCCGCCGCCCAGGAGCAAACTGGTTGCCCAGAAAGTAATGCAAACAGTGCTGAGAAATTCACTCTGGTCTGGAAAGCAATGAGAGGGCAAGAGCAGCTGAGCAGCGTGTTGTCTTTCTCTACTCGTGGGCTCATGGGTGGGTGGGCAGCATCAGGGTGGATGTGCTGTCTGCCCAGTGACCCAGCACCAAGGGACAGGATGAAGTGGACATCTGTATCTGCAGCCCAGCCAGCCCTTCCCCTACTCCTTGCCTCATGCTTGGATCCCAAACACCAGCAGCCCCATCATCCTGCAAGTGTTTCCCCTTCAAGCATGGCTAGCTGTGTGGTTGCCAGTCTCCTCAGACTCGCCAGTCCACCTCCTCATGGGCACCCTGCTACTACACTCTCATGTCATTGCTCTTTGCTGACAGGAGATGAATCATCTTCCATCTGAAGCCACATTGATCACTTCATGCTGCTGCCCCCAGGAATCTCAATTCCTATCGTTCAGGGCTGTGCGACTGGTGGTGCACGGGCTGCATGTAGCCCACAAGTACGTAACATGCAACCTGTGGGTCCAGACAGCTGTCTTCCCCTGGGAGTCCACGCAGCACCTGCACAGCCCACGTGGGGGGTCTGCATGCTGTCGGTGGAGCACACACTGGGGGGGATCCAGGGCCGATGGGGAAGGAATGACTGATGCATGTGGCCTGGTGGCCCTGGCCACAGAAGAGCTGGACAGACAGGAGGAGGCAGAACCCTTCTCACCTGCTGACAGTCACACTTGCTCCCCGAGTGAGGGCAGACCTTGTTGTCACCCAAAAGAAGGGTTGCATAGACACAACGGCACCTTATGTGGTCTCAGTGGTCCCTTCCCCAGCCAGCATCTTCATGACAACAGTGTTGATACTTCGGTGCACAAGGGATGGCAGTAGCAAGGCAGGTGTTTGTAGATCATATGGGCACATCCCCTATGCATACAACCCATTTCCTTCCTTGTAAAGCCTACAAATATCTCGCTCTTAGGGGAGAAAGTCTGATGTTTCTCTCTGCTCAACAGCCTGCTTTGGATTTCAGCCTCCTCCTCTTAGGCCTTTTCCAGCTGTAAAGAGATAACCCTCAAAACAGCAGCAGAGGTGCCACTGCCTTGGGAACCCAGCTCAGCAGCTAGCTGCATGCAGCCACGCCACGGGTGCGCACACCACGGGTACAGACTGGCCCCTCCATTACCTCGGAGCGGCATGAGCTCCGTTCAGATGAATGCAGTGTGACCTGCAGAGCAAGGCAGCCCCCACCAGAAGGCTCTGGTTATGGCAGCAGGAGTGTTCACCAGTTACAGAAGTAAAAATCAAACAAGGAAACAAAATGCAAAAATCAATACGGCTGCAGGGTTATAACCAGATCTGTGAAGTATGAGGTCCTACCAGGAATTTACTCAGCCGCATCGCACATCTGGGGGTAGTGCGATCTGTGCGACAGCCTGAAGGACTCGTCTTCGTGACTATTTTTACCATGACTGCAAATAAACTTACAGTGAATTCACATTGGTAACACCCAGTGCAGATACAGCCTACCCATTTAATCCAGGCTATACACCCTGGGGAACTAGCCAAGCCCATATATATTAAGATTCCTTATGGAGGACTAGCGTCACATCTCCCTTACAAAAGGTTTCTTTACACAGGAAAGCTAACAAGCACTAAGATGGGGTGGAAACGTACAGAGCACTAACTAGTCCGGATGAGCTTAGTGTGCAGGAAAGGCACCTTCGTGCAAAGCAGCTTATGCCACCTTCAAAGCAGAGTGAGTTATCTCGCACTGAGCATGGCCGGGAATGGGGTACTGTGAAGCAGCAAGCATGCCCTAAATAAACCGCCAAGCTTGACTGAACAACAACTTCCCCGTGTCGACAACCCCTTTTTCATTCCACTGGAACAAACAGCACCACGGGTAGAAGAAGGCCCCGCTCCACAGCACTAAGGGGCCAGAATCTCATCCTAAGAGAAACTGGAAGGGAGTAAGAGTCAGGTGGCAGAGTTCGGGTTGCTGGACTGATACCACCAACCCCACCCCAGGGTTCCCGACTCACAACCTGAGGCCCCGTGAGATTGGAGTTACTGGCCCAACTGTTTTTTAAATCACCCGTGGTTTTTCAATCTAGGTTGCATTACCACTGCCACGAGGTCTAGGAACTGGCTCTTCTGCTTTAGAATGACTGCTGAAATTCAGTCATGCAATCATAGAGGAATCAGGCTGGAAGGGACCTCCAGAGTTCATTTAGCCCAACCCCCTGCCTGAGGCAGGATCAGCCCTCTCCCTCTCCAAACCATCCTATACAACTCATAATCTGAACTCATCATCAAAATACCACCGAGCCTGATACAACACAAGGCATAACGCTCTAACTTGCCATAGGTAAAGCACGGGGGCCACAGCAGCCAACATCCTACTTGTACAAAAAGTTGTTAATATACACTCAAGAGATCCCAGGTAGAAGCCACACTCCCCGCTACAAGGAAGGCAAAACCCCCCACGGTCCATATCAATCTGACCATGGGCTAAAACTCCTTTCTGACTCTGAATATGGCAATTGGTCTGAACCTGAGTGGAGAGGCAAGACCTTTTAGCCAGGAACCTCTAGCAGAAGCACTGGCACAGCCCGGGCAAAATCCCTGCCTTGGGCTGCAGCCAACACCCAATGTCTCTGAGGAAGGCTTAAAAATACCCTGATGCATGGAGCTGCAAGGTGGGGAAGGAGCAGCCAGCAAAAATCTGTCATCCCAGGACTCCAAGCACTGGCACTTCAAGCAAAGTGCCCCAAAGGCTGTGGGAGCTGGCAATGCAACCAGAGGAGCTGTCGCCTTTGCACCCACTGGCTCTTCTCATAAGGAAACGTGCACGCCTGGCATGTTGCATCCCAGACCTTTGTTTATGCTGGGCAACTCACTAGAACTAGGACAGGTGTGACAAGCACACACCCAGAGGGATGGGCACATGCCTCAGTTCCTCCTCTCCATGTCCACAAGAAGGGGACAGTGAGAGCTCACTGGGCACCGCACCCCAAAATGGCTGGACAGTGCCTGAACTCAGTCACACCTGCTCCACTCCCCAGCCCCTCCTTTGGCGTGGTTCAGCACCTGCCAAGGTGCAGCAGCTTTAAGCCCAGTTTATGAAAATGGGAGTCTCCTCCCTTGCTTGCTCCAAGGGCCTTATGGCTAAAGACAAGCAAAACTTGGGGGCATTCAAACCCCAAGCCTCCAGGCTTGGACCTGCACGCAAGACACCCACCAAAGGATATGGAAACACCTGAAGCCCCAGATGGGGGGTGGAGGAAGTTTGCCAGTAGTAGGGCCACTGATGGTTCTGGACTCTTGGATTTGGAATTAGCTTTGCCTAATTTGGCCTTGGATACAAATTATTAAAAATAAAATTAAATTAAATTAAATTTAAAAAAAATGTCCAGACTCATTGCATTGAGGAACCTGGACCAGCTCAGCCCATCCCCCCCATGCGGCCCATCACGTGTCCCCCTGCAGCGGGCCTCCACCGTCCCCCAGCAAGAGGAGACCAGGCCCTTGATGTGGCAGGAGCTGGTCCCTGGGCTCGGCTGGAACCTCTTGGCATCCCCTGGGAGATGCTTTCTTGCAGGGACCTGCAGTCAGGAAACAGGGCAGAGAGGGGAGAGAGAAAGCTCCCACTTTATCGTGTTTTCTTCAGCCCCATCCTGCCCTTCCTGGGGCAGCCAACTGTGCTGCTGGTTTTGGCAGCCCAGCCGAATGCAGCCAACAGGTTTGCAGGGGAGCTCTTCTTGTTCTGCTAGATTGTTTAGTAGAACTCAGCCTGGATCCACTCCCCCGAGATCCTGCTGGATCCATAGGGAGGCATCCTGGCACCAAATATCACCCTGAAACCACGGAAACACAGCCTAGCTTCACCTGTGTCTTGCCACAGAAAACATGGGTGGGCCACACAGGCTGGGATCAGCTCATGGGGAGCCCGTGAGAGCGATACCTGCCCTTACTCTGCATCACCCACTGCTCCATGTGCATTAGGGCAGAAATCCAGCACTAGGCACCAAGTGCCCTCCAGACTGGGGTCTTTCAAGTTCAGTTAAACCCAGAGCTGATGAACCCAAGCAGGGCAGTGCCCTCCAGGTTGTTGACTCGGAGATTATCTTTAGTTTGTTTCTCATTACTCCTCCACATCCTCATTTCAATGCACCAGGAGCATGCAGCACCACCAGAGGAATTACCAAGAGGGAAGCAGGAAGGGGGAAAGAAGTGTTGAGCCAGTTGCCAGGGAGACTGGGCCACTGCAAACACATTCATCCTTCCATGCCCTGCTACCAATTGCTCGCCCAGAAAGCCTCAAGTATCATCTAGAGAGATGTGATGGATCCTTGGCTGGTCCAGAGCTCCATCTGGGTGAGGCCCTCCAAGCTGCCTGCAGAGAGCAATGAAAGGAGAGGTGGCGATGCAGGGGAGAGGGGACAGGGGGCACAGGACCTGCCCCCCGTTTATATTTGTGAGGCAGCACGTTCACCTGCACCGTAAGGAAACCCAGTGCATCCCCAGGGGCTTGCTTGCTTGCAGGCTGCTGTCTCACCACCTCCTGACATGGGGAGAAGTATCTGTCACTCTGTGCATGCATACATCCCCTGGAAGAAAGGATTGCTGACCAAAGTCCTCTGGCACACCAGTCTCCACTCTCCTCATCACAAACCTGGCAGGGAAAGGCTGGCTGCAGCGCAGACACCAGATGGGAGCTGGGCACGGACGACTCCAGCTCAGGAGATGCTGTGACGATATGCTGAAAACACCCTGAGCCAGCTCTCTGGCCCCTTGGTCCAGAAGAGTCTGGCACAAGGAGCTGCCTGGCCAGCCTCCTCCTCTGCCAAGCAGCCACATTCAGGCCTTCCTTATCCTTCCCGCAGCCGCAGGAGCCCCACAACCATGAGAGGGGGAGACCAGCACACCCCCAAGCCCCGGGGGTGAGGGTGCCCTGCAGCAGCTGGTGGCAGTGCCATGGCTAGCACTGTGCCTTCCCTATAGCAGGCATCCCACCACCTCAAGCCTTGATAACACAGAGGGGGCAGATCCTGAGGTCCTCAGCCGGGACTCAGAGGGTACCCCTGAAAGCAACAGCAAGGGACAGGCTGAACAACAACTCCTGATATTCAGGAAAGAACCACTGCCACATTGCCAACTGCTCCCTGTAGCACTCACAACATGCTTGGGGCTCCTAGGATGCCCCCAGCCAGAGACGGGGGTTGTCTACCAACCTTATGGCCAACATTAAGTTGAGACTGCTAGGTGCTGCACAGCAGGAAGGGGGCTTCCCTTTTTCATGGATATTTCTCCTCCCAAACTTTTAGAAACCAAAGAGAGTTGCTGTTGTCACCTGAGCTGCCCTGTCTGGAGCCCTGGGACAGCAAATCCTCTGCCCTTCTGATCCATCACAGGGAGTTTGGCCCCCAGGGGCGAGAGTCAAGGCAGAGCTGTGTCCTGGCCAGAGCTCCCCTAGGTCAATTGGATTTTACCCCTTATACAAGGCTGTTCCCTGCCCTTTGGCCTGGCCTGACGCCGCTGACACAGCCAGCTCCTACAGTACTATATATAACAAAAAACAAGCCCCTTGCTTCAGGGCAGAGGTGGAAGCTGGAGGTGGTTGTCCCCCAAAGCAGGGGTGGCTTGGATACGGCTGAGGCAGTGGGGGGCAGGGGATTGGGGGGGGGGGGTGGAGGAAGGCATAGATGTGCCTTCGGAGGAGCTGGAATCTGATGAGCCTCTTAAGCCCAGAGCTAGTTCTGAGCAGTTTTCTCTAATTACTGCAATTAAGGTAATGGAAAAATGGAAAGCATTTGTCAGGCAGATTAAATGGCAGAAATGGACGGGCTTGTCGGATGACTCAGCAAAGCCCAACCAGAGCTTGAACCTCGGGGAAAGAAGCTCAAACCCAGGCAGCGTCGGACACCCGGACTCAGGGACAGGGAACGCTCCACGGCGCAGCAGGAGATGGCCGCCCTGCTCCCCGAGCCCAGGGTTTCGTTCAGGCCCAGTGCAACCCAGGTCCTGTTTTATCTACGGTCCCTGCAGGTTCAGGGAGAGGCGCTGCTAAACGGGCCAGAACCTACCCAGCTCCGAATGCAAGGTCCTGCTGGCGCACAGCATGACAGCAGGCCCAGGGAGGGAGGCAAGGGGACAGTGGGCTGTGGCCACCCCAACAGGCCTCGTCTTCCCCCAGCCCAAGTGCCCAAAAGGAGTCAGGCTGTGTTTTGTGCTCAAATTGCCAGCCTGAAATAACACAGCAGGCAAGATCATCCTGGCCAGCGTGTTTATCTAGCGGTGGGAGGACGCAGGGGTGGCTGAGGTCATGCTGCATGACGGCCCCTCAGGGACTATATGCTGCTTTTCCAGGGAAGAAAAAGCAGCTGCTGTGTCCAAAGGTAGCACAATGCCAATTCGGACGTTTGTGCCACAGTATCAAGCTGCACTTGTCTGTCTGGGGCATAAGCATGGCAGAAGCTGGTTCCTGGACCTCCTTCAAGCCCCCCTTCTCCTGCATGTAGGGGATGTTAGGGCATGTCCAACACGGACCAGGAGCCAGCACTCCTGGAGTCTACTGCCCTCTTGGCCATCCATTCTCTGTATGACTTTGGTTGAGCACTTAACTGCTCCCGACCGGCCTGTTGCCACCATTAGGACAGAGATGGATGCACAGGGGAGATGGAGGGCTTGTTAGTTAGCGGCTGCTAAGCCTTGCAATCCTTCGAGGCAGGCATGACTTAGAGGAGCTTTCTTCTTGCAGCAAATGGAGCCGCTTTTCACAGGCCCTTCTTTGCCCATAACCCTCTCGGCCCAAGCCGGAGCCAAGCAGGCTCTGCACCTGGGCCACGTTCAGGGAAACATCTGTCACAGCAGCATCCGGCTGAGTGGGGACAATGCGCCGGCACTAGCCAGGGTCCCTTGGTGGGGCACATGCAAGCAGCATGCTTGGCTGTTTCCACAAGCCAAGAGCAACACATGCTGAGCCAATGTTTCTCTCTGTTGGCCTGGCTCAGCTGCACACAGACTGGGCTGCACCGGGCCTGCTACAGTAGATTTATCTGCTTTCATGTTTGCTCAAAACAGCCCTGCTGGACAAGGATGTTACCAGTGCCCCCAGCTCAGCATCAAAGTGCCCTGTCTGGCATCTGGCGACACTGGTGCCTCCATAAAATTGAAGGCCTCTTGTTGGCTCCTGAAGTGCAAAACCCATCAGGAAGGTGCCACGCCACAGCTAGCTTCAAGCTTGCTCCTTGACAGGGCGCACGCACCCAGCTGGTAGAAGCGGGTACCCAGCAAGCATGTGCAATTCCTGCCCGCCTTAAAGTCAAGGCTTAACCCCATTCTGCCCAGTGCTTAAGGCATGCTGAGCTGCTGATGTGCAGCTCTCTCCTGGCCCCTGGGCTCTCAGGGGCTCCAGCCACTAGCAAGGGTACAGGCACAGACAGCAGCAGACGCAGAGCCTCTGCAGAGAAAGTGCAGACTCTGCTGTGCAGCAAGATCGGACAGCATCAGCAGGGCATGGGGGGGATGGCAAGGGTGAAGTCCCACCAGAAGCAGCCACAGTGCCAACTGTGTGTGGGTCCTAGGAGGAGGAGTTGCCAGGGTGGCTATTGGGAAGTGCAGGCTGGTGATGGAGACCACTTCAACACAGTCCCCTCCTGTGCATCTTCCTCTCCTTCCCAGTGCAAGGCAAGCAGGTCATGCTTTGCCAGTGAGTCTTGACTCCGCTGCAGGGCGACACTGGTCACCCGGAGGTGACACTGGTCACCCGCTGCAGGGGGACACTGGTTCTTCTGGTCACCTGGAGCTGGCATCTGACCGTCAACCCGGGCACTGGGGTTGGAACCAGGCACCTCGCACTGCTGTGAAGCAGATGCTGCTCTCATGCTATGGAGGGCAATGCAAGAGCCTTGCTCTCAGAGACAATAGCCTCCTGCATTCATCTCTGGTTTGGTGCCATGCTAAAGGCTACCTGTCCCCAAAAGTTTTGCTAAAGAGACTGAAGGAATTTCCCCCCAGGTCAGACCAGCTAGGACTGGGGGACACAAGGGGAAGGGTGTGAATTCTTCCTCTGTAGTACAGCAATCGTGGGATCCTCTGGGTCACAGCAACCAATCCTCTGCCATCGCATGGGTGGCATTGCCGTCTCCCTGGTGGCACAGCACAGGATGCCTGATTTGGTCTCATGCTCCATGACTGTGGTGCGTGAGGGGTGGGAGCGGGTAGTTTCTGGATAGGATGCAAGGGGCTGAGAAGCCTCTTCCAGGCCTATATCCTTCATGCCAGGTAAATCATCCTGGTGAAAAGGTAACTTGGCTGCGCCTGGGCTCAGCGGCTCCCTCGAGTGCCCCCCTGGCAGGCTGATCATTAACTCGGGGCTCTGCGTGGGCAGCGCAGTTGAATCTGCGAGGGCCTTTTCCTCCTCCAGCTCTGCTGCTCTGTCCTACCCGGGTTGTACCTGGGGCGGAGCCGGGAGCTCCACTTACTCATGCACATGGAGAGGGCACGTGGTCAGCAATGTTCCCGGGAGCCCTGCATGGGCACCACGCTGGCACAGCCTGGACACGCAGGCGGCAGCTGGGGATGCTGATGGCATGTGCACCGCTCCCCTCCGCTGGCTGCTATCAGGACAGCCCACTTGGCCAGGCCCTGTACAGCTCACCACAGAGCGAGTCCGTCTTTGCCTACCTGTGCTTGGGAAAGATTCGGATTTCTCTCCCCAGTGGGCATCATAGAGGCTTTATCACAGAGTTTCATGTAGCATAAGGCCAGAAGAGACTTGTCTATCACAGACAATTACATTTCCTCCAGATTCCTCTGCAGCATGGCTGGAGACCTGCGTCAGATCAAAACATTTCAGTCCCCAGGACTCTGGAGTATTGCACGTCATGGGCAGAGACCAGGAGAGATGGAGGTGGCCCCTGTCCCCTGAGGCTCTTGCATTGCCAGGGAACATGACCTGGTGGCTCGGGGTCATTGATTGTCTCTGATATGTCCTCCATCAGAGGTCTATATTGAGCAGATTCTTTTTGGTATTGGGTGGTGGAACCAGAGCTTGCTCCATCCACTCCATGCATTGACCTGGTATACCAGTG
>NW_017728927.1:9948575-9988170 GCF_001723895.1 Crocodylus porosus
TGGGGAGGAAGACCAACCCTCCCCATCATCCCTGCCTGTCAGATTTGAAGGGAAATTCCTTCCCTGGATCTAGTGATTAGCATGACCCAGAACAAGACAAGAGAAAGCGGCTTCTTCCAACCAGCTCAGAAAGCTGAGCCTTCCCGTCTGGTGCCCTCCAGCTGCAGCCACTCTCTCCTGCTTCAGAGAAGGATGGAAGAAAATCCAGCATCCACCTGGCCAATTGTGCACTGGAGGGGAAGAGAAAATTCCTTGTTGACCCCTGGAGGGAAACAGCTGTAGCCCTGAAGCTGAAATCTGATGCTCCTTATTAATGCAGAGTGCAAAGGCATTTTATGAGCATGTTGAGGGCCAGCCCCATCGAGGAAGTGGACGAACAGGAAGGTTCCCTGTACCACAGATTCAAAGGTCAAGCCAACCCCTTGCATAGAGAGTTTCTCCCAAGGCCTGAATGAAAGCAGAGCTTTTAAGAATAGACTTAAAACAGGGGTTGGCAACGTTTCTGGGCAAAAACACCTGCAACCTCGACTTGTGCCACGAACACTTGCAATCTTGACTTGCACAGATGACAGGGGAGAGCAACCTCGACTTGCCAGGGGTGGATGGCAGGGGAGTTGCGAGGGGCCCAGTCCTTGTTGCAGTGCAGCCCCGGCCCCTTCCCTGCCATCCGCCCAAAGGCACACGTGCCAAATAAAATGCCTTCGCATGCCACGCTCTGGCATGTGCCGGGGGTTGCCTACCCCTGATCTAAAACTTATTTCTTACAGACTTCAGGTGGCATTGAGTGCCCCTCCACCCTTCCCAGGGGCTGGGTGAGGGGTCCACATCTTACATCAAGGTTCAAAGTACCTAGGAACATCTTTCTGCCGCTGGCTCTTGTCCTACCTTGGTCAGGAAAGTTGAAAAGTCCCCTGTGACCAGGGCCCTGTTTTAGGCACAACTTCCCAGACACCATGACTAAGCCAGCGCTCAGCCTTCTCCTTGGATAAGCTGGGGAAGCTGAGCTCTGCGAGCCAGTCATAAGGCTGGGTCGCCATCCCCTGCATCTTTTCAGTAGCCTCTATTCAAAGTTTCTCTCAGGCTTCCACCTCCTGCAGTTGTGGACCCCTGACATCCAGCCACTGGCAGGATGCTTGGACATCTCAACCTTCGTAACTGCTGGGGCCCCTGAACTGGCCGTGGGTCCCCACTGCATTACACTGATACAAAGTGCTCGTGCTCTGCTTACCATGGCTTTGCAGGGGCCCCAAACAGCCTTCATCTCCAGCAGCTAGATGCAACTGCTGCTGACAGCAGTTACCAGCATTGCCTGTAAGAGCATAGCCAGCTCCCTGCATCTAAGGATCCCCAGAGCCCTCTGTGCCACAGCACTGCCCTGAGCGCCCAGGTGACCCCCAGTGACCTGACTCCTTCCCCACAGCACTGCTTCCCAAGACAGGAGTGTCCCACCCTGTCACGATGACCTTCACTCTTCATGCATGCAGGCACTTGCACTCGAATGCAGCCCAGTACAGTGTGCTAGACTGCGGCTGTTTAACCAGGTGACTCAGCTCACTGCCCTCCTCCGGGTCCACAGTCCCACCAGTCTTCACGTCATCTGCAGATTTAACCAGCCAAGATCTGCTCTCATTGCCTGGAGCACTGATAACACAATTGGACAGACTGAAAAACGGCTCCTTAGCTGCACTGGAAACAGCTCTGCTCATTAATCTTGCCCGTTAGCACCTAAGTTTTGAGATCTGTCAGTGAACCAGTCCTAATCCAGCCAACCTGCTAATTCCATACCTCACAAGTTTTTTTTAATCAAATGTCATGTGGTCCCAAGCCAGACACCTCAGAGGAATCCATTGTGCTCCATCAACCAGACCTGACATCCTGCCAAAAGACGACAAGTTTGACAAGACCTAACCATCCAGGAAACCATGCTGACTGATCTCAGCTGTGTTTGTAGCCTTATTCTTTGCTGATCAAGTCTGAACTCAACCATTCCATTATTGTACCTGGGACTGATGTCAGGCTAGCCAGGCTGCATGTCCTGGCATCATGCTTTTTTAAATCTTTTTAACTATTGGACCCCCTGGTCAGTCCTCCAGTCCTCAGGAATTCCTTCAGTTTTCCAGGGTTTGTTCAAAATTAACATCAGAAGTGCTGTTAACTCTTCAGCCAGTTCCTCTAAAGCTCCTGGGTGTAATATTGGGGCTTGGTGACTTACAATGGTTTAATTTTAACAGACACTGCTTCACGTCCTTCTGTGCTACAGATGGTACACGGATTTTTCATCGACAGCCCTGTATAAGCAGGACACACCTTCCTGCTTCCTTCCTAATTCAGAACAGAAATAGTTATCAAACATTTCTGCCTTTTCTACACTACCATTTACAACTTGACTGCCTCTCGCAATGAGCTGATACTTCGAGTAAACTGGAAAGTTTTGTCTCTTATTGTTTAAAAGAACTACTTCTTATCATTGTTAACCTGATTGTGCTTTGACATTTCATCAAATCCTTCAGCTTCCCTTATCGGTCACCTACAACTTGCAACTTATACCCAGTGTCATTTACTTCCCTTCTATCGGCCTTTTTTTATATTCATTTTTAGGCTTGATTGTCCTTCTCAGCTCAGCTTTTAAATCAAGCTGTGGTTTCTTTTTCCAGGTCTGTGGATTACTGTTTTTAGGAAATCCAGGAGGAGACCCTTAAACAATTTCTGGTTTTCATGATCACTTCCACTTTAAACTCACATTCCCAGCCATGCATATCAATAATTGCTTGAAAGCTGGCTATTTCAAGTACCAGATAAACCATATAAAATCAGTAACATGTTTTTATGTGTATTATATATAGACAGTTAGATAAGTAGATAGATAGATGACCATTCCTTGAACACAATATATATCTATTTCGTGGTTGCTGTCTAATTCTGTTTGTACCTCTGGACCACTAGGATCAGAACAAGCACCTGTGTTTAGCTACCATCCTTTCCCTTTGTGGTTGGTGTAAAGCCCTCTTGGATCCCCCGAATAATCTGTCGCCCAAGAACCTGGCACTGCAGCACCAGGCCAGAGCTCAGGACTCTTGGAGTCCTGCCACTGGCTTCTGGGTGACCTTGGGAGAGTCACTTCACCTCCCTGAGCTTTGGTTTCCCCAACATTTTTTTTTTGCAACAAGGCCACACCACCACCGGCTTGTATCCAGCTGGCAGCCCACTAGAAACCCCAGGTCCTTCTCTGCATAACTGCAAACCAGCCACACTTCCCCATCCCAAGCACAGGACTCTGCACTCGTCCTTAGCCAATTGCATTTGATTCATTTCAGACCATCTTTCCCCTTTCCCAAGGTCTTCCGGCATCCTGATCCTACCCACCAGAGTCTGCAACTCCCCCCAGCTTGGGGCCACCGACACGTTAGCTAACAGCGCACTCAGTCCCATCCTCCATATCAATGAAGAAGACAGCAGGCAGCACTGGAGCTGGGACAGACTCATGGGAACCCCAGCTTAACTCTCCTCCCCAGTGGACACGAAGCCGATGACTATTCCTTGAGCACAACGACTGGACCCATTAGTAGTTTCACCTCAAGTCGGCACTTGGGTGCAGTTTTTTTCCATGTCAGGGTCAAGGAAACAGAATTCCTTTCTTCTATCTCTGCAGCAAGGGGTTGGCACAGCTGCAAAGTCATGGCCAAGCCCTGCTGTCCCGGGCATCGGTACCTGGAGAAAGGGAGCCAGGGCTACAGCCACCAGGTCTGGCCTGGCCTGGCAGCCCAAGGGCCAGGGGCTGCGCTAGTCGATGGTGCCACCTGCTGTCCTGATCGAAGAACAACTCCCCTGGACCAGCCCTGCTTGGGCCTTGGATAAAAGCCGCAAGGGTACCTGGAAGGGGCAGAATTTGCTCAATCTATTGAATTTTGGCAAATAAGGACATGCTGTAGCAGTCCCTCCCCCACCTCCTTAGTCCTCAGCCCCTCCTAGGGTTAGCCTAGATTTTTATTTATTTACTAAGGAAAAATGTTCCTGTTCCTACTCAAATGGAGAAGCGCAGGCTCAGGGGTGTACGTGAAGGGTGTGCATCGGGATCTGGGGGAACACCTGTTTGCTAGAGCACCCCAGGGGATGACAAGGTCCGATGATCACAAACTCCTCCAAGACCGTCTTGGGCTGGACATAAGGAAAAACTTCTTTACTGTCTGAGCCCCCAAGGCCTGGAACAAGCTCCCCCCAGGAGTGGTGCAAGCACCTACTCTGGACACTTTTGAGAAACATTGGGATGTTTACCTTGCTGGGATCCTTTGACCCCAGCTGGCTTCCTGCCCCTGGCACAGGGGGCTGGACCCGATGATCTTACAAGGTCCCTTTCAGGCCTAATGTCCATGACATCCGCCAAATCAATTCCAAATGTGGCCCTGGCCCTACTACTGGCCAACATCCTCCACCCCACCTGGGGCTTCAGATGCTTCCAAATCCTTTGGCAGGCATCCTACATGCAGGCCCAAGCCCAGAGGCTTGGGATTCGGATGCCCCTGAGTTGTGCTTGCCCTAGGGAGGAGTGTCCCATTTCCATTAAGTCAGCATATAGCCAGGATCTTCCCACTGGAAGTGGGAGACTAAATATATGCCTTATCTCCATCAAGGTACTACCCCCTGCCAATAGGAAAATCACCTCAATGGTCATAGTCTTTTCCCTTCCAGGTAAGTACAGTCACAGGTTTCAGAAGTGGTTTGGGATGGGTTGATTCTGACCTGACACAGGTGCATTCACACATCCCCGCCAGCTACGCAGGGTTACATCGGTGCCATGCAACAGTACTCAGATCATACGTGACACTTCTCCAGCCTACTTATTCAAGGAAAAATGTATGAACTACTAAGCAGATGCAAAGAGTGAATATAACTATTTCACGTGTGTTCTCTGTCAGGGGCATCCTTCGGTCAGAGTATCAGGGCTGACCAAAGTCCCTATTGTCCCCCTCCCAGTAGCAAAGCAAAGGAGGGAACTGTTTCCAGAGTGAAGCAAATGCTCCCCGTTTGGCCACTTAAATGCTTGCATCACCCAGCGAGTACCCAGTGACCTGGGTGGGGTGAGCAGAGCCCACTGGGAATTAGCCGGTAAAGGAATGAGTCTGTGCTGCTGCTGTGGGACGGAGACACCTGGGCTGTGGCTGCACCTTGCCATTTCTAGTTTCAGCCCTGCTGCTCCCCCCTCTGTCCAGCCACCAGCTCTTTTCACATTGCAAAGCCAGGACCCCCTCAGCAGGGCAGAAGGCCCCGTCTGGGCACAAGCTCCAGAGACACCAAGTGGCTGGGGAAAGGGTGTGAAGATGGGAGAAGAATCCAGCAGGACGGCTGCCCACTTCAGGGCATTTCCTTTGTGGGAGACTCGAGCAGAGCCTGAACAGGGCAGGGGCTGGGCCAGGTGGAGCCGACAGCAAGGCAGCTGACCACCCCCAGCGCCAAGGCACAGAGGAGAACCAGTGTGCAGAGAGTGTCACAGCAATGAAGTTTGGCGCCTGGTGCAAAGCCCATAGCGACAACCTGCCCTCGCCCTGCGTGCAGATCTGGGGGGCACACGCCTCCTACACGTGCCCAGGTGTGCACGCAGCAGCAGCAGGAGCTGCCCTCTCCCCATCCCCGCACCCCCAAAATGAGCCACTTGTGGCTCCATCCCACGCCCTGCCCTGGCTGGGCAGTGCCTGTTGGTACCCCTTTGCTTTGGTGCCCATGGTGGTCGCCCCACTCCCCCCTGCCCTTTGCTATGGCAGTGTGTGCAAATTGATGCATGTGTGCACCTGGGGCTGCTGTGCTGGCCGTCTGCATGATTCAGGCAGGGAGGTCATGTACGCGGGAGGAGCTGCTGTGTGCGTGTGTGTGTGGGGGGGTGTTACTTTTAGGAATTTGGGCTGAAGGCAGCCTACCAGGCTCCTGCTCAGAGTACCTCTCACTTCCTCCTTCAGGGCTCAGGAGGGTGGGAACTGTGACTCACTGGCTGCTATTTACAGAGGTAGGTTTCCCCTTTAAAACCTCAGTCACTGAAGGGGAGGAAAAGGGGGAGGAGTACGCCCCTGCCCCCTGTGCCTTCTAGTCATTCAGCAAAACAGCTCTTCTGTGGGTAGTCGGCCCTGCTCTAGCTCCCGCCACGGGGACATCTGGAAAAGCAGGAGCCACTGCAAAAGGAGCTGTGGGGTCCTGTGCCTCTGCTCTCTGGGGTCCCAGCTGTGAGAGGCCATGGCAGGCAGGAGGCCTGGGCCTTGCCTGCTAGTGCTGAAGAAAACAGCAACTTCCAGTGACCCCCTGACTCCAGGAGCTGGGAACTGAAGGGAAAATACTGAATGGCACCAGAATTGCAGCAACAACCTGAGTGGGGGCAGCACAGGGACTGCCCAGCAGTACAATCCCACCAGGCTCCTGCTTGCCCTCCTGGTAGGCCTGCAAAGGGTCTTGATTTTTTGCTCATCTGAGACCCTTTGCAGGCCTACCAGATGTACACCTTCTTAGACGTATACCTGGCTGGGGTCATTTTAGCTCAGTACTCTTTCCTGCCATGGCAGGGGGTTAGACTGGATGATCTACTCAGGTCCCTTCTGACCCTAGAAACTATGAAACTATGACCCCACTTTCCCCCCCAAACCCCCGTCCCACAATCCATGTCCATTGCCCAGCTGCCGTAAATATGCACAAAGCCACAATACAGCCGCCCACGGGGAGCACCGCATGCCTGCGGGCACTGGGAGGGGGCCACCAGGCAGACTCTCCTGGGACAGTGATCCATCTTTCCTCTTCGCCCCAACCGCTAAATCTCAAAGCCTCCTCTGGCATCCATCAGGCCAGTGCTAAGTCCCGTCAGCCTTTGCCAGAGGTGGAGCAAGGCCTGCCAGCACCCGTCTCCAGACTGCAGGGCTGGAAGCCCCAGCGTGGGGCAGAGCCAGGCCTCGCCGCCCAGCTGGGACCACATTTCTAAGCATTGGGACCTGGTTTCCCGTCAGCCGCTCTGGGCCCTTGTTCCCTGCAGTGGATGTAACCGAGGGAAGAAAGCAAAACCTCTGCCCGCTCTTTTCAGTTGAGTCAGAAAATGAAAATTCTCATTAAAGAAGCAGCCAGTCCCTGGGGGCAGGACACCACAGCTCCCACCTGGGACCGTGTTACGGCCCCGAAACCCTACAGCTGGGGCTGAGGAGGGCACTGGCCCCCTGGGCAGCTCAGGGCAGCAGGAACTGACCCCAAATGGACTCAGCGTCCACTCTGCTGCTCCGCTTTCTGCTCCCTGCCCTACCTGCCAACGTGCTGCCTCTCCTCGCCAGTCCGCTGCGTGACGCAGAGTCTCTGCGCTCGTTCTCTTTGCTTCGCCTGGGGGATGAAGTCGGGACAGTTTCCAGAGCAAGGCTGCTGCAACGAGAAACCACCTGTTGTCTGCCCCAGAGCTTGTAGACAAAAGCAGAGAGCTGCCCCGCAAGCAGCAGGCGGGACGAGATGCCTCAGAGCGGGTAGAAGGGCAAGGTCTTGTATTACACAGCCCGAGGCAACTCACCACACTTGGGGACAGCTGTCTGTAGGCGCAGAAAAGCCACTGTCTCTCTCAACCACCTTCCCCAACACCCCATTTGAGAGGCTGTAGCAGCCATCCAGGCACAGGCAGCCCCACAGGGTGCCTCAGCCACCAGCAGGAGTCGAAGCCCTGCTCCCCGAACCAAGAGCCGGTGCAAAGTTACCCGGATGGCACCAGTTGGGAGGTGCGCGAGGCAGAGAGAAGATGGAGCGCTTGGCTGCTAACGCCAGGGCTGCGCGCCAGCCATGAGAGCGAGCCCTGAGCGCTAAGGTCAGGTGCAGAGCAGGGGGTTAAACTGAGTGGAAAAAACCAACCTTGTTCTCCCCGCAGGTGGTTCTGAGAAAGCAAGACACGGTGCCGTCTCCCCCGTCCCCAGCCCTGTTCTGCAGACAAAGTCTCAGACACAGCTGCCTGCACTGAGTCACTTCCGAGAAGGACCCTGGCTGTCTGGGCGAAGGAAGGGCTGGGGCAGAACAGCCAAGGTCAGCCGGACCCGGGAGCCAGAGGGCTTGTTCCTAGTCAGTGTCCTATGGGCATTCACGCGACCAAGTGCCAGGCAGGAGGGGCTCCCCCAGGTGGGTAGAAGGACTTGGCAGGCATGACACCTGGAAAAGCAAGATGCAAAGCCCTGAGTCTGACTTCAGAGAAGCTGGCTGAGCATTGTACAATTCGTCCCAATTAATGCAGAGGAATTTGGTCCCCTTGGATGTCAGTGACTGCAGGCCAGCCCCTCGGCTGGGTGGACCGTGCTTACGCATTACCCTGACACCTCCAGTGTGAGTTGCAGACCACCACGGCACGGTCTGCACGAAGGATGGGTTTTCAAACACGCAGCCACGGTCTTAATGGAAACATGGGGCCAGAGAGGTCACATTTATGCTTCATCACAGACTTGCCTGTCAGACTCCTTCCATGGACATGGGAAAACCAGAGGGTTTGGCAGCTCCCAGCAGTGCCAACATCACCTGCTCTCTGAAAAATCAAGCTATGCAGTTCAGGCTTCATCAATCACCCGAGACAGCAACTCTGGGGTCACAGCTTGGCTGGTCACCTTGGTGAAGCGGCAAGGAGAACAGAGCTGAAGGCTCTGCAGAGGTGGAGGTACTAAGGCAGAGGAGGAGAAGCAGAAGGTAACCGGGAGCAGGGGGCATTGCTGTGGGACAGGGGCATTTAGAGGATCGTGAGCATGAGCATGTCAGCACAGACGTGGGCTCAGCCTGCCACTCCCCTGGACTGAATCGCACCCCCGGGAGGGAACAAAGGGCAGCAGATATCTGAGTTTCCCCATTTAATGGGGCAATGCAGAGGTCTCAACTTCTAGATCTACCCCAGCAAGGCAGAAAGATAAAGGGAGAGTGAAACCCCACAACAGCCCATAGCCCAGGGGTTTGGCCATTTATTTAGCAGATGGAAGAGCCAGCTGCAAGTCCCTGCTCTGCGCCCAGCAGAGTGGATCAAGCAAGGGAGCCCTGCCCAGTTTCCTCCCATCCCTCCACCAGAAAATCCATCCACCCTGGCTCTGAGAAGCCTCTCAACTAAACGCTGATGGACGTTTCCCCTTCTTTTCCCATGGGAGGCATCGGGTGTAGTGAATCAACATTTTCTGAAGAAGTCAAGCGCTGCTCTTTCTGGCCAACTTCTCTGTTTCAGAAGTACATCCAGTGGCTGAGTCACGGGAGATGATGACGTGGGGTACGGTTTAGGATCTCTTCTTTCCGTTCAGGCTGGGAGTCTGGCAGGCCAGAGCAGCATCCTGGAGGGATTATCTGGAGCTTCCTCACATGCTCTTTAGAACAACTGTGGTAGCAATCACCACCCCAAATTCATCCGGGGAGCAGCACGTGGTCCAGGGCATACTAGGACAAAGGAGTGTTTCTTATCCGATGACAGCAGAGTCGCACTGGAATGGGTGCACGAGACCAACCAGTGCTTGGCCTCCCTTCCAAGTGTTAGGATGTGGCTTCCCTAGATGTTCTTTGGTTGACGGTTTTTCACCACTGCTACCATGAGCTGGAATCTCATTACTACAACAGCGCTCTAGACAAGCTGCAGATGCAACCAGCATAGTGAAAACCACTCCTACAGCCACCCTTTGACCAGTGTTTGATGACGTGACAGTCTTCACCGTACAGTGCATCCCTTGCTGCAGCGGCTGGTGCCTTCTCTACGCTAGGGGCCAGATGTCCACATGAGCACAATCAGGACTGGTAGGAGCAAGTGCTCAGTGTCTATAGATGTGTAAACGATGAAGTGCCAGCATATGCGCTCTGCAACACGTACTTTAGTTCCTGGGTTTTGTAGCACTGATAAAACTCCCCATGCATTGAAAATGGCTTCCTTTGGCAGCTCTCTCGATCAACGCTTAATGGGCTTAATTAGGGCTCACATCTCCTCGTTAAGCACCAAAGTAAGTGGCATCTTGGATTCTGAGTTCTTTTGAAAATCTGGCTGCAATTGCAGGCACTGATTACTTGACAGTCTGGAGCCCCCAGGCGAAGCAAAGAGAACGAGTGCAGAGACTGTGTGTGGCACACAGCAGACTGGGGAGGAGAGGCAGCACACTGGCAGGTAGGGCAGGAAGCAGAAAGCGGAGCAGCAGATCAGGCTGGGAGCACATGGCAGAAAGCAAAACAACACATGGGGTAAGGGCAAGAAGTTGAATGGGCACTCAGGAAGGGCGTGGGGCTAATTTGTGGCACACCGAGAATTTCCTCCACCACCACCGCTCAGCCATTCCCTGACAGAAAGTCTCATAAAAAGAAAAAATTAGCTCCCAATGAAGGGGCATCAGTGCACAGATGGACAGACCCCACAGAGACATCATGCTAGCACAAGTCTCCCCAAGAATTTGGTCTGATCCATTTGGGATGTTTCCCACGTGCACTGACCAATCTCCGCAAGGACGCAGACCACCTGTAGGAGCCTAAGTTCACGGCTGACATTGCCTGTTGTGGCTGTTCATCTCGCAGAAGCGTGAGGCTTCTGCCACCAGGCCTTGTCTGGACCTGGCACCACCCACAAGCCAACACAATTTGTGCGAAAGGATAATTTGCATCCAGCGTCAATGGGGAGAAACCCCAGGAAGCACATGGCCCAAGCTCTAATCAAATCGAACTCTAATAATAAACCTCCTGAGTAATGAGCAGGCTCAGGGGCCGGGGTCACAGTGAGATGGCAGAAGCTGAGGAAGACTAAACTCCACCAGGAGGCTAAACGTGAGTTACCTGCCTGAGTTTTCCTGTACTGGGCAGCATGGGATGGGGCTGGGCTCCAGGAGGACTGGGAATGGAAGAGGACCCAGGGATGGCCTGTGGGGCAATGTGGTTGGCAAGATCACAGGAGGTCTCAAGGTGCAGTCTGTCCCACTTCGCAGCTTGCCACCACCTTACAGCCCTGGGCAGGATCCTAGAGAGAATGTGCCGTGCGGTCACAGCGAGGTGCCCCGAGGGATGGAGGGGGGACACCGTTCTCACTACTTATCAGGCTGCAAAAACCAAGAACAACCCAGGGCTCAGCTCTCTCTGCCCTCTATCCGCTCTCCTCACAAGGGAGGGATGGCATCACCCCAGCGTTGTGCTCAGCCGCGATGCCGGGGGGATTGTTACTGCTATGCTCAGGCCCATGTGCTGTTGGTGTCTCTTCTGGATGATCCAGTGCACAGTGAGCTCAAGGGGACTTTGCTGGAAGAGGACAGAGGGGGAGACCAGGGAGGTGGGACACCTGGGCTCTAGCCCCAGCTCTAGAGAAGGACAAAGCACTGCAGAGGTCAAGAGCGGCTGCTGGTTGCTGTGGTTGAACCACCGAGTCGAAAGCTGCTGTCCAGAGTCGACCATGTAGCAGGTTTCTGGAACCGCGAATTCTTGCAGGGGGGAGAAGGGGGTTGTGATGCCGGAGCTCATAGGCACCGGGGAGGGGTGGGATGCTGAACTCCCCGGCTAGACTGCAACCTGAAAGCCCCAGCTGGACGACCAGGCGGGATAAACAAGCCGCCGTTCGGGTGCTGCTGAATGAGCCGCGTCAGAGAGAAAAGACCGGAGAGAGATTCCCACATCTCCCACAGAACGACAGGGCAAGCTGTGGGGTTGGCTTCAGAGACTGGCAGCTGGGCTCAGCCACATGCTCATGGCTTCGTGTCCCAAGGAGAGGCCTCGTTTCTGGTTTGGTCTCGGACCTGGTACAGTCATGTCCACACATGCAGCCCCACACGGTGCTGTGCTCACAGTCGAGACAGCTGACTTCTCAGCCAGGCTCAGGGACCAGCTCCTGCATGGCAGAGTCCAGCCAGCACAGCTCATGGTATTAGTCTCACAGAGTCCAAACTCCTCCCCTGGGACCATCTTGTCACAGCACCTAGCAAATGCTAAATGTGAACAATGGTGGTTGCAGGGTAGTACAGGAAGTCCGATTCACACCCTTCCTACCCACCCATTCCCTTATGCAGCGCATTGCACGGGCACAATTGACAGGGAGAGACTTGACCCCTTAAATGGGGGCAACGATTGGGACTTAGCTCAGCCTCATCACACCAGGGGCCTCATACCCCTGAGGAGGGGCTGCTCTTCAGGGAGGGGCAGGACATGACCCCAAGGTGCTCAGCTGGGGGGTGCTGGCATCCTAGGAGCCTGTGAGTGTGAAAGAAAGGGGAATACAGCCTTGTCACTTCTGCAAGTCCAGGGGCGTCAGGAGAGCCCCATCCTGCAGGGTTGGCCCTGGAGGGGGCTGTCTGGCAACACTGGGGGGGTCTGATGTTAGATGCTCCAAGCAGATCCCCAGGCACAAGTCTCCCCTTTTTTTGTCCCCTGGAAAATCCAGCACTGACAAGGCTTTTGTATTCAAGTGCTCCCTGGTGCTCCACTGACAAAGTGCCTGGTGTCTGCCCCATCCTTTCAGTGTGAAGTTGGCAACCCTTCGCTGGACTGCCCTGTCCTTTTTGGCCACTTTTAACCTCAGTCACATCCAGTGGAAAGCTGGGAGCCCTCCAGGGCCACAGGCATGCTGCAGAAGCTTTGCTGGCTGAGAGACACTGGCCCTGCTGTGTGTAAGGGGCATACGTGGGCTCCTGGTGCTGCCTGTCCTCACGGCAAGGTGCTGCGGCGGTAGACAGGACAATGCCCCGGGGGGAGAAGCCTAGGGTTTACAGCCATGGTCATTGCTCTATTACTGCGGCACGTTCATGCCAGTGTGGGGCCAGGTCTGAGCCAAGGGTGTGCAGTGCTCAAGGACAGGGTTTCATGCAGGCTGGGTTTCGCCAACTTCTCTCACACATATGTGGGGCCGTGCAGTGTCCTCTGGATACCGCAGGCAACCCATCCGCAGAACCTGAGAGGCCACGTGCCAGGGAACCTTGGCTCGCACCAAGGGGAAGGGGCAAAAGCAAAACCAGAGCTCACCGATGCCCAGGAAGCAGCTATTCATTTCCTTGAAAAGAGCCTCATTTACAGGGTACTCTGCATTAAAAAGTCCAGCAGCTTGCTGTACTCCTCACTGACAGCAAGGCCATAACCCAGTCTTGGGCACCTCTTGCAGGCATTGCTGCTTCCGCTCTTCCCCGGCTCGTCTCTCCCTGTGCGCCATCTTCTTGACAGGCCCTCAGTCGCCGGAGTTTCCATCTCACGGGGTGTGTCTGACACTTCCCCAAGGGGGTTTTGTTCTGAGTCAGGCAGGAATAAATCTGGGTGAAAACGTCAATAGAATAGGAGTTTTTTTTCTGAAATTGAAGTTTTTCAGAAATCCCATTTCAAAACAGCGATCATGCCCCACAGATGTCAGCATCATTTCAGAGCATGCCTTCCCGGGGGGATTTCCATGGCTCCACTAGGTCAGGGAAGGCTGCTTTGCTAAAGACCGGCAGCAAAAAAAAAGCCCTGCCTCAAGCAAACCCTTCTAGCCACACTTACCTCCAGCTGCTCCCCCTGTACCGTTCCCCTCCGCTACATACCAACTCCTGTGTCTCTGAGCCCTGATCAGGATGGGATGGCAGCGGCTGCAGTGTGAACTGGGTAGTCCTCCCCAGTGATACAACTCGGACAGTCCTACAGAGAACAAATAAAAGGGTTGGGAGTCTAGTCCCTCCATTTAACTCTGTGGTGAACCACATTTGGGGGCCTCACTGGTGCCTAGATTAACACTGGTCAGGGCCACACAAGCTTCCCCAAGGAAGCGGGTCAGTGCCCATGACTCGGGCATCTCCCTAGCAGAGGCCAAGGTTGCCAACTCCTGGGCATCTCCCCATCTTCTTTTCCCTTCTGTTTTGCAGACATCCCTTTGCTGGGTGCAAGGCAGGAGGCCATGAATAATTGCACAGATCAGCAGTACTGGGACAAGCTCTTGTGCCAAT
Source organism: Crocodylus porosus (assembly GCF_001723895.1). NCBI lineage: Eukaryota > Metazoa > Chordata > Crocodylia > Crocodylidae > Crocodylus > Crocodylus porosus. The sequence goes on from NW_017728927.1 coordinate 9,962,450, forward strand.
GCACCTCCTGCCGGCTTGTTTGCAAGGGGTCCACAGTCGAGCGATGCACTGCCTTCTGTGGTGAGTGCTCAGGGAGCCAACTGGCCAGGCTTGCAGACTGGCCGTGGGCACTGGAAAGGTCGGGCATTTACCCCAGGGACACCGTGCTGGGCAGTGCAGACTGGAGTGAAAGGCTCCGAGGAGTCTCAGCCCTTTGTATTGCACCAGTGGCTTTGTCCTTCAGAGGATGGGATCAAAAATGCCATGAAAAATAGCAGCTCTGAAGGAGCAGTTGGGGCTAGGGCTGAGGCCGGCCTGGGAAGTAGACTCAGGTAAAGCTCTCAGATGGCTCTAGCCCAGCAGGTTTTCAAGACAGCAACAAGAGGCAAAACTTTGTAGGAAGCACGATCCCCCTTCCTCCCTCCCAGCCATGCCCCTTCCACTTCCACTTATTGCAGCCCCTCTGACTGCTCTCCCCTACAAGAGCCCCAAAGGGAGGAGTCTGCAGGGGAGAGACGTGGCTGTAGGGTCCTTGGGTCCAGTCCTCCCCTGGGAAACCTGCCTCTGAGCATGAGAACCGGGAGCTGGCAGCCACAGAGGCAGTGCGGAGCTGGGCCAGGTGATCACCAGAGCCCGTGTCTGGATGGAGTCTCTCAGGGGTGTTGGGATAACTCTAATAACCAGAGCCCGGGGCGGGTCTCGGACCTGGCGGCTTGCTGAGGTTACCACCGGCAAAGGGGCTTTGTTACTAAAACCTGCTTTGTCCAGGCTGGCAGGGTCCTGCCAACAGCCAGCTGCCACATGCCTGCCCCTGTCACCCGTGTCTCCAGCTCTGTGGGAGGGCTGACGCGTGCCCTGGGCAGGCACCGGCTACAGCAGGCAGGGGAGGGTACTGGAGTGCCTGCATGTGCCTTCTGCCAGCTCCCGGGTGGTGGCAGGGGCTCTGCTCTCTCCTACAGAGGTGGGTGATGGCAGGACGCAGGGAGGGCTCTGGCCGCCTCAGGGGAGCTCTGGGAGAAGGTTGTGCTGGTGGGATGGTGCAGGGCTCTCCCCGGCCACTCTCTTCTTGCTCTGTTCAACCATTCCCTTTCTCAGCGATTCAGCCCGTGGCTGAAGACCGCAACAAGGGATCTGGTCCCTGAGACTGGAGAGTAGGACTTAGGTCCTCCAAAGTCCGGAGCGAGGATGAGGTATCCCAAGGTTTTAAACATGAGCCTCCCTTTGTGCTTCTGCCACTGGTGGGCTCAGGCTGGGCTTAAACAAAAGGCAGAGGCCATCTTATCTTCACTTGGTGCTGGGGCTGGGCCTGGGGTGGGAGGAACCAGCAGGCACCAGGGTAATGTTTCAGGAGTTGGCAGTGCTTGTCCTGCTTGGAGCATTCTGCCTCCGACCGGCAGAGCTGGGCTCCAGCGTTGCAGGAGCTCCTCTTGCGAGGGGCTCAGCAGAACGTGTTTGTCTCCCTCCCGCCCGCAGCTTCCATGGAATGCAGCGAGCGCGCCGGCTCCTATTACGACACCCTCCTGAGAAAATGCATCAGCTGCTCTGACATCTGCGGGCAGCACCCCATCCAGTGCGCCTCCTTCTGCGAGAGCGGTGAGGCTGCCGCCAGCCCTGGCCATGCTCTGGGCTCTGCTGGGTGGAGGGGGGGTGCCAGGGCCTGTACCCAGGCAGGCTTTGCTGGCATCCGCCAGCCTGGGTGGGAGTAACGGGGGCGACCCCACTGGGAAGAGTCCTTGCAGGTCTCACCCAGGGAGAGAGAGGGGCTGGTCCTGATACGATTGCTGCAATCACTTCCACACCCTCCCTGCGTCTGCTTCGGAGCCCTCCAAGCACCAGCGCAATTTAGCCCCTCTTGCCCAGTGCTGGGAAGCGCTGATGTGCCGCTTGTCCCAATGACTTTCAGATAAGCTGGTAACTATCTCATCCACTGTGGCTGCTGTGGAGCAGAGGCCATGCAGCGACCAGGACCAGTGGCTTGTGCTCTACCTGCTGCTGGGCCTCTGCCTCTGCATCCTCATCTGCTCCTTGCTGCTGGGCTGGACCCACTTCAGGAGGAAGGGGGAAGTGGTCTCCTGCCAACCAGGCCCAGGGCCATGCCACAAGAGAGAGGATTCGTCCAAAGGTATGTGCCAGCTGCTGGAGGGCAGGGGGACACTGTGGCAGAGTCCAAGGGCAGAACAGGGCACAGCTGAAGCCTGACACAGGCAGGTAGCAAAGGGCTGGCTCTTGCAACACATCTGGGGTGGGTGGAGGATATAGGTGCTCTAAAAACTACATCTGCTCCTGATGCCAGCACGAGGTCTTGGACATAGACTTACAGCCAGGAGACACCCTTGATGCTCCTCTGAGCTCCTACGTAACAAGCCAGAGAACTGTCCCCAGCACTGTGCTCAAGGACATTTGCTATGACAGCAGCCCAGGGGCTTAACTGTGAATCCCAGATTTCAGAGACCTGGGAGGGCAGCACCAGAGGGGGAAGCACTGACCTGGGACCACCAGCTTGGGATTCAAATCCTGGACTCCCTGTGTGATGTCAGGCATGTCACAGACCCCCTTCCTCGCAGTGCATATCCCATCTCCCTGGGTTCCTGTATGGAGGCTCCAATAATACAGCACTGAGGGCCATGCCAGCACACAAATCCAGGTCTAACCCTGGGCTCTGGTGCTCAGTTCTGGCCCAGACACAGACTTTCTGGACCTCAGTTGTTCCTGTACCAGCCTTCAAGATCTCTGGCTCTCTCCTGGAGCCCTTTGTTCTGCTAAGCACTATAAAGGGAGCTATTTGCACAGGGCATGGCCTAATAATCAGCTTTCAATAAATGAGGCTCAACAAGAACCTCTTGAGAGAGTTGAGGAGGTGGTTTGTGGCTCGCCTTGGAGAACAGCCAGGGAAACCACCCCAAAGATGAGCAATTACATGTTCAGGTTCCCACCCCTCCATAGCTGATGTGTGTACCTGACACAAATGCTGCCACCGCTCAGTGTGCAGCAGGATCACATATGGCCTGGTGCTGTAATCAGGTGAGCATTGCTCTTTGCTCTGCTACAGCCCTGAGCATACAAAGCTTTCAAGCACTTTATACAAACATTAATAGATTGAGCCGCGCCACCCAAGTGAGGTCCGGGTTATAGCTGGGCATTAAAGATACAGAGACATTTAATCCTGTGGTAGAGACTCCAGGGGTAAGACAACCTCAGCCCCAGGCTGCGAGCTGCAAGTTCTCCTCTCCAGGAAATCCAGCCCATGGTTCTGCAGCAGCCCAATGATTAGGCGATGGCAGTGACTGATGTGTGCCTGGCTGGCACTGCTGGCTTCTCCTTCTGGTGGCTGGCACCGGCTGGCCGACAGCTGGTCCTGTCCCAGGGATGAGGAGTTGTAAAGAACAAGCCTGTCTCTTCCTTTCTAATTAAGCAGCCAGGCAGCCATCAAGAGCCTGGGCTCTAATAATGGTAGCAATCCTGTTTGCTCAGTCTGGGCAGCTCGCAAGAGGACTAGTGTTCACTTGGCAGGGACCCAGCTGAACAATGGCTTCTTGGTCCCTTGTAGCAGGCTGGAGGGGGCAGCTGTTCCATGTGCCCAGCTCCCAGGGCCTTCAAGGGCAGAGCCAGGTGCTGAGTGGTGGCCATGCCAGGCCCTGGAGCTCCAGCTGAGTGGTGAGCAGGCTTGTTTGCAGGAACAGGGGGCCTTACTTCGAACCCTGCCCCTGCAAAGCACCACAGTAGCTCCTGGGGGCCTGTGCCCTCACAGGGTAGGAAGGTCCCTGTCCTGAGAACCAGGCTGCAGAGAGAAAGCTTGTGCCAAGGAAAGCCACTGCAGAGGTAGGAAAGGGGACGAGACTACGACAGACTCCCAAGTCGCAGTGTTTTTGGAGACTGGCCAATGCATGGCTTGGATGGCCCAGGTTCAATTCCTTACTCTGCCAGACTCCCTGGTGTGACTGTGGGCACGTCGCTTGGTTTCCCTGTGCCCCCATTCCCTGGCTGCAGCCAAAGGGAGGGAGAAGCAGAGCACTCAGGCTGGGGGCCTGAGAGGGAGAGGATGGTGATTCTCGCTCTCACAGGTGGCAAACACACCATGAAGCCTGCCATGGCACGGGCCAAGCAGAAGCTGATGTCCCAGGATGAACTTTGTTCACCCCTCCAGCACAGAGGGGCTCTGCTGGGTCCCAAGCTGTTCCCACAGTGCCAGGTCCTCCTTTCCAGCTGCTCCCTCTGTTTCCTATACAGCTTTTGTTTTGTGGTGCTCTTCCTTGCAGGCAGCAGCTTTAGGGCTGTTCTACACATGGTGAGGTGGGCGGGGGGCCCGAGGTTGCAGAAGGGAGGGGAGAAAGCCACAACTCCAGAGGCAACAGCCGCAGCCAGACACGACATGACTTGGTTGTTTCCTGTCCTGTGTTTGCAGATCGTTTAGTGGAAGCAGGAAGCGCTGGAGATGGATTTGCTGGAAGCAGGATACCAGAGCCAGTGGAGACCTGTGGCTTCTGCTTTCCTGAGCAAGGGGCTGCCACACAGGAGACCAGCCCGTGTCACAGTAGCTTCTACCATCTAGGAGCAAGGGCTGCTGTCCCTGCCCCTGAGGATGGCCACTTCAAAATTATATGCTCTCCATCGCAAGAGAAGACGCTCACGGCATGAACTCACAGAGTCAGGCTGCTGGCGACCACACAGAAGCCCAACTACTGGGAAGAAAGCTGCTTGCCCTTAATTTCTGCCCTCTATTTCCAGTAAGCACCACTATACCTTGCCTGCCCACCAGTCACACTTACTTTTGTACTATGGAGTGGGATGGCAGCCCACTGCCGCTACTCTCTGCAATGGAAATAAAATTCTCATGATCAGTCTCAGGAAACCTCTTGCTTCCTTTCCCATTTGGCAGCCTCTGTCTGCTTGTGGGTCAAGCGAATCAATCTTTCAGCAAAGCTCCTTCTTCAGGCACCCGCGTCACTGGTACTGCCCCTTGGCCTCTGCAAACAAAGGGCGAGGGACTGCTAGGGACCCTGCTCATAAGTCAGGCAGTAGGGAGCGAGCTGAGCAGCTCCAAATTCACGGGTGGGGAGGAACAGGAGAGGCTTTGCTTGGTTTGGGGCTGGCCCTGCAGGGGAAGAGGTACCTTTTTGCTGGGGTGGGGCAAAGCAGTGAGGGTCTTCCTCCCCTCCAGATGGGGCCTCTTGTGGCGGGGGGGGCATGGCCCCCACAGCCAGGCTCCCTTTGGCAGGATTTTCAGTGGCCCACAGACCAATGGTGACCAGGAAAAATCACATCCCTACATACTTCCACCCCTGAGCCCATGGCCATCAGTGTACCAGCAGAAAGTTCCTTATCCCCAGCCAATCACCGGTACTTTAGTGCTTGACATTTCCATCCCTGTTCTGCGTGAGACGCCTCCATACCTTGAAAACTTTGCCAAGGCTTGAAGCATATAGAGATTTTTAAAAGATCTTTTTAAAAATAGCTTTAAATGTCTCAAACTGTCGTCTTCTAGTTACAGATCACTTTTTTCTGGCCTTTCTCTTGCTCCAGCCTCCAACCATTATTGCCTTCTGGGCTGGGGTCCAAACTTCAATAGAAGCCAATCATTCCGGTTAAGGAAAATTCAGTAATGCTGTCTTTACAATGCATGGATGGTGTTTGGCAGTATCCCAAGAAGCCAGGGCTGTGCTGACCAAAGCAGCATGTCTTGTAGCTTCAACCGAAGCATCTTGGAAGCAGAGAAAGCTCAGTAAGGAACGGGGCAGGGAGGGGAGCCTGGCCATCAGGTCAGGTGCTCCATTTCCAATATGCTGAGATGGGATTCATGGGGAGGTGGCTGGTTTAGCAGGCCGACTGGTACATGAATGACAGGTCGCAGCGACTGCAGCTCTCAGCCACGATCATCTGAAATAAGTTCTGTCTAAATAGCTGGGCTCACAGATCTATAGAGTAGAACATCAAATGCAAACCTGTGTAGAAATTGGTTCAATATTTAGTTAAGAGCATTGCTTGATTTGTGTTTCTGCCTCTGGCCTTGCAAGCTGACTACACAAAGGAGACGTCAGTCCTTAGAGGCACTGGGATTTATGAGCACAAAGATGAATGGTGTTGGGACAGAACTCTCCCAAGGCCAAACATTTTCAGAAGAGCCCAGTTAATTTAGGTGCCTCTGTTGTGGTTACCCAACCTTAGACATCTTCAAAAGGCCTAGCTTTCAGATGTGCTTGAAAGACCTGGCCCCTGTAAGGGCACATCTAGAATCCAACACTTTGGAGAGGTCTTAGCTCCAACACTTAGGTATGTAGGTTTTAAAACCTCATTGGGACAAAATTGGTGTCTAGGGCTACATGAATCTTACACTGTGAGGATGAGAAGCCGCCTGCCTTGAAGAGACTTGCTGGGGACTCTGCCTTGTAGAACTGAGTGCGAGGAGAAGCACCAGGAAACCAAGCTCAGGAGACTCAATATTTGTCATGAGAAAATTACCATCATCTTTAGACGGCTAGAAGAAAGTGCAAGCGAGGTGTTATAATACTGCCAACAAGTGCCACCTTTAAAAAACAAACAAACACATAATACATCTCTAAGAAACTATTTTAAAATATTCCACCCGGTTAGTATCTTCCTGCACTGAATGGGGCTCTTGTCTTCTTGGCACTGCCATGTCAGTGCCCCAGGAGGTACCGCTGCAGACAGGATAACCTCAGGACACAGAGTAGAGACAATGAGGACATAGCAGAAACTGGCCAAAGCTGGAGAGCTGAAGGTGCATCTACACAAGACGCTAAATGTGCAGTAAACTCATTCTATTGCGCATTAGCACATCATGGCAACAGCTGTGCTATTGTGCTAATGTGCAGTCAAATGAGTCTACTAAACATTAACATCACTAAAAAGGTGTGCGCCGGCACTGCTATGGCACATTGACTTAGTACCTCTTATTACAGGTACTAAACTTAATGTGCACTAATTAGAGTGCATTAATGCATGTGTAGACATGCCCTTAGTGGCTTTGAGGTGAGGCGAGGACTCCAGCTACCACGTATCCTGGGTTGCCAGTAGAGTTTCTCGTTAGCCCTAAATTTTCATCGTCCTGAATTGCCCTCTGGAGGACACCAGGGTGTAGTTAAGATCTCTTGCTATAGCACCAGAGGCATAATGTAAAGCCTTGCTCCAGGCCCTGCTGAGGGCTGCCCCCCACTCAACCCAGGTATTGGCAGGCATTTGGCCATTCAGGCTGGGGGGCTTGTCAAAAGGTAGGCAGATGTGACACTGGCCACACTGCTGTCTGATGGCTTATCTAAGCTCACCTACTGAACTGCTTGGGTCTGGCAGATGCAAAATGGCACTCAGACTCAGAGCAGCAATCTCTGTTCCCACATTCTCCCACACAGTAGTTGAAGTCCTTGTGGAGGGATGCAATGGCAGGGACCCGTCTTTAATTGCACAGCATGTACCTTTAGGACAATGAACACAGAAGAAAGGTGAAACCTTCCCAGACTTGCATGAAATCTCCTCTTCTCCAGCCTGATTTCTCAAATCTGGCGACTGAGCCTTGAAATGCTGCCATCCGAGGCAAAAGGCCTGCCTATCAGGACGATGACGCAAACTGGTGATCTTGTACTTTCCTGTTAAAAAATAACACACGTTTGTGGGCCTCTCACATGGGAGGGGTGGGCAGGGCTGTAGCACTGTGTGCAACAGGAAGCATTGCTCACATCACTGGGGCTTACAGGGAATGGGAGGAGGTTTCTGTCTTGGTCAGCAGCTACCAGCAAAGTTGTTGGTCTTTGTGGAAGTAGTTGTAATGGAGGAGAATGAGGCTGTTGAAGAGGGATGTCCGGCAGCCAGCACAGACAGCAGCTCTAGGCCCAAGCAGTTTCAAACTGAGACACGGTGGTTGAAGACAAAGGCTGTTTCCTGGCAGTTAATGACTGGCTGGAGGATGACGCAAAACCAGCCGGTCACTGCTTGCCAGGAAGAGCTCAGCCTACAGGTCAGTATTGCTATTTCTTACCTGTGCGACATTTATAGACAAGGGATAGGAAGCTGCTCCTTTATACAGTTTGTTTACTGAGCTTTGTTCAGCAGCCTCTGGAGCACAGAACTGAATTGCTCAATATTCCTCCATGCACAGTGGAGAGGATACCCAAGGTCTCCTGCAAGGCATGGCACCTCTTGCCTTCTTTGTGGATAAAGACCATGCTGGGGACAGGTGCTTTGTGCACAGCCCTGGAGAATGAAGCAATGACATGACACGAGTGCAGGACGGTCCTGCACACCCGGGCCAGCATGACTCAAGGTACCCCAAACCATGGAAACTATTCAGGCCTGAGCAAGGACTTCTGTCCCCATAAGGCTCGCTTTGGCTGCCCTGCCAGCAAAGGGTGATGTGGATATCCCCTGGGATTTCGTTTAGCGTGCAGGCACTGGTGTTCTGAGAACGAGATTGAGACCACAGAAATTTTGCTTTACGTGAGCCTAACAGATATCGGAAGGTAGCAGCTTTCCGCTGATCATCAACCCAGGCCAGGTATGAACTGGCCTCCGAGAAACGAGACGTGTCTTTTCCCAAGACACGGTGCTCGTAACGCTTCGAGGGCAGCAGCTTAGCTTAGCTTAGCTCAGATGCTCTGGGCTCTCTTTCACAATGCCCGGGGAAGTGATCCTACTCACTGGGGGGAAACAGCTCCAATCCACTCTCTCCGGTGTCTGCCAAAAGAGGCAGAGCCTCATAAGTGAAATAAATAACAAAAAAAAATCTCAGCCAGAGATCTCCACCCCCCCGTAAGCCGCGCAGTTGCAACCAGGATCCGTTTCAAGGGGGCTGAAGTGCTCATTAACAGCTCAAACAAAGCAACATTAAAAAAAAAGAACGGTTAGCATGACAGCGCACGCTGCTCGACTCTCGCGAGCCAAGTCCCCCTGTTCGCAAGAAGGCCGGATACTGTTCTCATTCATTCATTAATTCAGAGTCCACTTGCCCTCTGGCAGGCCTCCCTCCCGTTACCAAGCAACCCGCGCAGTCGAGCGGCCCATGCTGTAGCTGCTATTAAGTACTAGCTTTTCTCTGGCACTGGCTGCGACGGAGGCAGGGAGAACAGCCGTGCCCTACAATAGAAGGCAGCCTGCGTTGCTGCAATCCTGGAGACCGCAGAAAAAAGCCTGTCAGGCGCCAAGCTATTATGATAAATGGGAGGTGAATGTTCCACATGCCCTCCCCCTCCCCCCTTTCTATGGGAATTTAGTCCAAACAATCATTGTATCAGTATTGAGGGGAAAAGGAACACAGAATAAGCCGTCAGCCCGATAGGCAACGAGAGAACAGGATATTTGCAAACGCCAAGTACAAACAATTAGACGCGTTAATGCAACAGACTCGAGAGAACCAACAGAGTCTGCATCCAGGCAGCTGCGGCTACCTAATTACAGCTGGCTGCACACGGCAGAACCGACTTCCTCCGAGCGAGGTTAGCGATATACCCGTCTAATAGGAACAGAGCAGCGGGAGCTCGCAGTGGCCTGCTTGGCTCACTCGCTCGCCAAAGTGATTTCGGCTAAAGTGAATTAAGGCCACTTTCATTCTGGATCAGGGCAAGGATGGATGAGCAATTACTGCAGAGCAGACGGGGGCGAGGCTGCATTGTGCATCTCCTACTCCGTGCCGATGGCCTGTGTGCACGCTCCTGCCCCACGGATTTATGTGGGACGGTTTGGATAGGGAAGACCCTGCCTCGGACAGGGGCTGGGACTAGAGGAGGCCCTTTGCAACCCGACTTCTCTATGAGTCGAAGTGGAAGCCTCCTTCTTCGAGGGAGACGTTACTGCATTTTAGCTTCCATTCACCGATCGCAGGGAGAGTGCGCCTGGCCAGTAGCTTCAGAGCAGTTTATGGCCAGTAAAGTCTGGCCCCTTTTTCTGCATAGCAAAAATATGCACATGGCCCTACCTTAAAAGCATCCGGACAAAGATTTAATGCAGTGTAATTAAGTCACTTTAAAAATCACACCTGCAGTTAATTCAGATTAACCTTCCCGAGGCCCCCTCTATAAAACACCCATGTTTTGTAGCTGAAAGTACAAGGCACCTTGAAGTAATAGACTGAAATGATGATCTCCCCCTAGTCAAGAGGCCAGGGGGAGAGGGAAGGGGTCAACAGACGCGTAGTAAGGGTCTCTGGCCTTTATTTTTGCCTCATGTACAAAGCTATGTCAACACCAGCAGCTAAGCGTGATGTGCCAGGTTACACATGCTGGTTCCACCCAGTCACTGGGAATTTCTTCTGCTGCTTGGTCAGGGCAGTGCTCAGCACACAAGGGGCAGGTTAAGCTGCTTTCCAGAGTGCATTTAAAGTCAGGAGTCGAAACAACAGGATAATTAGCTGTGGGCTGGTTTCAGCTCCTATCAGTCTGTGAGGCAGGCATCACTCAGCCCGTGCCCTTACGAAGCACCGAAGGCCTTGCTGGGTTTCCCAGGAGCTGACGTGGAGAAGCAGCAGTGGGGGCAAGGCAGCAGCAGGGATCCTCCTGGTTCTCTAACGTACGTGTCTGGAACAGGATCGTAACATCTTTTATGCAGAGGCGGAGAAAGCACAAGGCCTAGTGAGGCAGAGATTTTTACAGGGCACTGGTTGCCACAGTAGTGGCAATCCTGCCACTCCCCTGTCATCATGATTTACTGTTGCTGGAGGTATCAACCAGCCTTTCTGCAAGGGATGCAGGGACTGAGCTTCCAGCCAAAAGCAGCTTTCCGCTTGCTTGAAACTCTAGATTCAAATGAAGCACAGCAGTGAAAGGCACCCTCCCCCCACTCCTTTAAAAATACATGTCATCACAGATCTGGTAATGCCAAGGCTGCGTCTTCCCTTAGCGCATGACACAGAGCATAAAGGCTCGTTCCACAGAGCTGGCTTTGCCCCCCGAGCCCTTTCCTTGCACGCGATGAACACGGTGGATGGGGCTTGCTCCCGTGGATGAACCTGCGCCAGCAAGAACACAATTCCTTCCTTCGCCTTCAGCAGCAGGAAAGGAAAGGGAAGGGAGGGCTAGGCTTTCGGTGCCACAAAGCCAAGGATGCCTTTCTGCCACAAGGTGGTGCCCCGTCTTCGGTAACATCCAAGGTGGTGGCTCAAGCTGCATCAGGAAACACGGGTTGAGGAATAATGAGAGGCTGCTTCTTTTCTTCCACTGCGAGCTTGCTGCATTATTAAAAAGGTAGCAGAAGCTGTCGTCAAGTATCTACACAATAAGCACACGCAGTTCTGGGTGCGTGTGTGCGTACGCACGATCCTTTACACTCCATCTGCAGCTCTTTCCTTTGCTACGACAACTCTGCAGCACCCACTTAAATGCGATCTTCACCAAATAACGTCTGAACTCCTCCAAGCTGGAGGATGGGGCAGACGGGTTAAGCAAGCCCGGTGTACTACCCACCAAGCAGGAACCGTGCTGCCTGCTGGCCCCAGCCCCTTCAGGTTTGCTTCCCGTATTTGGCTGGTGGGTGCACTAGATTCTAGCTGGTTCAAACAGACATCTGAGCTTCTGCCGCTGTCAGTGGGTGTTGCAGAAATCTCTTGCACTACAGAAGGGCTGGCTTGTTGTCTTCCTCTGGGCGCGTGAATCAACAATGGGAATCCAGTCTGGTGTGGAGCTTCAGTTGCAAGATGCTCATTCCAGAAATAGCTTTGCTTAGTCTCCTCCCATCCCCTCTGCTGAGTACATCACACCGCTCTCCAGATCCGTCTTAAGCAGGTAGGCACAGCCGAGTTGTCTCCAGATGACAGGGGTCGGTTTAACCTCTTCTCATTCTCCGGTTAGCTCTGCAGACAAGCTCTCTTTGCCTCAACTACCCCAGTCCAGGCTGCACCCCTGACGAGGAGAATCTTTTGCTGCTGCTGCCAACACGTCTGAGTACATATGCAGAGATCGAATAAGACTGTTTCCATGTAGCCCTTACACAGAAATACAGGGCTAAAGCCTTGGCCAGACCAGGGTTTGTAAAACCCACTGTGCAGGGGAGGGGAGGGGAGAGGGGCAAAACCATTTTTATTACTGTTTTCAAGCTTTGCATTGCAAAGGGTTAAGAGGTGAACAAACCCTTTCCCCCTTGGACTGCAATTCAATTTATGTCCCAGCCTCCTGGGAGTAAGACAGCGCATGTCGAGTTACGCCAGTAGCCAGCCTGGCCAATAGGACACTTCCGAAGAGAGCGGAGAGAGAAGGGAACAGAAATGTGTTTGTGACAAGGCCAAAGTGTGCCAGCGACTAAGGGCACAGGACGCCGACGAGGAGGCCAGGATCAGGCACAGAAGTGAGACGTATGCAAAGAGTTAACAGATGTGGGAGGACACAAGGAGCCAGTGAAAGCCTGGTGAATACAGCGGGAGAAAACGCTTTGTTGACTTCCTTGCCAGTGCATTGCAGAAGTGCTCCATAGCAGCAGAGCCATCCCTCCCTGCTCCACTGGCAGCAGCCATCTCTAGCAGATGGTACGTTTTCAATACCAAGAGTCTTGCAAACACCACCTTCTTGCTACATCAAACCGACACACATTTTTCCCCCCCAAAACAAAAAGAACCAAGACCACTCTTACAGTATAAACACGCCAATTCATTCATTTTACTGATGGTTGCATTTATGAATTTCATTCTCGTGAAAAAAAGGGAATAAAAGGAAAAAAAATTAAGAAAATAGCTATTTATAGAAAACAAAACAAAACAAAAACAAAAACGGGGCTCAAACAGAACAAGACTCTGTGCTGATGCTGTGATGAGCAGTCCAATGGCATCACTGGTACCTGGGCCGCAGGCATGCTTGGAAACCTGTCTCAGTACTGTCGCTTCGGTTCCACAATCCAGGGTTTTCTTTTTTAAGTTTGTCGAAACAAAAGAGTCTAATAGTTTCATACTGTATTTATTTAATAACTAAAATTCACAAATAAAAAGATACTTGCAAAGTCCTTAATTGTGTCATCCCCTCCTCCTCCACTTCACTGCTTTCAGACCCATATGCATAAAAAAAAATGGGCTTGGATTTTTTTTTTTTGAATTATAACTGTTATATGATTGGTCAGTTGGAGCTGAAGCACCAATGGAGAAGATGCTGTATGGAGATGAGGGTACACCCCCCTTGCCTTCCCACACACATTTCGGAGGACCACAGGAGATGTACCATTGCCCGGACTCCTCTGCTCCCGTTTCCCCACCCAGAGCATTCTTTTCATTGTAATATTTCCTCTCTTACGTGACTGACTGTAGCCTCTTTATTTTTCCCCCCTTTCTGTCCTTGCGGGACTGCATACACATTGGACATTGTTCGTTTCTTACTCCGCCAGGCTGTGAGCCAGTGTCAAGTAGGTCCTGTTACAGCTCAGTGCTAGTTGTTGTTTAATGGGTCTTTTCATTTCAGGTAGGTTTGTGTGTCATTTCAGAAGGCTTGCTTATTTGCTTCCTTTCATTCATCTGACAAGCTGCTGGATAAGGCTACTCGTACTCCAGGAACTGTTTGTGATAGAACAGCAAATATCTGCAAAAAAAAGAAAAGGAAAAAAAAAAAAAAGAAGAAAAGACACCATTTTATCTGCACATTACAGCAGCTTTATAGTAATGACCCATTCATGATAAGAGGACTACTGGCTTAACATTATATATTTTTTTTTAGGAAAGATTCCAGGGAAGCGTGTCAGCTTCCTACAACGACCAGGAAAAGTCAGTTAAAAGGATTTTATCACCAGCGCAATCTGGTCATTAGAAAACGAGGGGTGAAAGGGACCTCAGGAGGTCACGTCTAGTCCAACCCACTGCTCAAGGCAGGACCAGCCCCAACCAGATCATGCCAGCCAAGGCTTTGTTTAGCTGGGTCTTACAAACCTCTTTGACTGTGCATCCTGAAGCTATAGTCACGGTTTGAAAGCTAAGCAGGAGTGTGCTAGGTTACTACTTGGGGGCCATTTTCTGAAGCAGCTGCAAGACTGAGGTCTCCACCACTTAATTGTTAAAGATCCAGTTCCCCTTGATTTTAAAAAGAACCAAGGACCCTTGCATACCCACCCAAATCTGACCTGCACCATATCTATCACATCTACCTATGCTTTGCTTTGTGGTTTCAACTGGATAAACTTCTCTTCTCATCCAAAATACCATGCAGTCTTTCTGAGGACTGCTATAAGGCTACTGAACTCTATACTCATATGAAGCCTGCAGTTCAGTGAAGCAATCTCTGTGCATACTGCCCCTCCCCCCCCCCATCTCAGCAGGTTTGCTGCAAGGCTCAGTTAAAATTGGAGACTGAGAGCCACAAAAAGACTATTACCTCTCATTTCCTCCCCCTCTCATAGAGTTCCCTTAACCTTTTGCCTGCTTCCACAGATGGCGGCCCAGTCAGAGTCAGCATTTATTTAGATAGTGACTAAATGGATAAGATTCCTTTCAGTTAGTTAACACTGCATCTTAAAATCAGCTGGGGAGGCTACTGTTGAGAGGAGCTGCAAGCTACTTCCACAGATGAGACCAGCCCCAGAAGCAGTGTTACCCGTTTCCTTCCAAAACAAAAACCCACTAAACTAATTTGGTCCACTGACCTTTAGAATGAACGAATGAATGAAAATAATTTGGCACTAAAAAATGGGTATTATAAACCAAATGCATATTGCCAGGTTGATTTGCAGAAAAAGAAAAGTGAAAACCTATTAAAAAATTGTAAACTGAACATCTGTGCCTACAGCAATCAAAGGAAATGTCAGGTATAATTAAAAACAAGAACAAAACAGATCTGATCTTTCCAATACCAAACCCATGGTTGGAAATGCCAGCATGGAGGCGATTACAGATTTTAAGTTGTCTTATTTATTCTCAAAATAGAACACAATCCCTGATGCCTCTCGAATGACAAACATGTACAAATGCCTTTGTGCAACTTCCCAGTACTTGCTGGATGCAAAGAGTTAAAGCCACAGTGTCAACATAAAATCAATTGAAAGGAAAAATTAAAAGTACTAGCGTCACACCTGCTTTCCGCACTCCCCTGCCTCTCTGTGGTTCAGCGTTTCCTACTGGCTTTTCTTCAATCGCTTGCCGTTATAGTAATCTTAGAGGGGTTTTACCTGGCTTTTCATACAGAGTCATGGCTTTTGTTTTCGGGGTGTCTGTTCAGATATTTATATGACACTCAACACCATATTGTCTGATCGTCAGCTGGGGCCAAACAAGCCTCTTCCATTTGCAAAAGCTTAAAAAAGTCTTCCTGATCTTTGTGACTTCAGGTGGAGAAGGAAATAGGGACAGAGCACCTGTCCTGTTGGTGACGTTGTAGGATCTTGTGTCTCCTTGTAGGAGACAGTGAACATGAGTGCCAGTTACAGACACCAGTCTTGTATGATGCACAGACAGAGCTGGAAGTTGGCCTTCACTGTCTCAGTGGTCAAGCTGCTGGGTCAGACTTGCTTCCTCCTTCCTGGGGCGACCTCCTCTAGATGTTTGGCAGGGGGATCTCCTACAAAGGTACTTTCACAGCATTTTTCAAACTCGACTTCTTTCTCACCCTGTCCAGCTGCCACTCACTGGCCTGTGGCTCTCACCACACCCCTTTTCTGCTTCATAACAACTGTCTTCCTTCCACCAACATGGGGTCTTGTATTAAAGACAAAACTTTCCCATCCCCTTGTTTGTCCACAACCTACCCTTCACTGTCTAGTACATCCTTAATGCTAGCCTTGGTGATGATGGCGTCATCACATTTGAACCACTGGTCCTTGTGTTGCCGGATGAAGCTGGTATAGTGCCCGCTCTCCAAGGTTCCTTGGTGATTAACTACTGCAAACAAGGAATACCTGGTAGGGAAAAGCATGGTTACTGAATGACTGGATCCATGGCGGGGAGAGAAAAGAAAAGAAAGAAAAACACTTGACATTTTTGTATAAGTAGAAACTTGTGCTCGTCTGTGCATGTGCATAAGCAGTGGATGGGATCTTTAATGGCATTAACACACCAGTACACTTAACAGTGGGTGGGGATGGGTTGCCTCCATCTAAAGAAAAAGAACCATGGTTTCCCCCCTTATCTTGCTACTGCCTGAAACTGATTGTGCTATTACAGCTCTGGGAGAGTGGTCAGAGGTTTTTCTTTTAAAATAAATAGATTTCTGTTAGTAGGCAATAAAGCTAGAAGGGACAATTTTAATCATCTTGTCTGACCCCTAGTATAACAGAGGCCATAGCAATTCTCTCCCTTTGTCCATTTTGGACTACCGCAAAGCTCTAGAAAAACATCCCTATCTGGAGTTAAACATTTCCAGTGAAGGTAAGCTGATTCAGTGGTTAATTACCCTACCTATTAACAGTTTGCTCCCTATTTTTAGCCTGAATTTGTCTGACTTGGATTTCCAGTCACCAGATCAAGTTACACCTTTAGCATGCTAGAGCAAAGAGTGCTTTGTGGTTCTTCACTCCCCTCCCCGCCCCCCAGAGGTACTTATAGGCTGTGATTAAATCACCACTTAAATCAAACAGATTGAGCTCCTTGAGTATTTCACTCTAAAATGCATTTGCCTGATCCTTCAGTCATTCCCATGACTCTTCTCTACTCTCCAATTTTTCTTCTTTAACTGTGGACCCCAGAACAGATCACAGTTTTCCAGTAGTGGCTGTAGCAAACACAATATAACCTCCTATTCCTACCCAATGTTGCCCTGTTGGTACATCCAGAAATCATATTAACCCTTTGGGCCATGGTGTTACACTGAGAACTCATGCTACCTTATTATCTAGCACATCTCCCAAGCCTTTTTCAGAGGGCTGAAAACTTTGTTTCCTAGGAAAGACTATCCCATTCTCTGCGCATGGCCTACATTCTTTCTTTCACCCATATGACTTTATCTCTGTCTGTATTAAAAATGTATATCGCTGGCTTGTGCTCAGCATACCCGAGAGACTGAGATCACCATATACCAATGAATTGTCCCTTCTGTCATTTACCACTCCCCACATCTTTGTGTCACCTGATTTTTGTTTTCTTTTGGGGCATTGATAAAAATATTAAATAGTCCAGGGTCAAGAAACGATCTGGGGGGGCCTGCATTAGAAACTCACCTTTTTGATGACAATTCCCCACTTAATTTTTGACTTATCAGCAGCATGTTTTTAATCCATTTAATGTGCAATTTTGTATCACTGTAATTTCTTAATCAAAATGTCACGTGGACCCAAGTAAAATGCCTTACAGAAGTCTACACCATCAACCCTATTACCATATCAACCAAACTTGTAACCGTATAAAAAAAAGATATCAATTTGTATGACAAGATCTGTTTTCCATAAACCCATGATGACTGATATTAATTGCCCCAGTTTAATCCTTAATTGAGTCCCATATCGGCCATTCTATTATTTTATCCAGGATTAATGCCTGACTGGCAGGCCTATAATTATTGGGGTCATCCCTTCTTACCCTTTTAAAATATTGGCACAACAGTAGCTTTTTTCCAGTCTCTGGAACTTCCTCAGAGCCAGTAATGATAGTTCCCACCCACTGTTGCAACAGAAAAGCATGTAAAGAAAAAGCCTCTCTCACTCTTATACCAACGACTTCTAATTCATACCATATCATCACTACTAGTGTTAAGTCTACCATGAGTTGCCAAAAACTATGAAGGCTAAGTAAAACCTGCAGTATGAAGCTTTATTTTGCAATCGTTCAGACTGTGCTGGAAAATACAACAATGCACTTATCACAGCAGGACACAGACCAGATTCAATTTCACCTTGCTAAAGCCAGCCGCCATGCACAATAGGAGAGGACTGAAGTGTACCACTTACTTATTATCATTGTTTAGACTATCCGTAGGCTGCTGGTATTGCCCGTTCATCCTGCTCTCTTTACTGCAACAAAAATACAAAAAACAGTTACTTAAAGCAGCAGTACTGCAAGCATAGGCAAGGGGTCACGTCTGGCACTGAGAGCCTGTTTGCTGCCTCCAGACATAAATACGACCATGGTCAGTGGTACAAGTGGCTTGCTAAGCACTAAGGATGCTTCATTTGTGCTTGCAGCAGTGGCACCTAAATGGGATTTCTTCTCCCAACAGGGTCTCATCCTGTGAGCAAGCACATGCTTAAGTCAGCTTCTGAGTCTCCAAACTTTAAGGTAGCTCAAGGAAAGATTTATTTGACTCTCTAATTACATTAACTCCTTGAACTATGGTGAGTCAACCTCCCTTGTTCTGACTTGAAAGTATATGTTGCAATTTTGACTACAGCAATACAATTTCCCTTATGGTTTCAGAGGCTGATGAAACCCTGACTCCTGAATCCCCTGCTACAAAAACACCCAGCGCCTATTACCCTGATGTAATAATGACTATATTCTATCAGATGTGAGACCTTCCATCAATACCCATCTCGTCTATCCACAGAGAATTCCCCAGAGGAGCGGGAAAGCCTCAAAGACACAGGAATGCACTAATATGAAATAACTTTCTCTGATATCACACAGGCAATTTACTGGAGGTTTGGAGCTGTTTCTCTTTCCTGGCAGCAATACCTATGTTTCTCTGTGGTAAAGGATTTTAAAATTGTTCTTTTACTGGTTCAGATTAAATTTATATAATAACAACTTAATCTTTCAAAACACCCCACAAACTAATAGTTTGACTGTAATACTTAGTAAGTATTTATTGTCCCAGATCACTTAACCAAACTCTTATGGAAGGATTTTTTACATAAAAGTTTGTGTTTCTGTGATTGATATTTGGGGTGAAAATGGTCTGCCTACATCTGGTCAAGCGTAATAGCTAACATGCCCTTTGATTAATGGGGACTGTGCTATCTTTTGATCCCTCAGCATCTGAACAGACACTGAAAGAGGTTTTAAATTCAACTTGTATACATGTTTATAGATACATGGGAGGGCAGGGGAAAGTTTGGATCTCTAGGTGCGGTCCCAAAGGATTGCTGGATCTTTAATGCTGTGAGGAATGGATGCCCCTGTCATTTAACTACAACTCTGAAGCTAAACCAATATTAAGAGAAAACTAAGTTTTAAACAGCCTGAGGAGGACCTTGCTTGTGGACAACATGCACTGTTCAACTGAAGTTTGTTCCAAAATGGATTTCACAAAACCAGGGCAAACCCTTGCACAGACACACTTGGAGGGATATCCCTGAACATGCATTGCTATGCACGCTGTTCCACAACCCCAACTCAAAGGATGTTCCACCTTTCACAATATGCACAACTGGTATCCAGATTAACCTCATTTCTGGAGGGATTTTTAGCCTTGAACATACCTGGAAGCCATAAATGGTGTCATGTCCAGCTCCAATGGGAA
This sequence comes from Crocodylus porosus, assembly GCF_001723895.1. Taxonomy (NCBI): domain Eukaryota; kingdom Metazoa; phylum Chordata; order Crocodylia; family Crocodylidae; genus Crocodylus; species Crocodylus porosus. The sequence continues at coordinate 9,981,718 of NW_017728927.1, forward strand.
GGAGACGTATGTAGTGATCTTTCGCCTCAGCTTAGCTGAATGTTCAAACCGCTGAAGACAGAAAATGGAAGGGTTTTTGTTTGGTTTTAGAAGAGACTCATTTTCTTTCCTTGTATGCATCTCATATAGGGAGTAAGAAAAAACCAAAGAACAGCATGCAGCAGGAAAGGGGTACTAAAATGAATGCATATTTTTCTGGTAGAATCTATATATTGGTAAGTTCAAAAAACACTTGTAACATGTTTTCCCCAGGACATCCCAATTCTTGGAGAAATTTGAGCACAGTTTTCTCTCCTGCCCAGGGCAGGGGGTCAGACTAGAAGATCTACAAGGTCCCTTCCAACCCTACATCTAGGAACCTAAGAGGTGAAAGCTTGCTACATGGAATGGGTGACCTAAGTGTTGAGCCAGACACAATTATGAGCAGTTTTGGTTATGAGAGGCACTTCTGCTGAGGCGACACCCAGAAAACTCAAGCAAGCCAGGGTGTCATTATGCTAGTCACAAACATATGGTAACTGGCAGCTTACAAACTTGGGATTAAAGTGTTCTGGTGACAGCTATGCCTTTAGCTATGCCATAAGACCAATTCAATCAGGCAAGAAATCATTTCAAGAGACCAGCACCTTTGTCAGTCACCTGCGCAAAGGAAATCTAAATCAAAATAAGGACCAAAAGGAAGAAAAGTTAAAAAAAAAAAAAAATCTTTCTCTCTTCTCCTAAATGGAGAAATGAGTTTGCAATACAATGTCATTCTTTCATCATACTCTGAACACCAAACTGGAACAAATAGCAGGAAGTGATGAGTGGGTTTCTATTTAAAGAAGGCCACTTTCCCTATTTCTCAGAACTTCTGTTATATTTACTCTCCTAGTTAATTATTGTCTGTCTGCAATGCTGTAACAATTCCCCAGTAGCAGATCAGGATGTCAAAAACTTAAGACTTATATACTTCTGGTTCTCCATTCATCTTTTTAATTGCATTATGAACTATGTCAGAACATATGCCCTCCATGATGATTTTGATATTTGCTAAACCATAAATAACTTACAATTTATCATTACAACAGCTGTTGGAGTCTACAGATATTGGTATAGAGCTGTTGCAAATCTGGCTTGATGCATGAAATGTTGTTACATCTCAATACTGAACAGACAGGGCAACAAAATCGCTTGTAGAGAAAATCACTTATTTTCAAAAATCTTCACTTGCGATGGCTACACAAATGCTGAACTGTGATGAAATGTCTTCCCTACGCTCTCATTCATGCTGTCTTGCTCAGGGAGCAGCCTCACCTTCTGAGCACTTCTTTCCGCTACTTTGCTAAGAAAAACAAGCAAGTCATCTTGAAAGCAATCTTTCTGTTAAGCAGACCATTTCAGAGCAGCTGGGGTAGGGGAGGAGGTGCAAACTGCATTACTGCCTGTCCTGATTAGGTCAATATCACCTTGGGGGACTGTCCTGTTGCTTGACAGTGACTGGGGCACAGATGTGCAATAGCCAGTTGAAACTCAACGTCTCTTAGACACGAGTTAGGAAATGCTGGCAGGTGTGGGAAACGGTGAGAGGGTTTTGTTGTGGTCCATCAACTGGCTTGGCCTGAGCAGATCAAGCAGATTCATGAATTACAAGTAACTTCTGACCCTAACTCCAATGTAGAAGCTCATGTTTCGACTATCATAAAACAGTTATTTTTATTCCTACATTAGGGAGGAACAGTAATCTTTTCCTTTGGATGTGGATCTCGCTGTGATGTTCCATGCCTTTTTGACCTCTGCAATGCACAGCCACAAGTGTTTTTATATAGGCCAACTCCAGAAAACCATTTGCAGGCTGCAGCTGTAGCCGATGTGGAGTTGTGCAATCTAAGAATACTGATCTGTAATAGTTTTATAACAGCGTACGTGACCTGGTGTGATAAAGATACTGTATGGTTCTAGTGGAATATGTTATATTCCAACTGAACTATGCAGCATGGTTCTACTGATATATATAACAGTATGAACAGCTAAACAGGAGGCTAGACTGCTAAAAAAGTAAGCATGAAACCAACACAATAGCTAGAGAGAAACAAGCTCTCAACAAATGTTCTGGGGGCAATTCCAAGGCAATCATCTACTTCTAGGCTCCAGCCTGAAGTGACACAGCTGTTTTGCTGAGATCAAACAGATACTAGAGCAGTTAAAAGGACCCTCCAGAGACTCCTTTGTGTGGGGCGGACAGGATGAGTAGGTGCGCTTGGTGAGAGAGACCGACACAGAAGCCAGAGATGCAAGCCCTGGGGAAGCAACTAAGGATACCCCTGGTATATAAATACAGGCTTTTTATTGTTTTAAGGTTGGTTTCCTTGGATACATTTGGTTCTGAGTAAAACCATGCCTTAATATACAAGGCTGCCTGGTGATTAGCTACCACTGTCATTGCTCCCACAAAGAGGATGACAAGGACCAAAACCAAAGTCATGCCTGTTGAGATGCTTGTGGATAGTGCCTTGTGACCACAGCCCACGACCCAGTCAGAGACCTGGAGAACTGCACAATTCTACCCTGGAAGAGGCGGTAACTTGGCTAGGAACAGACATTACACATAAACCGGCTGAAGTGATCAGAAACTGATTTAAACCTGTAGCAGAGCAGATGTTCAGTGCACATAAACTGGTTTGAAAGTGGCTGAAACCAGTTTGAGAAAAACTTGGCTGAATGTAGTATCACACTTAAGTGATTTGGGTCAAACCAGTTTATGCAACGTCTGTCCCTGACTCCCTGCTGGTTTAAGTTAAATCAGACTCCCCCAGCATCCCGGCATGCTCTCTGGCTGGGTGGGGCTCTCTGCGTCATAGCAGGGCTGGCCCCTCCCCTCTGCTCCCTGGCTGCAGCTCTGGCAGAGACTGCAGGCATCTGCCTGACTTCCCCCGGCTCCCCTCCTCCCTCTGCTTTACACAGACACCTCTCAGCATTAGCTAGCAGACCACATGCTGGTTACAGTCCATGCTTTGGCAGACAGGACAAAGGCAGAATCAATAGGTAGCTGGTAATGTCCCTCTGTTGCTTTCTTAATGGGGTGATAAACACTGTGTTATCAATTCCCTCTTGAGTTGGTAAGAAAAGGGGGAACCAGTCTCTAATCAGAGCCTCCTGCCAGGGCCTGGCCAGGCCCCACTCCGCTCAGCACTGCAGAACAGAAGGGAGGGCTGTGCTAGCGCCCCCCGGGCTTCTAGCCTGAGCCACTGCAGGCATGTGCCTGCATTTTGTCATTCCAGAGGGGATGCCTGCACAGTTACAAACTGATTCAGCCTAGCCATCTTAGATTAACTTGCAAAGATTGAATCAATTCAGGCTCAGGCTTTTTGAAACTCCCTTGAGACTGGGAGTTGGGTCAGAGGGTGGGTGTGCATGTGAAAAGCCAAGAGGGATCAGAAATGCAGTTAGCTCTGTAACTATGACAGATGCTACTGCAACATATTCTGGTACTGCTCATGAGGCTCTGCCTGTCAGAAAAACACCCATGCGCTGCACTGCCTGCCTGCTTCCCTGTGAATCATAATCATATTATTTGTAGTTAAAGCCATAAATAGCACAGGGCTGAACTACCTGAGGGACCATCTATTACATTATTACCCATCACAGAATCTGACATCAATTGGGTTGAAATTGCTAACAACCACCACAGGGTAATCTTAAGAGAACTGGCTGGGAAGTTACAGGAAGCCTTCTCCATTGCAGTCTCATATTATGGCATTTTTTCCCTTCAACGTACTGAGTACATTTATGGCCCTCTTCCAGCTAAAGCTCAGGATATCTTTATTTCCCTTCTTGCTCTGTGTGGCTTGTGAGTAATCATTCTGTTGTGCAGGAGGAGCATGTGCTTCTAGGGATTAGTTTTTTGGGTTGGTTCAGAAATTCTGTTACCTCTTCATTTCTAAGTGCTATTTTGTGGGGTACCATAATATAAAATACAGCTGGAAAGGCAAGCCATCAGGCCTTTAAACTTGTTAATGTTACAATACATTTGCTACAGCGGAGTTCCAAATAAAAAAGATCTTCAGAAGCTCAATTCATCCTCCTGGAGCAGAGTCTGTACTCTCTCAGCTACCCTGCCCTTTGTGAACTTACTTTGAGATGAAAACAGGCCACAATGGGTAATTTCTTCATAGTGAGTTGTTTGGTAGATTCCTGGTAACTATGGCAACCACTACATTTGATTTTGGCACTGCTTCCTAGATGTTCTGGCCTTGTAAACCTATAAAATATTAAGAAGGAAGGGGATGCACAATGTAGGCAAATTACTGTCGGCACATCTGGAAAACAGTTGTCACTTCCACCTGTGGCCCCTTGACGCTACAGGAGATGATGCTTACAGCTTTTAAGTGACAATGAAACAAAAAAAAGCCCTACGAACAGAAGAGCGCCACGGTTCAGATTTCCACGTCAGACCTTCAACTTGGGCAATCTGCCCTGAAATGCAGCAGTGGCGGAGGAAGGGGCTGGAATGTTTGCTCATCCACCACAACAGAGCAGTTCCTTTTTACACAGGCTGCACAGATCTTCTGTTTTCAAAACCAAAAAACATGGACAAGTTTCATGCCAGTCTCCAGCCCACAGCTTGTCCAAAAAACGTGGACGAGTTCCATGCCGTTTCAGCCCACAGCCCTGGGGAGCCGGGGCGAGAACTCTGGAAGGAGACAGGTTTGTGTGCACAGAGTTCCTTTCAAGTTCAAAGTATTTTTAAAGAAAAACATTAATGGCAACTAAAAGTTTTACATTCAAAACCCAACTTTGAAAAGCTGATTGCTCATTGATGAGATCAGGCAGAGGTTTTTTTTAAACGGCTTGATGGAGCTTATGAGGCAGAAACAGTTAGCGCATGGGAAATCAAAGACAAAACGCTATTATCACATATACATTCTCACAGAAATACATTTTAAAAAAAAACCCAACAAAAAACTTTTAGGCTTCAGTGATCCCGATATTAAGTTAAATCATTCACCAGAGGAAAGACAAGGGGAACAGGCTTCAATTCCAGTAATTCCAAATGTAAACTTCCACACTGTACACAGGCAAACACCCCCTCCCCGTGCTTGCTTTAAGGTTTTTGTGCTAAGACACATTAAGCTGCATTTCAGACAACTGCAGACTGTCAGACTCAAGGACCAAGAGGTATTGATTCTGATCACTGATCTTATTTTGTTCTCATTTTATCTGAGGCCATTGCAGTAATGGCTTTCCTGATTTGTCTTGATCAAGGGACTCTCAGTAAGCCACATTTTGATCTGACTCCTTCCACTAAATGCTCCTTTTCAACTGTCCAAAGGCTCACGTAACCTCTGCCATAAATTGCCTCCATATTTCTGGCCTTGTCTACTTGTCTATTCAATCTGTTTTCCTTCCAGCTAGTGCTGAACTGAGCCGTCACTGCTGGGTGACAGCCACCCCATCTTCCACCTGCCTCGTCTCCTCCTCTACTATTCAATCTACTGTTGGCCCTTTGCTGTATCAGAACTTGCTGTTATCTGATGCGTCAACGAACCCTCTTTTTGGCCAAGAAAGGCCTCTCTTACCATCTGCCTTCAACTTAGCTCATAAATCCAGAAACCTCAGTGGTATCTTTGAATCAGAATATTTTTCCTTTCACATCACCTTTTTCCTGTAATTCTACTCCTCACCACTTCTGGCGCCTTACCAGAATTCATCCACCCCTGTTTTTGATTTGCCTCTGCTGTAGGCTTTCTTAATGGATTTAGTCACTTCTCATCTCTGGTTTTACTTAATCCACATTCTTGAAACCTTCAGAGTTGAGAAATCTGATGCTGGATTACTCCTTTAATCCAGGAAGCAGGACCAGATGCACCTAATCTGTAGTCACATTTGTTGCCTCCCTATCTCTCTGTCTCTATCTCAGAATTGTCTCTGGATTTTTTTAAAGGCTCGTGTTTTTGCATCTCTTCCCCCACATTGTAGCATCAGCAACTGGGAGTGACTTATTTGGTCCCCTACACATTACAACAGGATCAAAATCACACTTTACATTTGACTCTTCCCTAGATCATAATGTAGCACACCGCATCCTTGTGCTATGAAGTCTTTTTGAGGGATGTCTATTTAGCTGCCTTAAGCATCAACAGGATTAAACTAGGCATAATAGTAGTTCTACCCTAATGCATAATTTCTCTCTGCAGAAATTATCATAAATCAATTCCTATTGTTTGTTTGTTTTAAACAACCATCAGGATGGTTGTGTATGATACTATACATTGTAACTTCTCTTCAAAGGCAAGGATGTCAAGCTCACCCTGGGCTGGGGCCTGGATCCAGATTGTAGGGACTGTTCCCAGGCCAGATCCATGAGACTGCATTTGGTCAGGTGGGTCTGGGGGCATGGGGCTGCATGGAGTTGAATGTGTGCACGCGAAGCCAGAGGCACATGGCAGTGCAAAACTCTGGCTAGGCAGTGGC
>NW_017728927.1:9988955-9989073 GCF_001723895.1 Crocodylus porosus
TTCATAGTTTCATAGTAGCTAGAGTAGGAAGGGACCTAGGAAGATCATCTAGTCCGACCCCCTGCCTTGGCAGGAAAGAGCACCGGGGTCAGATGACCCCGGCAAGGTGGTCATCTAA
>NW_017728927.1:9989173-9992457 GCF_001723895.1 Crocodylus porosus
TGATATTCACCGCCCAGTCGTGCGTTGGGTCCTACCACGTTTCAGTGAGCCCCACTATGTCTGGCTTGGTGTCAGCTAGCAGGAGGGGAAGTTCCTTTTGCTTGTTTCCCATACTACGAGCGTTTGTGTAGAGGCATTTGAGGCCTCCTGTGGATGTGTGCACTGGCCCCTAATCACAGCATTGCCCTGGCCTCTGTTGCTTACCTGTGTATATGTTCCGCTCGTCGGTCTAGGCTGGGCTGTACTTGTGAGTGCTGCTTGGTTTAGATCAACTACCTCCAGGAGTCAATGGGGAAGTCAGTTTTCATGGCCCATTTGACCCCTGGTCTCTGCTGAAAGCAACAGAAAGGAGGGCATTTGGGGCTAACTGTGGTGGAAGTTTCATTCCCAGGATGCTGGACTCAGACTCAACTTTATTGCCCACTGAAGACAACTGCTCTTATTTAGCTCTTGTTAAACATGAGGTTCTTTTGGCTCCTTTTCACTCTGAGTTTAAGGCACTACAAAGTGGTTCAAGGATAATGCTGTATAAGATGTGCTTGTTCCCCTTGCTGGTTGCTGCTATTCCTCACTTGTAGACAACTGAAGCAAGCGAGATGATTGCCCCAGCTAAATTCTGTCATGCCCATTTCATACCTTCGCAAGCAGTCTGTGAGCGTGGTGGTGCCCGATACATGGCTCTCCCCATTCACCACACTGCCATCGCTCCCAGGACTCAGCGGCCAGAACGGAGTGGAGGAGCCTGGCAAATCCAAACTGATGTCCCAAAATGGGTCTATTGTTGTGGAAACACCACTGGAAAACAGTTGAACATTTAGCTGCCGGAGTTAAAAATAACTATCTCCAAAACGTCACCTCTTGTAGGGTGCAAACTACACAGTTACAAGAAAAAGCAATCAGTTCTACTTCGCCCCTAGAGGGCGCCCAGGTCACAGAAAGCATGTGCAACAAAACAGCATTCATTATTTATACAGCCAATTCCTTTGCTGGAGATCTGTTTAAAAAAATATAAAAGGGAGAACTATACATTTTAAGAAATTTATTGCACATATTGGATGCAGGATATAAATTTGGTACAGTTTACTACCTAATGGAACCCAGTGATTTAGGACCAACTGGCTGGGCTATTTAGAGATGCAAAATCTGGCCCTGTCACTGCCATGGCCTGGTCAGGCAAAAGCTCATCTTGATAACTGAATGTCTCCATACAAATAAACTAGTGCAGCAGTTCTTGGCCTGGGACACAGAACTTCGACTCTGTACTAGCTGTATCCAGACAAAAATCCTAGCTCTGCTATGTTGTGCCATGTGGAACTTAATGGTTCATGCAAGGATCTACCACGGTATTTGGAAGTTGAGACCTTAGAGAGTAACAGAATCAAAAAATATACTATGTTCTTGTTCATATTTTTCTAGGAGATGGCTCAAGATAAGTAAATAAGTGGAAGATGATGGGAGAAGTCCCTCAGAACACGTGGCCCTCCTTAAGCATTCAGATTATGGCATGTTTGGCTCCAACCACTGAATTTTCCTTTTTGTTTCCTTCACTCTCTTTTACTAAAAACCTCCTTGAGTTTATAACCTTTCCTCCTTTCATTCAGCTTCACTGATACAAAATATTTTAAATTAAAAAAAAAGGAATTTCTAATTCCACCTTAACTTTGTTAACGTTTCTTTTAATTTTGGCATAATACATTATTCCACTAGCAGCTCCCACAAGAAGCTCTATCATCATGTATGGACTCTGTGGTTCCTCAAGGAAAACATCTCCATTCAACACATTTTTCTACGATTCTCTATCATTTTTGTGGTGAAGCTTCTGCAGGCTTGTCCAGAAAATTAAATACAAAAACAGATTAAAACGAGCGGACTATAGCCATCTATTTGCAGGACAGTGCAGGTGATTGTTGGGAATACTTGATCAGGACAACAAAAACAAAAATGTACTGGCACTCCTACTTCTATATACCACAGTGATGTCCATTTGCTTGAAGCAAGTGCCCTTGTCCAATTGCATAGAACAGAAAACATTTTTCTCCTGACTCCTGTAAGCTTTTATTTCCCACTACCTGAGTTTATGTAATACCAGCCTTCTGGAAACCTTCTGAGATTTGAGGCTTGAAACTTAAGAAAAATAATAACATGGATGAATACTGGAGTCATTTCACTTCAAATCTGATGGCAGCTACATATTCTCCATCAAAAAACAATTGCTCATGGAGCTCTCCTCTTCTGACTTCTGAAATGAACATTTGGCAGGCCAATAAAACACTAACCTAATTGGTAGAAACCCATAATCTTTTTGGTACTTTTCCAAGTAGATTTTTCACTGTGCCTTGATCTACGCTTGCCTTTAGCTGACGCTGTATGTGAACAGTTCTGGTCCTACTGGAATCCTGCTGATATTTTATTGATGGGATAAGAAGGAAAGTCTGTCTGCTCCTGCATTGGCAGATTAACCCCTTTGTGTCTGAATACAGAAATAATAACATTAAACTCACTGGCAGACTTGACACGTGACATCAGACTGCAGTCCGCCTGTGAAGATTTGGTCTATGATGCAGTTACAGTGGTTGGGGTTGTTGGCCTTCTTTCCATTATCATCACCTGAAGGAAAGCAAAAGAAAAGGCTCAAAAGCTAAAAACCCTCAGATGAGCTGTGGTTTGCCTGGAGCCGTGCATTCAACATCTTACATGTATACCACAGGTTTGGAGTCTCACAGATGCTCTTTATGTAAGAAACCCAGGAAAGAAACAAGCCAACCAAACCAACAAAACAGAAAAGGCCTTTCAGAATATAAAATATCCAGAAGGTATTAAATGCACTTGACTGTTTCAACAGGAATGGGGCTCCAAAGCTGGGTGAATAACCAGCCAATCTTCTTTACCTTGAAACAGGCCAGTCTTGCTTTGTCGGAAGATTTGCCCCCCTCTCTCTGGTGTGAGGACTGGCTCCCAAGCTGGCGTTGTTGCCAAGGTGGTTAATGAAAATGACTATTTAAACTTCAAGAACAGGGCCACTGAGTGACATCTGCAGTTAAATTAATGGCCAGCCTTTAGCGGAGAAGCAGTGATTTCCACTTAGGACACACAATTGCATGTTATTTTCTTGCATGAATTTAAAGGACAGGCTTCCGGAGACGACGGCAACAGCCATTTCTAAGGGTGTTTCCTTAATCAGTTTCACAGAGAAAAGGACTAAGGTTGCGTGAAGGCTCCATTAACCTTCGCCTGGCGTCTGGCCCCTATCCTCTCAGCATGCATACGGCCCTGCTGCTCTGAAG
>NW_017728927.1:9992557-10003994 GCF_001723895.1 Crocodylus porosus
GCCTTTAGCTGACGCTGTATGTGAACAGTTCTGGTCCTACTGGAATCCTGCTGATATTTTATTGATGGGATAAGAAGGAAAGTCTGTCTGCTCCTGCATTGGCAGATTAACCCCTTTGTGTCTGAATACAGAAATAATAACATTAAACTCACTGGCAGACTTGACACGTGACATCAGACTGCAGTCCGCCTGTGAAGATTTGGTCTATGATGCAGTTACAGTGGTTGGGGTTGTTGGCCTTCTTTCCATTATCATCACCTGAAGGAAAGCAAAAGAAAAGGCTCAAAAGCTAAAAACCCTCAGATGAGCTGTGGTTTGCCTGGAGCCGTGCATTCAACATCTTACATGTATACCACAGGTTTGGAGTCTCACAGATGCTCTTTATGTAAGAAACCCAGGAAAGAAACAAGCCAACCAAACCAACAAAACAGAAAAGGCCTTTCAGAATATAAAATATCCAGAAGGTATTAAATGCACTTGACTGTTTCAACAGGAATGGGGCTCCAAAGCTGGGTGAATAACCAGCCAATCTTCTTTACCTTGAAACAGGCCAGTCTTGCTTTGTCGGAAGATTTGCCCCCCTCTCTCTGGTGTGAGGACTGGCTCCCAAGCTGGCGTTGTTGCCAAGGTGGTTAATGAAAATGACTATTTAAACTTCAAGAACAGGGCCACTGAGTGACATCTGCAGTTAAATTAATGGCCAGCCTTTAGCGGAGAAGCAGTGATTTCCACTTAGGACACACAATTGCATGTTATTTTCTTGCATGAATTTAAAGGACAGGCTTCCGGAGACGACGGCAACAGCCATTTCTAAGGGTGTTTCCTTAATCAGTTTCACAGAGAAAAGGACTAAGGTTGCGTGAAGGCTCCATTAACCTTCGCCTGGCGTCTGGCCCCTATCCTCTCAGCATGCATACGGCCCTGCTGCTCTGAAGGTTTATCAGTAAGAGAATGAGAGGTAGCTTAGCCACCCCTCCAGGGCATTTACTGTACGACAGGTCAGGTCTGTTCAAATGTCTTTATGGAGGAACTAACATGGACATACTTCTAAGGGTGGTGAGCATGAGTGCCCGTCTTCCAAGTATTGCTACCCATGGAAGAGCAGCTGATTTCATAATTGGATGCCTAACACAATTAATTGAATGCAGCAGTCACAGAAATGTGGTCTGGGCAATGAGAACATTGGGCTAATAACCTACAATTCAATAGCTCCGGCCTTTGTGGCTTTGGGTTCTGTGCCGTAGTGCCCCCTTCAGTAAAATGGGGATGACTGACATATATTTCTAAAATACAATGGCACAGTGAGGATAAATTAAAGCTTAAAGTGCTTATTTCTTGTAGGTCTTTTGTTGCCACCAGTGTTTTGAACCCAGCACATACACATGGCTGAATCTGTTCTTAACAGTTAGTACAAATTTCATAAATTGAGTTTTGAATAATCTTTCAAACCTCTATTAGAGAGGCTGCTGGAACACTGGGAATACACGTTCTGTCAGGTATCCTGGTATTTCCCAGGTAAAAAAAAAAAATACAAATACAAAATGAGTTTGGTCGGGAGTATCTAGTTTCTGAACTAGCAGCTAGTTCTATTTTAGTTTCTGAAATTAAATACTGAGAGGACCTAGTATTAAATGTGCCATTGTTATGAAATTAATTATATTTAGTTCCCATCCAAGAAAGAAAGAAAAAAAAAAATCACACTAAAAGTGCAGAAAGGCAGGCAAAACAGTGACTATGTTAGAGGTATATTTTGCTTAGCTTTGACTGCTTTCAAGATTAGTGAAAACAGATTTTTGGACTGAAATTCTGGAAAATGGAAGACATACACTGACTAATTAACAACAGTTCCAGTCTTTGCTAACATGTAAGAACAGGCATAGGTGAGGACTGCTTCCCACAGTGGGCTGCCTGGGACAATGACAAGCTTGACTGGCTCAGAGAAACTCTCTGGATTCGATAGCTCCCTGCCTTCGAGGCATTCTTCTCTCGAAAAGATACTTCAAAATCATTCTCAAAAAAGGGATGCACACAACTTACAAAGGACATTTGGGGGGAAAAAAACCTGATTTCATCAACTGCAAGTAGATTTAAAATCCAGTTTTATATCCAAGTACTCTCCATGGAGAATGGCTTCAATTCTAGCCTGGGAACTACATGATCAGACACTCAGCATTCATACTTCTAAAACATCAATTTCTGCCGAGGTCCTACCAAACCCCTACAGCCCCCAGGATTTTTAAAAAGGCTTGAATTACGCTCAAAGTAAAGTCAATCCATGGAGCTCTTCAAAGATTATAAAGCCTCTCTCTGTTCACCTTTATAAAAATCATTTGCAGTTTTTAAGACTTTAAGGCTAACTAAAAGGTTTTTAAGGCTTTTGTTAATGAGTTAAGGTATTCTACCCCTGTTTTAAAGTTGCATTTCTGTTTCCCTTTACAGAAACTATAGTGGGCCATTAATGTCACTGCAATACCACCATCTGAAATCAATTACCCCCTTACCCCCCTTCTCTGTTTTGGAGCAGGCAAAAGCAGAGAAACAGCCTCTACAGATTTTCAGTGGTCTTCAGGTAATGCCCCCGCTGGATACCTTTAATAGACAGTTATTTCTGCCTACGGGAGAATAAGAACGCTCCCTTTCCAATTACATAAGTCAATTAGGCTCAGTGATGAGGGGTCTCAAAAGAATAGCCTGCAAGCTTGTTCACAGCAAAACAGAAGGGCATTACCCACTCACATCAATTCCCATGACATTTGGTTGGAGGGGAGGAAAAAATAAGACTACCACCTACTCACACTTGTCAATATGTAACAGAAGCTGCGAGGAGGTATATTATGCAGCTGAAAACTAGCAGTGGCACTGACTGTGCTGTTAAGGCTGTATTCAGCATTTCTATCCTATCATGCAGTAAATTCCACATTCACAGATTTACATGATGGCTATAACAATTCATGCTAGGTAGAGCAGTAATTCCTTGTCAAAGAGATCAGCCACGGCAGGAAAACATTTTGGGGGCCTTAAAATCAAAACCAAAACCAACTTGAATGCATGTATACATCACCTGAATTGATTAAACTGCATCAAAAAGGCACAAGATTTTCATGTTCAAGAGTTTGGACTGAGATGAAATGTAGCTTTCTGCCGTCACTGTCATGATTGAATAGTTCCTTTTACTTCAGAAACCAGAATTTTCTGTGAACGTGCATGAAGTCTACTACTTGTACCTTTATATCTATTTCTAGCTATATTTATAGAAGATTGGCTAATTAAATTGGCAGCAGTGATGATGATAGCAACTGCCTGTTACCTTTTTTAAATAAAGCCAGGCTGAAAAACTGTATCAAGATTCTTTGCCTCACAACCTTAGTTTTTACAAGAATAAATTGAAAAAAGTGAAGTTAAAATTAACACGGGATCTTATTAAGATCTGTAGGATAAAAATGAGACCTACCAGGTTCTCCTTGATGAAGCAATGTGAGTGTTTCCTGTTCTGCAGAAGCAGGTGACACCTCACAATGGGACAATCCAGCAGAATATGTAATGGAGCAGTGCAGTGTGCACCCTCCTGGCCCCTGACCTAGTATTTTGGTTGTGTGTTAGTAGTCACATAGCTCAGAGTTGTCAAACTCACCTTGTGACCCAGGCTAGATCTGGCTGTGGGGCTCTTTGCAGGCCAGATCCAGAGCAGGGCATGAGGAAGCTGCCATTGTGCCAGCAGCTCTGGCTCTGGACTGGGACATGTGGTGGCAGCAAGGACACGTAGTGGAACACGTGGCAGGGGCTCCAAACCCTCCCATGTGCCCCATGCCAAAGCTGCTGCTGCCTCCTGTCCCATGTTAAAGCTGAAGCCGCTGCCATTGTGATAGCTCCAGCACTGGGCGTGTGGTGGGACCAGCAGCTGGGGAGGTAGGGCCACAGCGGTGGCAATCACCTGGACGGCAACCAGGGCTGAGTCAGTCCATGTTCACTCTCCTGTTGCCAACCACAATTGAATGGCAGGCCACTCTGCCCTGCCAGGCCACAAGTCCAGCTCCATGGGCTGTATGCTGGACACCCCTGGTTCAGCTGAAAACTTTGGCTCCTACTTAGGAAGAAGTCTCTGTGAAGGCTGGGCATGGAGAAATTTTTCCAGAATCAAAAAACAAACAAACATGTTGAGGAGGCTCAACTTTAGACCTCTCAATCTTGACAAAGATCCCTTGATGTTTCTGGCCTAAACAAAATTTGGGTGCAAACCTTATGGTTACTTTTATTGAATTTTTCTATGTGCAACTAGGTAACAGTTTGAAAATGCAACCAATACAGTGTACAGCTGCAGTGTTTTCAGTGAGAGGAAAAGATCATTTTTAGTATCTATTTCATTTTTCTGACTTCTGTGATAGTCTTGCTGAGATATGTAGCAGGTGAAGACAATGCTCAGTCATCATCAGCTCCATTATCAAGGGGAGCTCTCAAATGGCTTTCTTCCAGAGCACTGATAATAATTAAGGCTACACTCTGATGTTAACTAAAATCTAATTTTGCAGATTTCAGGCAGGACAAGGCAGGATTTTTTACTTTTCCCCACCTACAACTCCCGGCACTTGGAACTCCCGTCATAGGCCATTGTAAGTACGGTGATGGCAAAGGGTAGATGGTGCTTTCACATGTGCTCTGCTGTATAAATAACAGTCTAAAACTAGGCAAGGAAGCTGAGGGGACTGCTCTGCAAAACTTCCTGTACCTTTTCCATTTCAACTCAGGCATTTGGAGACTAAGTCAAAGCTTGTTGAACATGGTCCTATGGAGATCAAAGCCTGACATTGATTGGTGCGAGGCATGATTAGAAATGGTCTCCTGCCCAGTTTCCTCCTCAGATTTGTCCCACTATATGGGTGATCATTGCCACATGGTCTAAAATACAAGGTCACACTCTGCCTGTGGCAGGCTGGGCTCTAAATCCACTAGGTCCTCTTGAGGAGGTAAGATATGGTGTAGGTATAGAGGACCTGACTCTTACCAGTGAGCCCAGGGGAAGAGGTGGCCACCAGCCACAGCAGCTACAAATGTCAAAATCCAATGACGCGATAGCACAGGAGTGGGCAAAATGTGGCCTGCGGGCCAGATGTGACCCACCAGGCCATTCTGTCTGGCCACGGGGCCCCTAAAAAGTTCAGAAAATTAATATTTATCTACCCCAGCTGCCTGTTATGCGGCCCTTGATGGCTTGCCAAAACTCAGTAAGCGACCATCCGCCCGAAATAATTGCCCACCCCTGCTATAGCACCTGAACCATTACATTATTCTGGCAAGTTGGGGCAGGCACAGCAGAGTGAGCAGATACAAAGCACACAGATGTTTAGTAGTCTGCATCCTCTGGCGAATAATAGCTAAGAGCCTAAATAAGGATACTTTTTTTTTAAAACCCAAGGTAGAAGACAGCAGTGCCCTGAATGGATTTCAGCAGCTTCAATGGAGCACTTATTTCAACTTGTTTTTTATGTTTTTAAGAACACAGCTGTGTACATGTTTTGGAGATGGGTAAGGGGATGGAAGGGTGAGCAGTGTAATCAACAATTTACCACCGTTTTCTTCCCAGAAGCTCTTTTTCTGGCTAATCCATCTTTCCAGCTGGAAAGAGCATAACCCAGTCCTCCTGCACTACATCAATGCTGCTCTTCAAACAGCAGGATGAAAAGCAATGACACAGAAAGGAAAGTGGACCTGATTCTCAGTCAAGTCACTCCAGCAACTTAAAGGGGCCTTAAATTGGGAAATGACATACTTTCAAGAACCCCACTTCCTTAGAGGCTCTTTCTGGCACTGCAGAGTTGGCATGAGGCTCTATGAGGTTGCTGCCTAACATGGGGGTGGATCAGAAGCGTGGCTGAAGTGCACTGCCATGCAAATATTCTCTGCTTCCTAGAAAGACTATGGAAAACTGCATCAGACCAGTCTAAAAGTGCCCCATACTTTCATCAAAGGCCAGGCAGCCCATACACCATTCTAAAATATACAACTTTATATTTCCCCTATACCTCTTCTTAGTCCTGGTAGAAAAACAGAGAAACTGCAATCACCCCATCTCTCCAACTAGGGACTGTACAGTTCCACACAGCTCAACATACCGTTTTCTTTGACATTAATAGGCCTGTCCGCTGGTCAGTTTTGTGCTGGGTATGAAACAGTGTCATGGCATTTCATTTTTACTGGGAAGCCAGGGAGAGGAGATGGGGAAGACCAATGTGTTTAATCTAAATCAAAGCATTGCCATGCTCTGATCTAGAGCCATTGGGGTATTCTGCATTTTCAGATAAAAGCAGAAGAAATTTCACCTGGATGATTCCAGTGTCCGAAACTGTAGTGGTTGCTGCTGGTCCATTGTTGCCCAGAGGCAGGGGCCCCTGAATAATGAATTGCTGTTAATAACTGCACACTCACCATATTTTGATGGTAATGCTGGAGGTGAATTGCTACAAGCTGTTTATCCAGTATACTGAATATGCATTCATTAGCATAAGGGTGGATTTATCTGCTAACTGTAGCTTCAGTATGGGCATCCTCCCTAGCAACATCTTACAACTATATACTTGACCTAGAAGGTTTTCCTATTGTGTAGCTAACGAAAATGTTTTGCATTAAATAGCTAAATAACTTGTTTATTCATGGAACAGTTTAGTAGGCTCAGCTGAACCAATCTACTCATGCCTACAATCAGCTACATTCTTCCACTTCTGCAAAAACTCAGGTTTATACATCTTTTGAATTCCTCTAAACTGGCATCTCTACTAGCTCTTATCACTGACAGCATTATAACAGAGTTTGGTCTACCCATTTGGATACTGAGCCTTAGCATAACGATTATAGGGGACTGAACTAAAGCTGGCACTGAAGCAGCACAGTCCAACTTAGTGTGAATGGCACCTCCCCAACAGGCAGAGTTCAAGGGGAAGGGTGTGAAAGGCTCCCATTCACCTGAATGAAATGTTGGCTCTGAAACCCCATGACAATGAAAATCATTTTTAGCACTGAGCAGTTGAGCAGGACTCTGCAGCTATCATACTTTTACTGTCTGGTTGATGCCACAGAAGCAAGGAAGGGACAAGTTCTATTAGACCAACAGCATCTAAGCCATGGCTTGAATGCGTTTCTGCCAGAGCAGGGGGACGGAGGATGGCGGAGAGCTTTTGTGTAGGCCAGATAGGCTGAACAGATCAGGAGGTTTCAGCAGCACTAGCTGAAACTCAGGAAGATTCATTCTGTTGCTAGTTCTATAAAACTTATCAAGCAGGCACACTATACGAAGCCACTGCCTCTGTTGACGTCTTTTCAGATACTTTCAATATTAAAAACTTCAGAAGGGTGTGGTGACCTCTGTTTGCAGCTGCAAGCTTTTGTTTAATTACAGCTTGGCGGGGAGAGGGTTGGGGGGAGCTGAGCAAAGTTACCACTCATTCAGACTTGTCTCTAAATATACAAGAAATGTGTAAAATAGATCACAGCTGAAGAGTCAAAGAAGAAACTGTAAGATCAATGGTTCAGAAACTTTACAAGGGAGAAGAAAAAAAAGTTTGTGTTTGCAGAGGGCTTCTTTGGGATCAACACAAAGCAAACATTCAGATTCATCTTATTCCTTATAGTGCTCCCAGGCTAGTTTCATGAAGCTTATTGAATTCCTATAAATGTTTGCCAAATGAGAGAGATTGAGAATTCTGAAGGCGGTCTCCTACATGCATACCCCCCTCCTTGGAAGCATTTATACCTTTGGAAAGAGACCTTTCCTATTATGAATCTGAGCAACATACATTCATTATTGTGCACAGTATCACAAAGATATAGTCCAGACATTAACAACCTTCAGAAAAGCACTGGTGGTCTTTCCTTTGATAGCCTCCACTTTGTAAAACCTAAACACTTATTTTTTAAGAGTTTTTGAAACAAAAAAATACTGTGTATTCCTGTAACTTTAAAAAGAGCTGCATTTAACACCTGTTTAAAAAAAAACAAGCCTGAAGTATTTTTTTTCCCCAAGTACAAGAAAATCTCATGCATCTAAACAGAATGGGCAGCAAAAAAAACTTGGAAAGATGAAAGTTCAGAGAAGTCAGGGGATTTTTCCATTCATTTCATACACCACAAACAGTTAACTGAGGGTCCTGCAAACTAGACTATAAAGTACATTCTCTTCAATTATTGGATTTGGTTGTTGTAAGCTTTAAATATTTTCTTCATCCCTAAAAATGAGTGTGTGTGTGAATATATATGAGCATGCACACCCACACACACACGCGCACGCGCTGCTGTTACACTTATGAGAAAAGGATCAGAACAGATAACTATTCAGGTAAGGGGGAAGTTTTGTCTTCCATTCACACTACTGTAAGTGTTTGTATATCAGTACTGTGGTGGAAAAACATCTAAGCAGATCAGTCTTGGACCTGGAGTTGGCCGCCCCTTCTGAGCATTTGGGTCGGTTCCTTATTGATGCACTGAATACGTTTCAAATACCTCCATTATAAATAGAATTTTCACTGCAATCTAAATTATGTGATACTGACTCACGTAACCAATAAAAATAAAGGGGGGGAAGCTGGTGACTCAAACCAATATGCACGCTCCCTTGCTTTCCTTAAGTATGGTTAATCTGACAGTGGGAAATGGCTGCTTAATAAATTCAAGACAGTTAAAAACACATTGAAATTGGAACTTGCTAAATGAAGAGTACCCCGTGATGGAAAACTGTTTATCCCCTTGTGGAAGAGATCTCTATAGCTCTTTGTGATTCAACAGTGCTTGTGGGTTGAATGATAGCATGAGCCTTACCTTTGCAGTGTCTGTGTAGCACGTCTAATGCAGCAATAAGGAACTCATGTGCATCCTGTTGCTCGTACCCTGCTAAATGCCGTGCATGCGTCCATACCAGGTGCAATAACCTATATGGAATGTGAGGAGATCGGTGCCCAGAGTAAAACTGCTCAAAGCAAAGAAAAGGTCGTGATTATTAACATGTTACAAACTCTCTGTGCATTTAACTGTCAAACATAGTTAATGACTGGAATCAGGCAACTAAAGTTGAATGAAACGGTTTAGTAATTTTGACAGACCTTGGCGGAAATGCTTTGTTTAAAAAACATATCATGCAAAGTAGCTTTAGAACCGAGTACATAGGATGCACTTCAGGTATTTACACTTCTATCATTTTCTATTCTGAAGTTTCCTCTTTCTGTGGTGGGTTAGCTTCAATGATGAACAGTGTCCCACCCAGAAGGGCTGCACTCCAGAAGCTCTAATGCTTATTTGCTACAGGTCAAAGAAACAGTAGGTACGCATGGGTTCAACAAGCATATTATGTAGTCACAAAGAATTAGGGGAAAAAACATCTTTGACATGCTATTAACACCCTCCCCAAAAATGTAAAACCAAGATGTAATAATTTTTGGTATCTCATGTCCGCTATGCTCAGGTTTGTCAGTCTCCATAAGAAAATTTACCAGCAGATCTATACCAGAGCAGTATATGAAGAAGAGACCCCACACAAGGGAGTTATAATAGCAGAACCAGGGTACTATAGTTTGAGATGTAATGTTGCTGTTCTACTTCCCCATGCACACGAATGCTAAGTA
Source organism: Crocodylus porosus (assembly GCF_001723895.1). NCBI lineage: Eukaryota > Metazoa > Chordata > Crocodylia > Crocodylidae > Crocodylus > Crocodylus porosus. The sequence goes on from NW_017728927.1 coordinate 10,002,160, forward strand.
TTGAGTAAAGAGTTACTTCAGTTAGTATATTCTGGATTGAATTTTTATATTTAAAAAAGCAAACATTTTATTTCCAACAAGTGAAAAACCTACCATTCTGCCTTCCATGCCCTTTAAAGAAATGTTGTTCTCCATAAGGGTAGTCCAAGCAAAGCCATTTAACTGACTGCCAAAACCTTTTAAGCTACATTACTGGTGATGTCTCAGTGTATGATCTTCACACAAAGCTCATGAGCCGCATAAAGCACAATGAGCAGCTGCAGATATTTATTTTTTTTTAAAATATAACAGCAAAGTTTGTTGCCTCATCATTGTGGGAAGAAAGAATGATTTTATTTCAAAGTTTCTCCTCCCTCCTTTTCTTTCGGTTTCTTTTTAAACTTCTGTATAAGTGCAAACACTGATGCAAAGCTGGCTAGACAATCTGAAGGTGGGGAGTGGCGGGCGGGTGTAGATTGTGTGGGCGAAAGGTAGCAAAAAAGCTATCCTTAACTACTCATTTCTGCATGGCATTCTGCAGGCTTCTGACAAATTTCTTTGCAAAGGAAGTTCTTTCCTTGTGCAAACCTCAATTTTATCAACAAGAAATGATACCGCTGCAGTCAAACGACGCAAAAAAGCCTTCTATAAATAAACGGATCAATAGGTAGCTCTGATGCCAACAGGAATGACACCGAGGGACTGGAGTGCTGGCGTGGTAATTGAAATCTGCTGATGCAGCTGCTGTTCAACATAATTCAGGAAACTGCAGCAATAAAACTTCCCTGTTCTGTCACTCCTTGCAATTAGTACCAGAGCTCTCTGGTCATTTTAACCAACAGCACTCCCAATAATTACTCCACTGCAGACACCAGACCTGCCAGCAGGTTTTACGTTCTTCAGTGCTCCATCAAGATGAAAGGAATCTAAAAGCAGCTCTTGTCAAATTATTGGTTATTACCATATGGAAACTGGAAACACACCCAATCAGAGTGCTGTAAATGTATAGTGCAAAAAGCTTCAGCCACATGTGTTGTAAGTAAAATACATAGGTACTATTAGTAGATATTTTCGACTGACAATGCACCAATATAAGGGCAGTCCTAGAGGTACGTTCCCTACACAAGACAGAACCACACAGAACAAATGCCAATTTAGATCCTTGGAAGATCAGACAAAATCTGTCTTCTGTTGTGGTAAGTCTTCTCATTTTTCTAATTTTATAGAGCTCTTTCCAAAAAAATGTTAATAGATGTGACAAAAAGTGTCCCACTATCAATGGACTCATTCATCAGACAAAGCCCACTGTCAAACCATGTGAATGGGTTTACAAATCGTTGCGTTTCTAAACCTAACTTTGGCTGAATCTCTTTTGTGAGCTTGTATCTAAAGTTTAAAAATTTAGCCTCACTATGGAAAAATACAAATATGTATTGAGATGTCAAAGGGGTGGTGTTATTGCATATTTAATACATTATATACTTGAACCCAAGACAAGGTGTTGTCCACCCCTCCATCAACATGGGGAAGAAAAGCCTTGTCTGAGATTTTAAGTACCCACCCCGGGGCAGGTGGCACCTCTGCTCCAGCTCCAGCTGACTGTCCTGGAGCCAGAGCTGCCCAGAAAGTAAGAGAAGCTGGAGGTGAGGGGGTAAGCACCAGGTGTGGGGGGGACAGATGGCAGAAAGGCATGCACAGGAACGGGCGGGGGGGGAGGGACTGGGGAGGTAGGCATGGAGTGGGGGTGGCAAGCACCAGGGGTAGGCAACAAGTGGCAGGGAGGGCAGGCACCAGTGGGGAGCAAGTAGCAGGGGGAACAGGTGGCAGGCACAGGCACAAGCTTCCAGGCACGGGCA
>NW_017728927.1:10004126-10005758 GCF_001723895.1 Crocodylus porosus
GTGATGGAGCAGGCAGGGGAGGCGGGGGGGGGGGGGTTGGGACCCCTTGCCCCTCCTAGGCGTTTTGGGGGGATGAATTTAAGACGACTCCCCAATAATTAAATTCTATACATAAAACTAAATTATGATTTTCCATGTATAGAATCTAATTATTGGGGGCTCGTCTTGAATTAAAAGTTGCGTTGGATTCAGGGAAATATGGCAATTGCTATTTGATATTTTATCATTACAGATTTTCAATAGCAACTACTGTCGGGTCCTGTAGGGTTTTAAGTATTTCAAGTTACTGCTGCAAAGCAGATCATGGAAAAAAGACGTTTCGCATACAAACTTACGTAGATATATTACTCCCAGAGCTCAGCCACTACCACAAAGTTAATAGAGACTACCAGGTAAAAGTCACAACAATAAGTACATTTTAATCTCATCTGCACTTTTAAAGGTGACTTACAAAAGATAAAACATTGATTTATGTCTTTTTTTTTTGTCTCTTTGTGATGTCTAAAATGGCCTGCAAGGTTTGTTTTTTCCTTTCTTTTCCAAGAGACCTGCAAAAGTTGGCTTGTTTAATTGCTTTGAAATCACATCAAGTCTAAATCTTCCCGCTTTTACTGGAGGATTATTTGGAGAAACTCAGAAATGCGTATCACACATTTTCAGAGATCTTAACCTTGAGCCAGGCAGTGATAGTATTCAGTTCCTAGCAAAAGGTAGCTTTTCCCTCCATTGTCTGTGGGAAATTTTTAGTTAAATGGCAATTAACAGGCAAGCAAATATCCTTCCCACACCCAAATACTTGAAACTGTGTGAATAAAGGCACCTCCCCACTCAGGTTTCACTTCCTGGCTGCTGGATTGACAAGTCTCATAGTTCTGTAAACAGCCCACGGCACCTTCTATGGTAGATAAGGCTGCAAGTTTGCACGTGAAGAAAAATTAGGTAGGAAGACATATCTTTAAACCCTCCTGTCACCCTTCAGCGTTCAGATCAATCTAAGAAATGCCCAAATCCTATTTTCCCCCCTATATGAGTCACCTTTAAGAAAAGTATTGTTCTTTAACAAGTTTTAAGCAAAACAAAGTAATTTTTGTCTAAAATAGCTTAAGATTTTAGACAGGACCAATTCATGCAGTCATCTACATTACCTGGTTATTTACTATTTAATATATGCTTTAGGAGCAGACTGATCCAAGGGCTCCCATGATGTGAGTTAGGTTTTTAAACTCATTCCTTGCAGTTGTCATAACAGTAATATATATAGGATCTCTAGATTTCAACCTATTTTATCCTAATAGTCTTCAGCAACAACATAGCCGCATTTCGTTTGGTGGTCATCATACAGCTGGCTAACATTCCCGGGGCTTTTTAAGCAAGAATTAACAGGCTTCCCTCCAGTTTTAGACTGCAATCTAATGGGAGAAGTTAAAACCTTTCTCTGTGAATTCTCTTTCAATTTAAAACCCCTCAATGAACAGGCAATTTACCAGGGACGTTGAGGGGGAAAAAATATACATATCCTTCAATTAAAACCCAATTAAAATCCTATGACCCCAGCTGACTTCCTGCCCTTTGGGCAGGGGGCTGGACTCGATGATCTCCCGAGGTCCCTTCCAGCCCTAATGTCTATGAAAT
>NW_017728927.1:10005887-10047922 GCF_001723895.1 Crocodylus porosus
CCCCTAATTCCTGACCTGACATAACACAACACTGCTACATCAAAGGCAATATACGTCAAGTAAATCCTCAGACGCCATGGTATGGTATTAGGGCTCTAATATACGTTTCCCTTTTCTCTCTACCTTTTAGTCAAAACTGATTTTATATTTTACCTATATACCATTTCAACACATCCAAGTCATGAATCTCATTCTCTCTTCCACCTCCCTTGCCCCTGACTGGAAACTCCCTTTACCTACTTGCATTGTGATCTTTTGTAGACTTATTGGGATGAATAATGATGGGAAAATAAGAAGGCTTTGTTCTTTACCTTTTGGAGTGGGTGTCCTGCACGAGGCAACACCCCAGGTACTACCACTATTCCGGCTGCACAGTAGCCAGAGGAGATTGAGAGAGACACTCAACTAATCACGCCATACTGTATAGTCGTTCAGCAAACTGATTAAATATCCCCTAGGGACTTGACCATCACTGAACTCATTTTCTTTGGTGAACCAAAAGTGAAACACAAGTGTCTGTCGTACATGAATCCATTAAGCTAACCGGCTGAACGAGCAGATTCTATATATTTTTAATCTTGTTTTTCATCCCTTCCAGCTTACATTATATTAGCCATCCACAAATCCTTTTCATTCATCTTTCTGGGCAACAGAGCCGATTTCATTTTATTTCACCAAAAGAACATGTGTTTTGTTTTGTTTTTAAAACCAGCACAAATTAGACTCTTAATTGATGCAATGATATATTTTAAAAACAAAAACCAAAGATTTGATGTCTGACACATTGGCAAAGCAGCACTTAATGAAGTTCCAGAGAAATAACTGTTTCCTTGACGAACACTCTGAGAACCAGCTAACACCTTCATTACCATCAATCTATTTCAAGTAGCAAGAACTTGCGACTCCCAAAAGTAGAAATGCAAGGGACATTTATCATGGAGAAGCCATGAAGCAACCTACACAAACAACCGATTCGAAACCAGAAAGTGGGACAGGCAATATTTACTTAGAGATCACAAAGCAAATTTTCACTGTGATTTCTGCATTGCAAATATCCGCCTCCTTAGTTCCCGAGCAGCAGGCCTGCAGGGCACTTATTCACGTGCTCTCGCTGGAGTCCAGGCATTCCGTTCAGATAAGATCACACCTTCAGGAAAGGAGGGTGGAGGGAAGATGAAATTAACCTTTGCCCTGATCGTTTGTCACTGGATAAGATGTCTTGAGATAACCACATCAGTGAATCCCAGTGGGAGGACTGGGTAAAAACAAGATCAAACTGAAAACCGGAGATAGAATTTGAACTGAAGTTTCCCAGGTAATTAAATTACAAGAAAAATTCTGCAGGCTCATGCTACTGAATTGCTATTGGTTAGGCCTCCTGTGTTCAGATCTGATCATTGGAAATATAACAAGAGGGCTCTTAAGGAAAAAAAAGGAATGCCTGCTGGGGGCGAGAGGACTCAGAGAACCAGTTCACAGCACAATTGAGACATTAGTTGACATAGTGGGTTTGGAGGAATTCAGAATGCTCCCACTGGGAGAACGGGTTTCGTAAGGAAGTGCTGATTTATCACATAAATGCCAATACTATAATAAGTGTCATTTACTGGCAGGTGGAAATATTCTGGAATTGGGTAACCACCAGGACAGGTCTGCTCTCAAGGGGCCGAGTCTTCAATGTTTACTTGCAGGTGGAGGTGCTGGATCTTCTCTGCCCCCACATCACTTACAATTACTTTATTTTCTCAACATAACCCTGCTGCAACTCTGCCCTTGTTCATAATACCATAACTTCCAAAATATGAATTACATAAGAACGAGTGAAACATAGTCCTGGATTTTGCACGATGAAAAACGAAAGCCGAGATTTCAAAAGCTGCCACAGAAATTCAGAAGCACAAATCCCATTTAAACTCCTGAGTCACACATCCAAATCCTCTTTGGGGAAGGACCACCTTGCACTACGAGTCTGTACAGTGCCTAGCACAATGGCCTCCTGGTCCGCTGCCATGCCTCCTAGGACATGTCTCAGTGGCTTTGGTGCCAAGCCCTACAGCCCTGCCAAGGTGCTTGGCTTCCTGGCTCACTCTTGGTCAGAGCATGTTCGAGCTCAGAAATTGGGCCAGCAGAGCATGGCCCCGAGCTGTACACTCACGAGAGAAAGCCTGAGTGCCGGCTCTGGGCAACTGCTGAGGGCTGTGCAAACCCGGCAACACTGCCCGGGCACCAGCACATGCTGAGCAGGAGGAAAGTGGGCAGAGTGTGCTTCTAAGGAAGACTCCTGGGCTTGCCTTGAGGACAGTGCAGACATGACACTCCAGCCATACAAATGAACAATCCCTGCCTGGGCCGCCTCAATCTCACCCACAGCTCCTGATGCAGAAATCATTTCTTCCCTCCTAACCATACTTTTCTGTACTGGCACAACATCAAGAGTTGCATGTACCACTGAAACCCACTGCACCAGTGGAAAGATCACAGGGAAGAAGACATCTGAGGTGTGCCCTGGCCTCTTACGAGCTGCCATAGCACAAATATATAAAGTACACTGTGTACACAAACATCCCAGACCTTACAAGGTATATACAAGTATTCTGTAACAGCAAAATCCAAATCTTTTAATGAAGGGAAGGAAGTCTGAGCATGGTTTGTTGCTTACCAAGAAGGCAGTTCTAGCACCAGGGGGAAAGACACAAGGCAGGTAAAAAAAAAAAAATCATTTTAAAACCTATAATCAAAATAGTCTACAGTCCAAATACGTGGCCTTACACTTCCCAGTCAGAATTCATACTGTTATAAAGCTCCTTCAATAGTGACTCACAAAGGAAACGTCTGTCGGTGCCTGTCACGCAGCAAAGATTAGGGCTTATACAGGAAGGCCCAGTGCAAAGCCAGGAGTCTCCGTGAAAAGAGGGAAGAGACACAATGTAGAGACTGCACCAACACGCCTCCACCCCTCCTCTTTTTCTTCCTGCCAGTAGTGTTTTGTGTTCAGAAAGAACAGCAAACCTTTGAATTACATACGTACATTAGCAAAATCCTTACAATACCTTTACTAACAAATGTAATCCAGGGCCTTAAGCCACAAGACAATGTACTGCTGCAGTCTTCCGTCCCTTCCTCCCCACCAGGTTTCCCAATTAAAACCTGCACTTCATGATCAGATGCACTGTATTGACCTCAAGAGGAAAGGTTTGGTCTGCAGTCCACTCTCAAACAATGCTCCCGTTGGCTCCAAGAGCAAATTTTTCCTGAATAAAGAGTCCAGGACTAAGGTTTGAGTTATCAAACTCAAGTATTTTTGACAATAAATTCACATTCTTCCATCACTATATTTTGCCATCATGTGATGAACTTATTTTCTATGCGATTCCTTTCCATACAAGGTCGAGTGCAGAACTGTGGAGTTTACAAGGTGACAATAGTGGCAAACAGCACTCACCTCCTGAAAGAGCGTAGACATTTCACAGACCAGACATGAGCTGGGACTTTGCATTTCACATTTGTGCCTGTCAGAGAGGAAGAAATCTCGCAGCAGTGGAGTGTGGGTAAGTGCCTGGACAATACAGTTCATAAAACATGTGTTCCCAAGATTGATTAGCCCTCGGAGCCCTATAAAGACAGAATGGGAAAGGAAACTGTAAGCATTGTTGAGTGAATATAATGGTGCACTTCATTCATTTGCATTTTTAAAAGTATAGTTCTGCTGTAAAATATCATGGGCTCTCTCACGCAGTGCTGAACATGAGACTTTATCTTGTGTCAAGTAGAGAATGTTATTCTGAATTGTTCAAAATGCTGCATTTCATCCTCCAAACAGTAGTAAGGTTTTTTAATTCCTGTAAGAATTTCTGGCTTGTTTAGACAGACAGAATATGCAGTAACACCTTTACCATTTCCCCCCAACATACTGTATTTTCTTTGCGTACAACATACCCTGGAATCTAATAAATGCTTTGTTTTTGAAGGCAGAATGAAGAAAAAAGATGTTTCCAGAGTTATGGCTGCATAGAGGAGGGATGCAGCCTAACCTTCCACTCTCACCTTGCTTTCCTGATTAACTAAAGCTGAAACCCTAGCTGTTGGTGATGACTGGTCTCCACGGGTAGATCTATGGTTTTGTACATAGCTAAAGTCTCCAAGGCTGTGAAAGAGGAAGAGCAAAATTGCCTTGAGAAAGGTTAGCTTAATTAGTAGAACATCAAGACCATTAAAAAGGAGAGATGATGGTTAACAACTCTGGAGTGAAGAACAGCAGGCTAATAACAAGTCAACTGACTTCCTCAGCTGCTTGAATAGTAATACAACAACTACTACACTGTGGGGAAGAAATCAAAGCAAGATGCTTCTATATCCTGGTCTAAAAATCAGCTTCCTCACTTAATACATGCACTCCAATTCTGGGGGCTAAGTTTTGGAAAAAGGTGTATATTTTATGTGAGAAAATACTGTATGCTGTAGGTTCCCCACCACAGCCACCAAAAACCTCATTACTTATATTTCCAAATAAAGAAGCTAATGAGCAGGTGGTGTGGTGGTAGATGTATTCTAGATAGTGGTCAACTCACCAAGGTGTAAATAAAGCTAATTTGTCACTTCGTACACAGGATTTCCTTCATGCTTTTATGATTTGATCATACATCATTTTATTTTATGATACCAATTCCCTCTTTCTGAAATGTACTGTGGGTTGCAAGACAGCGGCCATTTCTTCTACCTTATGGTTCAGGTGACAAGATGATTGTGGTGGATTGTACTCAAACTGTTAGTCCAGATTATGCTTAATCTAGTATCATTTGTACAGAACTGGAGCATCTAAACACAGCAACCCTAATTAAATAAAAATGTGTAAGGTTGTGGCTCCTAAAACAGCTATAATAAAAAACCAATAAATATTAATGTACAACACACTGGACCAAATTCAACATGGCACAAGAGAATTCAAAGTCAAGCAGATTCCAGATACGCGGTCTTGTATTTAGAAGCCAAGATGCTCAAGGAAAATAGTCTCTTTCTTATTTTATTTTTTTGCATACCATGAAAATGGCTAGAAGTGAGGGAAGCTTTTCAGTCATTTGAAAAGTCCAGCTAAGAAGAACAATATGCTTAAATCTTTGGCTATGCCTCCAAAGTCCAACTACCACATACAAGCAGCTGTGAGCTAGAAGAACATCATGTGGAACTGAATGGTTAATTTTAAATGCACAACAATCATTAAAAAAAAGCGTACCACAAAACTAAGTGATAGCATGATGGCAGAGGCTCTTTAACACTGGGATGTTTGTCCTGAGCTACAGTTACAGTGTACCTTGTGCAATACCAACCAAAGCCTGGTAGGCAATGCAAACCAGAGGGAGTGATCAGCCAGTTTGAGAATTCCCCTGCATTTCCACGAGAAGAAACCAGATGGCAATGCTGAGGCTCTTAAAAAAAATGCTGCAGTTCCCTTGCAGCACACCAGACAGTGCTCCAAGGGCCCCTTTGCCTCCGTCTGCACAAGGGGTGTGTTCTTGTTGCCAGGTGACAGAAGACCAAGAATGCTGCCTGGCATATTGAGTTGTAGGCGATTCCTAAATCATTCCTCCAGCATGCCGTGTGACACGGTCCTCCCCGCCACGGCTTCCTGTCGCCTCTGTTTACTCTGGAATGCAGCGCAAACTTTCCAATTTACATTATAGTGATTTCTACTGGGCAGGAAGCTTGCTGTAATCATCTGCTTTATTTGCCTGCCGAGAGGTCGAGCCACTCAATGCGCCACATTAAAACTTGTTAAATAGTTAATCTGTCACAGTAGCCTGAAGTGCAGCGTGATGCTTCCGTCAGTACACAGCCCCCTCTAACCCCAGCTCGGAGATCTCTGAGCATCATGTCACAACACAGGGATGTTCATGCTGCGGCAAGTGCAGGAGTGTCTGATCAACAGGGCTTGCCTGACTTATCACTTATTTAGAATTCACTCTAGTTGCCATGCTGTTACTGAGGCCTTTGCAAATTCCTGGCCATGCCTGTGATCTAGGAAGATAGTCAGCACATACTCAACCAGCAGGGTTTGTCAAAGGAAGAGAAAGTCCCTTTCCATTTTTTACTGCAAACTTTTACTGCACTCTGTCACCTATGATCCGTGACAGAGTTGAAAAATCAGGCTATGCAGTACTGAAGGTTAGTTAGTGGAAAAGCAGCATTGCACCTAGTATAGACGACGCGCAACTGCTGATAGTTAGGGGACACAACTCTGCCATTCTCACTGCTGCCAGGTGCTGGGTCTGGCCGGGCTGCAGCCCCACATCCCACCATTGGCACAGAAATCTGGGAGGAGAGAAGGGGAGCGCACATCCTCCCCTGTGCTGTCCCCCCCACCTCGCTTATAGCACCTAGCAAGTCCTATCCTATTACTTTTATTCTCAGTGTCCAATTAAAATGATCCCAAATAAATGCAAACGTGCACAGACTGCTTTTTAGACTTGTTTATTGAGTACTCTTTATTACATGCCTGTGCCTGAACCCTGTTCTGCTATGAATACAAGCAGCATTCCTTCAGGATGGTCACCCAAAGACAAATATAATGCTCCAAATTCAGAAGGCTGGCTTGGTGACACTTTACATTTTTACACAAGCTTTTCATTTTTCCATGCATCCAAAAGGCATTCTTCATATGATGCTACGCCAGCTTGATTGAGTCCAAATGCGGACCTGTAACACATAAGATAGTGCTGAAATCTGGATCTCTCAAGCCCTAATGAACACACTGCAAACAACAATTTGAAGCAAAATACCAGACTTACTTGGCTGGGGATCACAACGTATTTAGCCCCGGAGCAGCCACGAATGCAGAAGCCACAGTATGTGGTGAGTTGTCTTCTGAAAAGAAACAGTATAGTGCACGGAGTTAGAGCTAAGCTATACAACCAACATATATATCTACTATAAGAATAGCTGCATCCTTACCTTGGAAAGCACTGATTGTTGAATTTTCATGCATATAGGATGAACTGTTGACAGGACTCGGTTCAAAGTATTCCTGAAAAACAAAAAAAGGTTGGCTGGAGAGGTAAGAGGTACAATGACGTGAAAGCACATTCCAGGACAGAGATTCTCTCTGTTATACTTGGGCTATTAAAATGCAATAATATTATGCAAAACAGCCTCTACTCTCCTTGTGACTTGTTCCACTCAAGGAATGTTAGTGATTTTCTGGGATGTCTGTGCTGTCTAGAGTACATGATAAGATGTCCCGGGAGTTTAGAATGCTTCATCATTGAAAACTACATTGGAAAAAGAAGTGCAAAAACCTTAACTGCATTAGTCCACTCTTGCTTACTGCAACATCTCTCTTTGTTGGCATCTCTGCCCATGGAGCAATGCCTGCAAGGAGCGGATTCATTTGCTAAAACTGCTCATCTTTTCAATAATAGGTCAGCTGTACTGAGCAGACCTTCTGTTGTATTTTACAGTACCTTAGATTCTCTCGTCCCATTCATGCTTTCTGGGGTATTGTCTCTGGAGTTGGCCTTGAGAAATGCAGACACTCAAGATGTATGATACATACTGTAGGCACACACATTTGTGTTCTGGCTGGTGAGCTCATTTGATATAAAGGCACTGTTTTCCCTCTTACTGTTGGAAAAAGGAAGAATACATGAATAATACCACTGTCCAACTGACAGGCTGTAAAGTATGGTACAAATGCAAGCACAGGAAAACACTTATCAGTACCATACCTGGGGTGCCTGCATGGCTTTCTTTGTAGTTGTCCATCAGATAATGGACAGGAAGCGTATGAATGCAGTTGTAAGAAAGCTAGGTCCACAACACATTCTGCATGGATCGTGTATCCAAGTGATGCATTTCCCAATTCTATTTGCTCTCAGCTTTGGGCACTGAGGACTTGGCTTACCTTTATGATCTGTAGTTCTTCACTTTTCTTCCATCAATGCATTTTATAATACTTGCTTACCAGAAGGAGACCCACACTACCATGCTGCTATATGCTTTGGGACAATTCACGGAAAATCATAAAACATTGCTTCTTCACACCCAGACAATGAAAAGCAAAATGTCACTGCTGGGAGATCAGCAACTGTACAACCCACAGTCAAGTCAATGCTATAAATCCACAAGAACTTTGCATTCAGCCAAATTGCTAACTTGTCCTTCTAGTTAAGACACTGTCTGTCACCATCACTGTTGAAGGCAGTTTCCTGCGAAGGCCAGCAGAAAGCCATCCTGACAAGGAGGCATCATGCTAAAATCCATGTGTGACTTGGAGTGAAGATCCTGAATGCTTAATGTACAGGTCACTGTGCAGCAACATTAGTATATAATAATGAGTGCTTTCCCAGGCAATCAGGGATCACTTAGACGCATGAACACAAGGCCACCCTGCAATTACCAAATGAGATTGCAGGTAAACCACTTCAGAGCATTATATTTTTCAGTTTTCTGCCAACCATCAGTGGATCCTCTAAGCCAGGGCGGGCAATTATTTCAGGCGGAGGGCCGCTTACGCAGTTTTGGCAGCCTGTCAAGGGCCACATGGATAGCTCCGCCTCTCGACAGGTACCCCGCCCCCTGGACACCATCTTGGGACCAATGTCCCAGAGCCAGCACTGGTGGGGCCCAAAGCGGGGCACAGGCTGGCAGAGGTCTGTGGAGCCGGGCTGGGCTGCACCAGCTGGCAGAGGGGGCAGCTGGCCTGGCTCCACAGATCCCGTGCTGACCGGGACCCTGCACTCCTGCCACCATGCTCCGGACCCTGCCAGCACTGGCCTTGAGACACCAGTGCGAGCCCTGTGCTCCTGCTGGCTCCTGCGCCTGCTCACACCTAGTGCCCCCCAGCCCCGCGGTACAGGGATGGGGCAGCACACAGCCCCAACCACCTGCACGCCAGCAGGGAAGAAGCTGGTGCTAAGCACGGGGAAAAGCGGACCCTCGCCCACCCCATGGCCAGCGCTCCCTGCTGCAGTCGCTCACAGCCCGCACAGGGCTGTCTGGAGCAGGCACAGACAGCCCCACGCAGGCTGTGAGTGGCTACAACATGGGATGCTGACCACAGGGTGAGCGACGGGCTATTTTCCCCTGTGCTGAGCACCAGCTTGTAACCCAGCCCCACTGCCAGCCTGGGCTCACCTGAGAGCGGCGGCAGCTGCGGTCCCCCTGCTTGCCGTGCTGGGCAGCGTTGACTACTGCTGCCTGCCCGGTGCTCACGCGCTGGACAGCCCACAGGTGGTGGTGGCACAGCAGGAAGGGAGACAGCTGCTGTCGCCACGGGAGCCGGCACAGGGCCCAGGTTGGCTGGAGGACCGGGTTACAAGGTGGTGATGAGCGCACGGTGGGGTGGAAAGCTGACCCTTGCCTGCCCTGTGGCCAGTGCCCCGCAATGCAGCTGCTGCCTGTGCCTGTTCTGGACAGACCGCGTGGGCCACGAGCAGCTGCAGTGCAGGGTGCTGGCCATGGGGCAGGTGAGGGGCTGCTTCCCCCCTGCCCTTTAGCTTTTCCCCGGGCCACTTTTCCCCAGCCTCCTCCCCTGCCCCCCTACCCAGGGTTCTGGCACAGGGCAGCCATGTGGTCCCAGGCCAGAAGCCCCTGCTGAGGCTTCCAGCTGCGGGGGTCAGGCTGGGTGGGCCCTGCTGTTGTGGGAGCCCTCTGGGCTTCCCCTGGGTCCTACTGCCCCTGGCTCCTGTCATTTTTGACAGGAACCAAGGGCAGATAAATATTAATTTTCTAAATTTTTTAGGGGCCCTGCAGGCCAGATAGAATGACCTCATGGGCTGGATTCAGCCCACGGGCTATATTTTGCCCACCCCTGCTCTAAGCTCTTTCAAACACCCCTGGAAACCAATGCAAATAGAAATACTGTCTGTTGAAATGCCAAAGAAAATGAACCAAGAATACCTCTTCAAAGAGCAGCGCTCAGAAGTGAAAGTTTCCAAAAAGAAACCTGCTTTCCACTGTGGGTTTAAAAGATGAGTGCAATACTGTTGTTGTGCATCTTCCTGACAACATTTCAAGCACAGACTCTGTTATTACTTAGCAGAAAAGGACTTGGAGGTCTTCCTGCCACGCTTCCACCTCCCCAGACCAAGCTCATTTTTGCATTCCAGATGTAGACGATACATTACCGGATCAGGTACATCAGACACGGAGTTCCACCAGACTTCAGGGGAGATGTAACATTCATTGTACGAGTTCAAGGAGTCTCCTACATGCCAGGAGATGCATTACCTTGCGCTAATGGGCGATGAGGTAATTACCTGACATAAAATCATTCTCAAGCTTATTAACTTTTGAGGTGGAAGTCAATACCTAAGCATTTGTTGTAGATGCATATTACATAAGATAATTGCTGTTGAGATTCATGGGGAAAAAGAAAACCCTCAAAACCCCAACACAGAATCATAGCCAACAATTTCCAAAAATGTGATAACATGAGAATATACAATATGCAAGCCTATGCTGGAAACAGGACCACCTTCTGTCAAATTAGTGGTCATTTCAAGTCCAAAGCTAAACAAAATACAATATTCAGTTCTTATGATTTCTGTGGCTTCTAAAAGGGTTTTCTGAATGCTTCCAAGTTTAGGCTGCAGCTTTCCGTCGGAGAGGGTGATGGGGATTGCACATCAGGCTCAAGGTGCTTATGCAGCCTGATTACAGTACTAGTTAACCACCTTCCAAGTACTTTTGAACTTACTGTGCCCTTACCTCTCTCCTGAAATACATGGAAGTGTTATTCTCCCCATGTGCCAAACAGGGATTCACAGACACTTGGCGCAAGGGGGCACACAAATCTGTGGCAAGAGCTGGGAATGGAAGTCTGCTTGCCCCAATTCCAGTTCAACACTGTACAGAATAATTGACAGATTTCCCTCTCTGAATGTAAAGGGTCACTTCAGGCTATTTAAGTAGTTGGGGCCAGAAGGAATTCAGCCTATTGTAGAAAGCTAAGTATAGGGAAGGGAACACTTAGTCAAATAGGGAACCTAGTTAAAACAGAGCTGCACCAGAGGTTTGCTGTCAGATGATTTATGTGCAAGCTAGAAGACTCTGGTGCTGCGGATTTATTCAGTCTGACAATGATTTAACATAGAACAAAATAAAAAAAAAAACTTCTGCCACAGCTAAGGTAATAAAAATTTCAAGCACATGAACCTCAAGACTAAGCCACTGACTCACCCTCTCCTAATTATCTCCAGAAAACACCCACTACTGCAAGGAGGTACACAAGTTCCAGTCTTTAAACTCAAATTTTTGTCCCATTTTACAACAAATGTGAAATAAAGCAGCTGAAATTGTCTGTTATCACTATTTTTAGTATTAAGTTTATATTTCTAATACAAGGCTTCAGGTGTGGAAATTCCCCACATGTCATTTTGAGGTTCTATTGAGTTTGCCAACAATATATGGTTTCTCTTTTTTTTCTTGTTTTCTGAGAAGTGAGGGAGGTAGAGGAATTTATTGTTTCAGGGGGAAAAAATAACCAGCAAGAACTGTTATTAGATATTATGCCTGCTTTAGTTTTCAAAGTGCAATCATCATCAAAATGGATGCTGAATTGTCTTCATCATAAAATCAGCAGTGCCAGTAAAACTGCAAACAGATGTGCAATGCCTTCAAATCTGATATGTTCCGACTGCTCCTAGAATACAATTCTCTCCTTTCTCTGTGTAGAGAAGGGAGAGTAGAGTGAAATATAGATATTTGTAGTCATCATACTTTAAACCGTATGTTTAAATTCTCCAGCTCTGTCCAAAAACTAGGACTCAATGTCATTGCTTCTGGCCAGGTCAGGAATCTTATGGCGAAAGGAGGGCGCTCTTGCAGAAGAGCCAGGTGAGAGCGGAGCTTCAAAAATAACATAAGCGACCCACAAGTCTTTGATGGAGAAGAGAGAAAGATGGAAGATGTATGCGTGACCTGAACTGAAATACCAGTCATCGATAGATGAGAGTGTGACGCTTTGCCAGGAGGAAGCCTGCAGGAATCAGTAAGGAGGTTTCACTCTGGGCTTTGGTCCCAGGGTGCCCAGACAAAGACAGATGTGGACTGAAAGTCTGGGGGAATGTTTCTCCTTTCACATAACACTTCAGCAGTTCAGGGGAAAGCCACAACATATTCTACTGTTTTCTATGCCAAAACAGAATAAAAAAACAAGGCTTGAGTAAGTGCCACCATAATGAGCAAACTTTAGCTGTTTGACACAGATTACACAACTTAATGTTGAAGGTGTTCACTGAACATTTGGATTATGCAGCTGTAAGGAATAAAATATTGGGTGAAAGAAGTCATTATAATAGTCAGAGGAAGTTTCCTGTTACTAGCAAGTGTGCAAAAGGATTTGGTTCCTAATTGTGTAGCCCACAAAGCTTTATACACGCAAAACCTGTAACCTCTGTGAATATCAGGCTGCTGTTACCTGTAAGCCAAATTATTTGTATGGCGCCCCACAACCACACAAAACTACCCTGCAGGTGGAAAGGTAAGTCGAAGTGTGAAGACAACAATTTCCCATTTAGAGTAAGGTTAAATATTATCAAGTATATATGCTATGCCATGAGCAGACCAAAGCTAGAGCTGGCTATCAGGGAAACACAAACCGGGTTTGTGGCATGGGAGAGCCATCATCTACTGCCAGTAGTCAAGAACAGCAACACAGCTATTTATCCAAACCCTGCTCTCCCACTGGGCCAGTCACCAATCAGCTGATCTCTCTCCCACCCACTGGTCACATGCAGAGCTTGTAATGATAGTATCCATAAAACAATATTTAGATGACCATTGCATACAATCCCCGAGCAACAAATTTGCTCAAGAAGAGGCTAGTCAAGAAAATAGTAAACTCCATCAGAACAGAAAGTCCTGACAACTTGGGAAAATGAACAGTCAATTTGTAACATGATGGGAAAGCAGCTGCACTAGTACTGATGCTGTTTAGCATGCAATCTTGAAGAGTGTTGGTGAGGAACAAGGAGATAGGAAACTCTGTAGATGACAAAACATTTTAGTTGGGTCTAAAGGGAAATTAGGGAAATCTAAAAGGATGGAATTAAGCTAAGAGATTTAGATGGCAGGTGAAATTCAACATGGACAAGTACAAGGTAATTCTTACTGAAAGGAACAATATCAGCTACACAAGGGTACCAAGTTATATAGTGTTCAGATGCAAACAAGACAATAGGGTTATATTAAGAAGTCATAACTGAAAATATGATACAAAAAGAAATGGTAGTTGTCCTGAATACTTGTCCATTTTGGTCATCCCATCTAATACAGGGAGACTCCAAAATATACCAAAAACAGCAATTGATCTGAGCTTTCAAAAAGCTTCATAAGAAGAGAGATTAAAAGGATTAAGACAATTTAGTTGAGGAAATGACTAAGAGATGGCAAGAATAAAGATCTATAAAAATAACAGATGGTCTAGAGAAATCATTCGGGAGCTCCCATCATATACTGTTTTTCATAACAGAAACCAGGCTCACTCAGTGGCATTAGAAGGCAACACATATATTACCAATAAGAGAGAACACTTTACACGAGTAATTAAAAAAATGAAACTCACTCCCATGTCCAAGATTTTATTGTGTAAAAGAACTGAGTATCAAATAAAGTTTGATCAACTAAGTGCCTCCTCCGCACCCCCCACCAGTTATACTAGCTAGGGTAAAAATTTACGTGGGACATCAACCTCCATGTTTCCAGATCTAAACATGCACTAACTGCCTGAAACAAGACAGATTTCCCCCCCTCTTACATATATCAATGACCTAATTGGGAGGTCATACACTTCTGGAAGCATTTGGTATGGGCTACTGAGCGACTAGATCCCAGTTAGAGACCCTCTGGTCTGATCAGATATGGCACCACCTCTGCTTCTAATTCCTAGTGTGCTCCTGGCTGTAACAAAGCATTCACTTCTCATTTTCACTACTTTCATTCAGGCTAAACGCAGTCCTGTCCTATTCTTTGTACACTGAAGAGCACTGCATGCATGGGAGAAGGGAAACCAAATAAAAATTTAACAAAGCTTCTGCGCTTAGAATCGCATCCTTTGTATTCTAGAAAGATCAGAAACCGCACCCCTTCAGTCTGTGGGCTCAACTGAACATCTCTCCATTCATATCGTCTGTCATCATCTTAGTCATTATCCCCCAAGCTGTATGATCGCTGTAGCTTTGCATCACTCAGCTCTACTCTGGCTCTGTGGAGTTGGTCTAATAAAAGATATCATATCTACTCAAAGAAGCCGGCCTACTCTGGCTCTGTGCATCACACTTGTAGCATTTCAATTATTTGCTTAAGCTATGGCTAATTCCTTGGGATATGGGTTCAGTTTACTTTTCCCCCAAATGATGTGTTACCATGTCCCCAGCTACCCAGTCAAGCTCGCATAAGCAATAGGTATTTGTTGATAGCTGCCCTTATGGAACTAGGTGGTAAAACACATGACGATCCTCATTCTTGTTTAAAGAAACCCTAAAATAAGATTAGAAGATAAAACAATAAATGACCATCTCTAAAACCAAAGCCTACTAACTCCGAATCACCTTAAAGGAGTAAATGAAACCGTTTCTATTTAATGCCTCCTGTGAAATATTTGCACACTCCCCAATCAGCCAGTAGCACCACCTTTAATAACAGCTTTTGTCATAGAGGGACTGTCCAGCTAGTAAATTAACTGAGACCACCAAATGCAGATTCGTTTCTAGGTAGCCGTCTCTAATCAGAGGACCTTGAAACATATACCATTATTTCGTAGCCCAAAGTAGTTTCTTTTGTACTTAAGGAGATCTTTTTTAAAGCTGGTCTCCTAATAAGGTACCTACATTGTTGCATTCAGGCATTTGTTGAAGAGGGAATAAGAGCTCATCTCATCTTGGCTGGCT
The DNA here is from genome assembly GCF_001723895.1 of Crocodylus porosus. Taxonomy (NCBI): domain Eukaryota; kingdom Metazoa; phylum Chordata; order Crocodylia; family Crocodylidae; genus Crocodylus; species Crocodylus porosus. Next base: position 10,020,770 of record NW_017728927.1, read on the forward strand.
GCTGAACTAAAGCAGCATTACAATGAAGCTGTGAATATATAGATATGTCTTTGCCCGCCTATGTTCCCTTCTCATCTGGTTTTCACCCACTTTTCCTTCTCCTGCAGCTGCCTTCTCTTAACATTCAACCAGTGTATTTCCTCTGTCCTTACAGGACAGTCTCAGTGCCCGTCCCAGCTACAGCCTCCCCCTGTCCCTCTCCGTCCTTTGATTTGCTTTCATCCAACCTGGCTTCTTGCCTCTTCTTGCTATTGAAACTACTGTCACAAAAAGCAACAGCTCCTTCTGCACAGGGTTCACTATGCTGCTGCTTCTTCCCCTTCTTTTCCCTTTGTCCGTCCATCTATGGGTGCTGCTGTGTCACTCCTGTCTCTGAAATGAACTTGCTCTAGGCTCCTACTCCTGTAAATCCCTGAAGAAACCTACTTCTGCAAGACTTTCAAGTCTGCAGCCATCAGAGGACACTGCTACCAACCTCTTCCATTTTTATTTAAACAAACAAAACCTATTAAACCATTGAGAGACAGAACCTGAAGAACTTCTCTAGAGCTTCTGCTCTAAGCTGCACAGTCAAAATGGAGCCAGAAGACAGTGGCACAAAAGCAGAAAGTACCCTTGTATTTTTAATCAGCTGAATTAAGTGGTGATGGTAAGCTGGTAAAGTCACTCTGTAAAATACACTGACCTGTTCCTAATTGAGGAGTGAGTCTGGTTCCCCTCCTTTAAAATCTAAATGTAGGAGAACCTCACTGGATAGGAAAACAAGTTTAAAACCAAGAAGAAATTAAAAAGACAGGTCAACAGGAAACACTATGAAGAACCACTGCCAATTATAAAGACAAATTAAACACAAGTTTATTTTAGATCCAGTAAGCCAGGGGCCGCTGCATAAACTTTAAAAATTTATTTAGCCCCCAACAGCTACAGAACAACTGTGTCAGGAAAGACATGCAGGAGAGAACATAAATTTAAGTGGCAAAACTAAACATCTGAATCCTAACAGGGAAAGCGGTCTAGTTTTTAACCCTCTGCAGCAATATCCTGGAGGATTGCTTATTTGAGTTACTGTTAAAATATTAGAAGTTTTGTTTCCTAGCGTGCAAAATAAAATCAAGTATCTCCAGGAACTGTATTAAGAGGACAGGCATGAAGCATATTAATATAGTCTAGCTACAAAGCATAGTAGTATAACAGACTTACAAAAAATTGCCCAATGAAGTGATGTGCCCCACTTATGCAAATGTATGGCAATGCATTGCATCTCAATAGTACCAATATATAAAAGATCCAGGAGATCCAGGTGCATGACTTGATTTGGAAAATACCTGTATCATCAGCTTCTGGAAGAGATTTTCCACATGGATGGACCAGTTAAGAGACCATAGAGACATTAAAAAAATAATGTCATCAACAGCCAAAAATAAGTGGGTTTCATCCTCAATCTGTTTACCTCTTAATCCAGTAATGTCTTCACCCTGGCCAGCTGCAATAGAACGCAGTCAGTCAATTTTCGGGAATTTGCTGAAAGCAACTGGCTCTGAAGAAGAGTATCTGACAGCATGTACAGATCTGGAACTATGTCATGTATATTGATTGCAAAGTTGTGACCTTACCAGCTGTGTGGAGGCAAAACTTCCAGATGCTTTACAAGCTACTTAATTTTTCTAAAAGTACTCATTCCTGCCCCCAAGGTGTTTTCTTCTTTAAAAAGTAATTTCCCTACTTTTCAGATGATCAAAATCTCGTACAAAAATGTTAAAGACATGTCCATTCACATCCCTCAGTGTTTAGCCTGAACAATCCTACGTTAACATTATGACAGCTTAAATGCACAGTACTCCGAGCGTGCCAGTACACCTGGAATGGGGCCAGACTCGATGATCTGCTAAGGTCCCTTCCATCCCAAACATCTATGAACCTACGTTTGCCATAGGAACCTTAAGCCCCTTGTATACAGTCATTTATGCCCCTTGTATACAGTCATTTATGCCACTGCACAACAGGGCAGTTCTGTCATTTATTTTAGCATCCACAGCTGATTGTTGTAACTTATGCCCTTCAACCAGTAATTCTAACTTAGAATTAATAGCTATTTTGCATTCATTCTCCCTTTTTACTTCATTTCAAATACCCTGAAGAACCTGATGTAATTATCAGTAGTTCACTGTCAAACCAGGAGCTTGTGACAATTGAGTCCTGTAGCAGTCTGTCTTGTGTTCAGTACTACTCAATGTTTTCACTTAGAAATGATGGAAGAATACACATTTGTAACACTCGTGGATAATACCAACCTGGGAGGGATTGCAAGTATGATGGAGAACAGAATTTAGAACGATCCCGATAATCTGGAGAAATGGAATGAAATCAAGGAGATGTAATAGAATAAAGACAAGCTCAAAGCAGGGTAAGTAGGAAGGAAACCTCCAATGTACACACACAAAAGGGAAATAGCTGGCCACATAGCACAGAAGAAAATGATCTTGGGCAGGTATAATGGAATACACATGGGGGGGATGCAAGTCAACAAAGTGATGCAGTTGCAAAAAGGAAAATATCATTCTGGAATGTATTATTAGGAGTATAAGAAAGACATGGGAGGTAATTATTTTGCTCTACTTCGTGATGGTGAAGTCCTGGCTGGAGCACTACCCCCAGTTTTGGGCGCCACATATGAAGAAAAATTAGAGAATGCAATGGAGAGAAACAAAGACAAGAGGGTTAGAACACATGGCCCTATAAGGAAAGAAAAGCATTTAGACTGGTCAGCACACAAAAAAGAAGACAGGGTCATTAGAGAGAGAATGATAGCCAATTTTTCTGTGCCCAGAGAGAGTAGGACAAGCAGTAATCGCTTAAGTGACAGGAAGAAAAGCTTTGGTTTAAAAACTAGGAAAAACTTTCTAACCGATGGAAGTTTAACAGTGACACTGGTTATCCAAGGAAGTTGGGGAACCCCTGTCACTGGAAGTTTTAAAGAACAGGTGAGCCATAAGACCGTCCAGGATCGTTTTGGTTTACCTGTTGCTGTTCAACAGCAGGGGGATGAACTAAATCAGTGAGGACCAATCTTTTTGGTAGGCATGCCCCAAATTAGCTCTGCATCCCCCGAGTACCACTCTGATGCCCTTCCCCTGCCCAATGTGCTGCTCTGCTCCCTGCCCTACCTGTCATTAAGCTGTCCGTCCCCTCCCGGGATCTGTTGTGTGTCCCACACAGAGGCTGTCTGTGCTGCAAACTGGCCACACCTGGACTAGACAACCTCAAGGTGCCCACACCTCCGTGTTTGATCACATTCACATAAATGCTACAGTCACAGAAGAGATTCTGCGATGATCATCTGTATTCAGAGACTGGCCATGAAGCAGATCTAAGTTGCAATCTCTCTCCGTATAAGTAATCTCTTGTTAATGGAAACATCTATTCACCTGTGCTTTTCTTTAAAATATTTAAGATACTTTTCTTCTGTCCTCGTTTCATAAAAGAATCAAAACACTAAGTTACTTCTGGCAAACTTTTCATGATTCATATATGATAGGTGCTAATTTGTTAAGTACCTTTCAGTGAATCATGACTAAAAGGATTCCCCCCAAGTAACTACAAAACACCCGCAGTATTTGTTCTGCTGTGGGTCATCACCAAATTCCAGTGTCTTATGCGACTCCTCAATAATATTTAAGCATATTCAACTGTTTTCCCCTTCCCCCCTCAAGGTCATTTTTAGATTACAAGGATAATACAGTATGACTTTCTAAATTTATGGCTCAATGCAGCATTAAGTCTTGTAATAAAAGAAAGGGGGGGGTTGAAGCGAGACAGTAGGCATAACTTTCTAAACCCTGTGTTAATGGGCTAAAACACTCCAATATAGTTTCCCTCTATCTCTTATTTACTAGGATTGGTGAAGAAAATTTAAGTTTGCAGCCCTCAGCAGTGCTGTAAATCAATGCTAGAGGAGCTCTGCAGTGTCCTTGCATCAAGCTGTGCCTTCAATGAAAATCAGTGCCAAGGTAGTTTAACAGGACTGGACTACAGGCACAGCAGGGCAAACCTGGCATGGTCACCTAGCTACAGTTTCTAATAATTAGGGGAAAGATCAGCAACAGAGACAAGATTTGGGAAGGTTACCCTTAATGTGGTCCATCAGATACAGAAACTGAACTCCTCTCAATGACAGTTATGCAGGAAAAAGACAGGTCCCTAAATGATTTATTAACAAAGATGACCTTCCCTTAATGTCTCAAAGCCTGGAGTTGAGATTTTCACATGTGGTACCTGATGTGTATTAATGATGGAGCTGAGATGTGGGGGACAGGAATGTTTTAATGACTGTAATTTGAGGATGGCAAACCAAAAAGCAGCTGCAGATTTCATTACTATTTTTAAACAGGAAGAAATTTGTGGAGCTAAGCAATCAAGAGTTTCCCATCTGTGGAAATCCACTCGCATCCCTTGCACACAATGCGGTGGGGTGGTACACAGCAGAAGCTAAAGATGAAGTCAGTGTGCTCCTTATCAGCGATTCATTTAATAGCAGCTGACTTACTGCAGAGGTCACTAGGGAGCAAATAAAGAAATGCTGACTAATTCTTCCCATGAGATAAGCTCTTTCCGAGCAAGCACAGACTATAACGAGACGGGTGTTTGGCTATGAGTCTGCGTTTCTTCCTCGGGGTTGATGTGGGGGCAGTTCAGCAGCGTGTCGTACGCTGCACTGAAAATACAACTTGAATGATACCACAGGGACGGCCACAATGGATCCCAATGGCATGCAACAGCCAAATCAGATCTAAGCAGTTCAATGGCTCAGAAAGCCTCAAAGATAATTCAGAAGGTTAGAAAAATATCCTAGTTTCAATTTTTACACTCAGCGTTTTCCAGGGGGCGGGATTAAGATTTCGTAATCTCCACCACGGTGAAATGCGGCGTTTCTCAGGAAACGCCCCATAGGGTTGTTATAAGACAGAGTGTTAACGTGGGCACAAAAACACACATGTCTACAGATGTACATACCACAGAGCAAAAAGGAAGGAAGTGATGTAAAAGCACCTAAATCAGAGACCTTCTGGAAACTACAATTGCCCTTACACCGAAAAAGTGAGCAAATAGAAGTAGAACTAGGGGATTCTTCAAATAAAGTAAAATTTACTCTATGCAAACCCAAGGCATCACTTAAAATTCAACTGAAGTCCTCGTCAGCAGGACTTAAATGCTACACAGGGATTGTGTGGGTGGCCGGCTTTGTGCACCCAGAGTGAATTAACTGATTGTTATTAGGGTACTGACAGAATATGTCTTCATTATTTCCGCAGTTCCAGGATTAGCGTATTCCCTTCAATACCATTTACCTTTTCCAGATCTGACGAAACAGTGCCATTCAGCCCTTAAAAAAAATTAGCAACATAAATAAGCAATCCCATAAAATGCATATTTTATACACATATAGTGGGACCTTATACAGAGGGGCCTTGCACATAGTGTCCCTCTCAAAGAAGGGATTCTTTTGACATATGTAAGGGACAGAGAATATTTCCCCCCTGACAAAAATACCAAATTTAAGCAATTTTCCCCCAACCAAAGAAAGCAAAATGAGAGTTTTTATTCTGCAGCGATTACATCAGGCCACTGCAGCGCAACGGTACTGACTGACCCCCCCACTCCTGATCTACAACATTCTTGTCGTCTCAGTCCAGAGATTTATCAATTGTGTTTCAAAAATTCCAGTAGCATTAATATGGTACATACACTTACAGGATGAACAGATAGCATGACTAATTCAATTTTTATCTTCAATTATCTAGAGAATTATTTAAAAAAAAACAAAAAAAACTCACTGAAAATTGAAGGAGGGCTCATATTGCTCAAGGCATAACCATATAACTGGCTTTCCATAATATAAAGCCTAAGCACCTGAGATGTTCATATTTTATGAATTTCTTGCTGAATGCATGATTCAACCCAGGACTTCATTGTGACACACAAAGCAAAAGTGCAATTTGAGGAACGTTCAGGTTTCTATGCTACCCGTCTCACTGAACAGTCCCCAGGGGATATTAAGCACAAAATAGTCTCTGAAGTATTCCTGCTGATTCCTGGCTTGCTAAGGACACGGATTCTCAAACATTTTAATATAAAAATAGCCTGCAAGAGCACCTTCCCTCCTATTCATGGCTGCAAAACCAACTTCCTTTCCCATGCAACATCCTTATGGAAAATACTGCAATTGCTTACACATGTTTAAGTACATGGTTTGCCCTTTCAAGGGAAACTACACCGTCTATTTTTATTCTTCATGTCATCTCCCACATTGTTCCCCTCTTCTTCTTCACATGCTTCTATACTGTTTAGTCATTCTTCCTCTCAGGCAGTGTCCTATGTCCAGGTTCTCTCAACAGTAGCTATAGGTTCTTCTGCTCATGAAGTCGGTCCTACTATTTTGGAGTCTATACGTCCTCAAGGTCACTCTACGTCTCTTCAGGAAGAAGTGGCCCCTAGTGGAAGCTTCCCCAGTTCCAGCAAAGAAATCCAGGCACTTTTTGTGCCTGGCAGAATTTGGACAGCTATAAAAGCAGTGGAAGGAGGAAGAGAAGCCAACATCATCATGTTACCTGCTGCTTTACATTTTTCTACTTTCCCAAAGCAACCTTTTTCTTTGCTAACAGTGGCTCTGGGCTCTAGAGGATGAGCAAGGAGCAGAACAAGGAAACTGCAATATACTGAACAGAAGGTGCAGCCCCCTGAGCATTCAGCTAAGGTAGGGAGGTGACATTTATGCAAACTCTCTAAAAACTCAGATGTCATTGAAATCTGTTAGCACCGAGGAAAAACTCTGAAGACACTTTCGCATCGTATAAAGAAGCAGTTAAGGGCACGAGTAAAAATAGAACCTGCCTTTGCTGTTCACCTTCTGCTGCCTACCTAGTTGCCACTGGTTTAGGAATAACCAGATTTCCAGGATGAAAAGTAGGGAACACAGGCGTCAAATGTTTTGGGCTTCAACCAGATGAGATGAAGTATATTCTAAGGGGCAACTTGTGCTGCCCAAGCTGTGAAGCAGCATTCTGGTCTCTGATAAGACAATGACTGCCTCCCTCTATGCTCTGCAATGGAGAACTGCCCAAGTATAAAGAGGAAAAATAGTGTCTTTAATCAGGTTTATTACCAGTTTGTGCTGGTTTCTGCTGCAATCTATGAGAGTCCATCTATACTCAGTAGCAAGGGAAGACTGTAAGCTTTAGAAGCAGCTGCATTTTCTGTACCAATGTTTACTACTAATTATACAAAGCAAAGTTAAGGTCATATATCCAGTTAATTCTGCAGCTGAAAAAGCTTTTAAATATTTATGATCGCAATAAACCAGTATTGATTTACTTGCAGTCTCCTAAACTCTGGCCTAATCAATTAAAGTTAACAAAAAAAAGCACAAGCCTTCAAGCAAAATTTGTTTTGGACCTTTTAGCAGTGTATGTCATCTGGTAGGGAAGTGGGGCGGGGAATGGCAAAAACCTAGAACAATTTAAAGACCACATGTCATTTGCTGTTTTGTGCATTCTCTCTGCCTCTCCCATACACACAATTATTTTCTTATCTAAAGTTACCTTATGGTAGGTGAGTTACTTGAGACTACTCCTTTCAAGGGGTTATGTGGGATTTTCATTGTTGGATCTTGAGGCTCCAGTGAGACTCATGTGGGAACTCACCTATCTTGTAAGTGTTTGACATTCAGGCACCTGCACTTCACTCAGTTTATGCTGTCACTTGGAAATGAATTTCTGTGCAAGAAACCAGAGTTCAGATGGAAATAGTTGCTGAAAAGCAGCTTTTATCACTGCTTTCATGCTCTTATATTAATATCCCAAGATGGGGATTTTTTTTTTTAATGTAAAGAAGGGCATGGAATCAAATGTATCTTTAGCATTGGAGATAGGCTGGAATAGGACCTATGTTCAATGATTTCATCTCAGTATAATGCAGCCATTTGAATTACAAACTTATCTACAGCAAAAGGGGACATGAAGCTACCTACTCAGACATAATGCTTCCCGAGCATTCAGATTCCCTGTCTATAAGATGGAGATAATTATATTAATTTGGTAAAGCATCTTGTGCTTTATTATTAATATTACTATTATTATTATTATTGCTATTACGTGTTGCAACTGTAGATAAGGAGCAAGCAGGAACAGAGCACAAAGTGTCTTATGACAAGAGTCATACCTTGTACCTCCTGCATTTCAAGACAGGGGAGAGACCCTCATGACAAGGGACTTAAGCAATGCAGCCAGCATATATAGGTCTAAGAATCTAAGCACCTCACAGAGTTTCCAAGTTCCCAGAGACTTCAGTCACCAGATAAGGGTGCTAGAGAGAAGTGTAGAGATGATGCTACATTCTGAGCTCCTCAAGAGGCACCTTCATGCAGCGATTCAGAGCAGAAAATGGAGGTGGCAAACCTTAGATTAGCATTTGTAGCCCATTAGGAGACATCAGGCTACCCAGTTCACAGGAGGTCCCAATGCATTATGGTCTCAAGTGAGGAAACTGATGTTGTGGCAAATCCCAGAGATGGCATCTCTGTCTAGAAAGAAGCAGCAATCATTTGGAGTAAAGCCTTGCAACGGGAGTTCTCCTGAATTCCTCAGGTAGTACGTAGCACCCATGCCAAGGCCTGAAGACCCAAAGGGCAACTCATCTTTCTCCAACCTGCTTCGCCTGGACCCCAACCTAACACACTTGCGCCTGATTCTCTTACCACTGAAACAAGCAGAGGCATGTGCAACTTAAAGTCTAAGGACTCTCAAACCCCAGTGGTGGAAGGATATACCCTCCACTTACTGGGGGAAAATGAGAGATTCACTGTTTTATACATATAACAGATCTAGCTGTCTGATCCTCAGAGCATGTAGAGATGGAGTCAACCAAAAGACAAAAATAAGAATGAGGAGCTGTGCCAAATGCAAGTGAGTTTCTATGATGTACTGAGCCCCAGAGAAAGCCACAAAAATCTCCCAGTGTAGCACAACAGTGCACTGAAGTGTCATATGTAAGCATTTGTGCTGTGTGAAATGCCAAGGTGTGTTCAAGAATGGAGCCAAAACCCTTAGGCAAGCTGAAGCACAGAAATGCATTAAAAAGGGCATTAAGGAAGAAGGGAGGGGAGGAGCTGAATAAGTCGGGGGAAGCTGCTAAGGGAGCCAAATTCCTAAAATAAGAGTTACCATGTCTCAAATATCAAGCAGTGAAGGCCCAAGGTAGCAAAATCCTATGAACCAGAACATATAAAGAACAATTAACCTAGTAATGGTAGGAGGGTCAAGAAAACAGATAAAAGCTATCCAGTATCACAAGATAACGGCAGTAGGCAAAGTAAACTGGAGTTGTGATTGGCAGAAACCATTGAAAGACCCTTCTAGAGCACTTATTCCAGCTACACTTCTAAGGGCTGCCACGCGGAGGCCTCTGATATACTTTTAGGTGGCCACAACTTAGGGGGAAGAAACAATTTAGCAGGCCCACATATGCTTCATGGAGTAACCCTCCCCCCGCAAAACCAGAAAACAATTAAAAGCTCGGTGAGTTCTTGCCTGATTGGCGCTGCAGGCATGGGACCTAGAGTGTAAATCCTGCGCAGATGGTATCTTTAAAGAGCAAGAGTTACACCCACTAAACTGACAAAATAAAAATCACACCCACGGCCCTCTTCTTCCCCAATATCACACCATATGCTGCCTACAAGTTTCTACCTCTACTCCAAACAGATTTCACGTTTTAATAACTTAAGGGTAGGCCAACTGCCAATGAAATGATATGCATCCAAATGTATTAATATGCACAAATTATTGCCAGTGAATTGGCACAGAGCAGTTCCAACAATCCACAACACACAAGACACTCCACATGCTGTTTACGCATTTTCCTAGTTCCAGTATAAAGTATAGCTACCTTCTGTCCATGCAAGGCCCAGAGCTAGCTGCAAGTTTGAAGAAATGGAAAAGCAGGTCACAATACATCAGTCCCAAGACCAGCTCCATCATACTTTTGTTTTTGAGTCTACTGGCCTTGCTGGAAACTCTGTTTTATACCCAGCAAGTAGGAACTACACAGAGGTGAAAATTCAACATTAAATCTATGCTTATTCCATTTTTTTAAAACATCTCCAGAACATGCCTTGTTCTATTATGAGCATTGCTGGGTTCTCGGCCGTAACTGGGAGGGACTGATGTTGGCTACATTCAAGGGTACACCTGCAGTGCACACTGCAACACAGCAGAGATGATCTCAAGCTACCTCAGGTGATGGAGGCAGTTCAGCAACAGTAGCAGGAAGCTCCATACAGTCTCCTCTCCTCTGTTTCTGATTTAGAGCTAGCTTGCATGCCTCTACACTGTGCAGCATTACGCATTGCAGACACTCATGCAGCGTCAAGAACGGCTTGCCTTCTGAGAATTACTGGAAGTTGTATGTGTCTGACAAAACAATGACAGAAGGTAAGTGCTTAAGTGTGTTTAGAGAGAAGATTGATTTTTCTTTAGAATCCAGTGACCAGTTAGTTCTAGCATAGTAGCTGGACACAAGGTTTGTCTACCAAAGGACAAAATTTGCATGTAGGCCACTGCATATTTAATAAGCATTACTTGTAACAATTCATGGTTTAAGTGTTAAAATTATTATCTACCGGTTTACAAAATTTGTACTGTTACAGCTGCTTCCAACACCAGTAACTCTCATCCTAAGCATACCACTAGATAAACCATCTACCTACAGCCAAGCTCTGCGTTACAACTGTATCTGCTCTGAGCCCACAGGTCAGGATGCCCAACTTAAGGATCTGGAACAGGGATTCCTACACTTACCATACTAAAACTGTACCCACTAATATCAACAGAGCTAAACTCAGACTCTACTTTGATCTGCCATAATATCAATCCTAAAATGACAACAACAAAATCACTTTCATTGTGACACACAGCTCCCAGCTTGAACACTTTGGATACATCATTAATGATGTCCAACCCCTCCTGGAAAATGATGACCACCTCAAGATAGCCATGGGGGACAAACCTATCCTGATTTACAGGTACCCCCCAACCTCAAATGACGTGTCTCCAGCAGCAGACTACCCAACTCCTTTCACCAAGGCACCAGACCTTGCTCCAGACCCAGATGTTCCTCATCAACACAAACCACATTATCACCGGACCAGACAACATAGAGGATAATATCTGAAGTTCATTTACCTGCACTTCTACCAACATCACATACACCATCACTTGCTTACAGTGCCCCTCTCCTGTCTCCACTGGACAGATGGGGCAATCCCTATGTTAGAATGAATAAATGCCGATCTGACATCAATACCAGAAGGATGGATGAGCCTGTGGCAGAACATGCTGACCTCCCTGTACAGTCCATTGCTGATCTTAAACAAAACTTTAAGAATGAACTTGAATGGGTAACTGCAGAACAAGAAATCACCCACTGGATTGTGTTAAGTATTGTCTACACCAAGACTATAGATATTATCCCATTAGCTGAATTAGCTTTTATAAGGCCTAATGTCCCTCAGTGGGTTCACTGCTTTGTTCTTCTCTCCCCTACCCACCTTGCCTCCCTCAGCAGTGCCCCTCCTTTTCCGCCCCTGCTTCCCTACTCTTTGTATTCTAATCACTGCTTTCTGTTTAGCAGCTGTGCTTCCTGCGGTCCCTTCATAGCATCTGATGAAGCCCTCTCCTTACAAAAGCTTATGCTATACATCTGATTTAGTGAAGTCTGTAAAGGTGCGAATCTACCCTGCCTTCTGCCTAGAATCTAAAACATCAGCCATGCTGTATTGTTGACAGTTCTTTGGTAAAACTTCAATGAGGGAGTCCAAATTTCCTACACTTCCATGGAAAATTGGTCAAACAAATTATGACAAATGGCCAAAATCTTATAATACAATAAAGCTGAGCTAGACTGATTAGCTGAGCTAGACTGATTAGTTGAGTCTAGACTGATTAGCATCCAATAAATTGTAGCAGTAGGCAGTATATAGAAAACCAACTTAACTGCTTTATCTCTAGGTAAGTAATCAGTTAGGAGACAAAAATAAAGAATGAACAAATATTTCAGAAGGTTTGTTGGCATCTGTGGAGAATGAAGGCGGTAGCCCTATTATTTTTATGACCATTAGGTGACTAAGTTTACCTGCTCAGGTTTGCTCTGCTTCCCATCTGGATTCAAAGGGATAAGTCATACCGGAGCTGCTGCCTGGCTCTATGTGGGAACTGCAGACAATGAGTCCAAGATAAGCCACATCACTGTATCCCAGAGCCGATCCAGCTGCATCCCTTTGAAGCTTTGCCTCCAGTCAAAGTCTAGATGACTACTTGAAGGGAGGAGGAATACCTCCTAGGGAGACTTCTCAGAGGGAAAACGAAGAGGCTTGGAAGGGAGGGAATCCAAAACAAAGCCATCTGAGCTGATAAAAGGCAGGCCGTCTCACTGTGGGATGCACACAAGCCATCTTGAGGGATGGTAGTCAGCTTCTCTCATCCCAAAGATGAAGGTCAGTGGTCTGAGTCAGTCTCATCCAAGCCGACAAAGACAGAGTAAGATTTAAGCCAGGAAAGAGCTGCACGCAGACTTTTACTGCTTTTTCATTATCCTCTGCTTGCCATATACCACCGGGGGAATAAATGATGCCACGTTTGAATCGCTGATTACAAACTGACAGATTAAAGGGCTTTACAGGTGCTAAACCCAGCTGGATCTGTCTGGTATGGATGGTAGGGGCTGCAGTGCATGGACCCAATCTAAGAACAGGAAGATCACGCGGTTCCAGCCCAGGAAACGATAAATGTAGTGAAATTTTGTACCAAAGAAAACCATGTGTAACGTGACAGCATGCAGGAACTATAAAAGCAATGCTTTTGAAGCAAAGCAGTAGATTGCTTAAAGCCTTCAAATTACCACCAGAAATCCAGGGCCAAGCAGTGACTCTGCAGTAGCACATCTGAGTTTCGCAGGGTAGCATTAATACCATACGACTTAGGAATCCTTGCCCAAAGCCATGCTGAATCACCCAGTTGGGCTTTCTCCATTCGTTAACAGGCATAGACCAAATCTGCAAAAATGCACAACTTCAAACTCAGGGGTTGGGTATGGAACGAGGCCTAAGTTTTGGACTACCAATCTATTGCTATAAACTCGGGAGAGCACTGCCTTCTAAATTACATCCCATTATAACATACATTGCATGGCCTCGCTTATCCCAAATCCTTAATAACCACCTCGGGTTACAAAATCAAAGTATTTTCTGTGCAAATGCTGTATTTGACAAGTTTCCAATACAGGAAAACAGAATTAATTCAGCCTCCATTATATTAATCTGACTAGTTCGCATACAAGTAATTCCATGAAGTTTAAACCTCAAACAGAGCCCACAACAGTTATAGTTCAAGTCCCTGCAGCTAAGTATTTTTGGATATACTAAATTCACAACTTGTAATCCCCAATTTCATGCTCTGCAATGCACTGCAATAATTATATATATTTTTTATGTGCACACAAGTCTTCTGGTGTCTGTTGGTCTTTTTGCTCTTAAAGGCATTATTTCCCTCTGCTAAAACACAGATGACGCATCCAAACACTACGGGGGAAAGAGAAAACTCAGTTATGAGCAAGCTCTATTAGAATGCTTTCTAACTTGTGTGAAAGATCAGTACTCTGCAAAAGAGTAATGAATATATGTATTTTAAAAGAGGCCCATTTAGGTTGCTGTTCTGACTTACGCCTAACTATTCAGTGCAGAAGAAACTGACCTGAAGAAAGAAATCTACAAAGCAGAAGTGGCAAATTAAACCTTCAAGCATAACCCTCAAACTAAATCTCTCTGCCAGAACACACATTTAGCAAGTCTCTACAAAAATTCATTCCAGTGCCAATTTGTGGTCAAGTTCAGACTTTTATCCTCAGGTTCCAGGACTCAGGACCCCTCATGCAGCACTCTAAGAACTTTGTAAAAGTTTTACAGAAAAGGGATGCTGGTAAACATACAAGATTTTCCTCAACTAGATCTATTTGGAGATGGGCTCCTAAATATCTCATTCCTTGGGGTGCTAAAAATAATTTTGATGTACCATAGAGGTAGTCAACCCCCAGCCCACAGGCCAGATCTGGCCCCCAGCACCATGTCATCCAGGCCACAGATCCAAAATTTTGGTGGGAGGGGAGCAGTGGCACCAATCCTCCGCTATCACATCTCCAGACTCACAAGAAGCCTCAGGTCTGGCACGCTAGATCAGGTGCACATGGCAGCCTGCAGCTGATCCTAGCACATGGGGCTTGGAGGGAGCTGCATGCAGTGCCAGGGCCTGACCCCTGCATGCGGAGCTGGGCGGGGTGGTGCCAGGCCTCAGGGCCTGAGCTCAATGCATGGTTCCAGGAGGGGCAGCATGAAGCCCCAGGGCCCTATCCCAGCATCCAGGACAGGGGGCCTGATCCTAGCATGAAGGCCAGGTGGAGGCAGCATGGGGCCCTCCAGGGGTGTGAGGCTGGGGGAAGGCAGCGTGGCACCAAATCCTAGTACTCAGGGCTCAATCCAGCCTGGGGACCCGCTCCATAACACTCATTTGCCACAACAGATCAAAATTGGAGAGAGTGCAGTAGAGGGCAATGAAAACGGCTAGGAGCCTGAGCCACATGACTTGTGAGGAGAGGCTGATGGAACTGGGCTTGTTTAATCTGAAGAAGAGAAGACCAAAGGGGATTGAATTGCAGCCTTCAACTCCCTGCAGGGGGGTTGCAAAAAGGCTGGAGCTGGACTGTTCTCAATGGTGGCTGATGAGCAATGGGCTCAAGTTGCAGCAAGGGAAGTTTAGGTAAGATTTGAGGACAAACGTTCTGACTCGGAGGGTAATAAAGCACTGGAACAGGTTACCCAGAGAGGTTGTGGACTCTCTATCCTTGGAGGTTTTAGGACCTGGCTGGACAAAGCCATGGCTAGGGTGACCCAGGTGGGGATGGTTCTGCTTTAGCAGGGGGTTGGACTAGATGACCTCCTGAGGTCCCTTCCAACCCTCATTTTCTATGATTTTCTAGGATTCAAAAAACAGAGACAAAAAAAGTCTTCAGGGATGAACAGTATGCCAATGTAGCCCACATTGTAAAAGAGGAGATGGTATACATAATGCCTAGTACTATAGTTTGATATCTGAGAAGCCCTGATAATGTTGAATCAGTTGGTTTTCACCATATGTAGTTAAAACGGATTTGCTCAAGGTCTGGACAAAACACGGGGCTGAAACCTGTTTGTGAAGGAATCAGTGTCCTCTTTTCTTTAGCTAGAAGCTGAAAACCTGCTGCTCAAATCTGAGCTACGGCATTAATAGAGGAAGTCCAAACTTGGCATTATTATTTCTACAAGAGAACCTGGAGAGCAGGGGGGTGTGCGTGTACGAGCACAGCTATCTCCCGTTCTGGCCTCCTTTTCTGTCATATAAAAAAGCAAAAAGAGAGCAAGCCACAACAGTTTCTTTTCCTTTGCAGGTCGTCTTTAATGCTAGCAGTTTCCTCTCGTCTCCTGGATAAACAGCCTGAATGATTCTGCAGGTACAACAGCAAAACAAAGCCAGTTCAGAACCTTTGACTTCAGTCCTCAGGGTGCAATATTTATATCCCAGCTAAACAAAACCAAACCCCAAGGTTTTACTGGCAGTAGATGGTGAGAAATCAAAGCCACGCATCCAAACCTCTGGTTGGGTCTGATCTTCAGTCCTGCGGCAACTGAATGAGGAGTCCTGCTTGCTCCAAGTTAATCCTTCCCTTTTTCTCCTATGGAGTCCTTCTTCCTGTGGAGTCTGATTTGTCTGCTATCTCTGGCCCCGCTGTAGCTGCTTCGTCTGAGAACCTACCATGAAAGCTACACCAAAGAGTTGCTTTGTCACAGTAGCCTTGTCATAAGAGACTGAAATCTCCATTAAAATGCACTAGCTCTCTCATGGAAATTACATATAAGCAGCCTTAACAGTACTAGGGAATCCCCAAAGCCACTAACTCCCAGTTTGCCCATGATGCAGTACACTCTTCTTCATCTATTCATTACTCCCACATCTCCCCCTCTGCCCACTGTTATTTTAACTAAGGTCAGGCAAATGTTACATCTTTTTAAATTAGACAGGGAAAACCAAAGCCAAGCTCAAACAACCCAAGCTATACTCGCTGGCTCACTGTCTGCTGTGTGAATGAATCTGACATATGGGATATATGCATCTTCATCAGTCACTAACACCTATTTACAATTCAAAACTGCCCTCCAACCTGCACACATGCATTTGTTATTGCTGCCACTTTTTCCTATGGAAAGTACTGAACTGTGAAATTAAGTTTATGGAAGTTCTTGCTTTAAATAAATCCACTTCCCACCTCATTGGTAGATTCCTTCACTTAAAAATGTTGTCATGCAACTATTCAAATCACTACTGGCTTGAAAGAGATTCTCCAATGCTTTGTTCCTTCAGAGCCAAGAAAGAGCAAGAGATCCACAATTTGTCAAAAGATTGTGTATAGCTTGGCAATTATAGCAATGGAAATGATCTACTATGAAGGCTAATCAACATTTTGCCTAAATAGGGAAGGATGAGAATTCAAAAATGGACAGAGGCACCCTGATATTTTAAAAATAAAAAGGATGCCCACAAATACATTTTAATGCCTTCTATCACTTGTTAGAACTTTAAAAAATATGTATTTTCCTATCTGCATTTCTAGACTGCAGGCTGCACAGTTGCTTCTATTTGCTTCTTTATTTGTACCTCCAGCCTCAGTAGCTAAAGAAATAATCCCAGCCTTAGCAAACAGTCTATGGCAGGTTACTGTAGCCAGTACAGGAAAGCACAGACATTGGTCCCTTAATGAAGCCAAGATATTTTGTCCAATTTAGCCTTTCCAACAAAACCTTGTGATGTGTTAAACGCTCCATTTTAATAAATGGTGAGATCAGTAAGGAAGAGAAGGGAACTTCTAGTTTTCTATCACAGAAATTTACTTCCTTTAAACTGCATGAACAAATGCTGAGGTCATTTGTCCTATAAACAGAGAACACAAAAATATCCTGAATGGTATGGATGCAACTATCTGGCAAAAAGCAGCATTATTAAACCATAACAAAATTAAATGGACAAACTAAATATCAGATATTTCATTTGTAAAAGATGCTTGTTTTATTTCAGTAGCTAAACAACTAATTTACAAAGGTTAAAATTACTTTTTTTTTTGCTCAATTATAACAGCAGCAATTTCCAAATACACACTGTGAAGATTCAAAATAAGAAACCTCTGAATGCCCTTGTTCATCTGTAAAGGACTCACGGTAACACCGGAGCTTGCCGTGTCACGTTCCTTGTACATAATGCCTTTCTAGCATCATTGTTCATTTAAGGTAGGGTCTTTCTCTTTCTTCCTCTCTGCCCCCCAATAATGCCATGTATATCTCTGGCTGAAGAAAATGTTCACAATTTTGGTTCCTTAAAAACTGTTAGCTTATATGAATTTCTTATTAATTTAAAGTAATACTCTACTGGAATAGTTAAACATACCCTAAAATATTTATGCTCAGGCCCCAGAAAATTTTCCAGGGTTAGTTTGCTGGTGAACTATTGTAAAGGGTGGTCTGATGAATCAGTCCATTTCCAAAGTTCAAATTAAAGCCTGAACTCTATAAAAAGTTTTCTCTTCCTTCCCTCAGGGACTAGAGTTGGACTACCATTGCTCCTCATGCTGTAAATCAAACAGAGAGATGGCATTCAATGTTTACCCAGCCAGGTTATCAGACAGAGCAATGCTCATCCTTGAATATAAACATGGTTCATCCTGCAGTGAAAGGGTACCTTCTTTTTTTGTCTGCTTCTTTGAAAGAAATGTTCCAGTTACAATTGAAGGGTGCAAGGAATGCCATATTGTCATGTCTAATTATGTAAAGCATCCAGGATTCCTTTGCAAAAGTTTTTGAGACAGAAACATGGAAGGTTTAATATTTTCTGGCACTAACTCATAATTTTTAATGCACGCATTCAATATACAAGTGGAACCCAAACCCATGCCTTTTCCATTCTAAATTCAACAAGAAGCATCTTTACCACATTTCACATTTTGAAGCAGTTTAAATATAATGTATGTTGTGCAAAATAAGTAAGGTATGAGCTGATCAGACAGGCTAAACAAAACAGAACAGAACAGAAATGCACTGGAAGTAGGCTACCCTGCAAAAGATGTTAGCAACGGGCAGGTTTCAAATAATTCTGCAAAATTATACGTTACTTGTGGCATATTGGTCCTAATAACCCAGGGAACTCCCTTCAAATACTGCATCATAGTTGGACTGAATCCTCTAGCCTGCTGCAGCATGAGTGGTGCAAAGGACTAACATTACACATATGCTGAGCCCAGTACTGGAAGCAACTTTAACAGGCGAGGTTAACTCAAAAGGGAGTTACTTATGTGTAGATAACCTGAACTGTTGGCTCAGTGAAGACAAGCCCTGAAATGTGCCATGACAACAGACAGGTTAGTTGCTTCTGGCTTGCCATCAGACATGATCATGATAGCCTATGTGAAGAGCAGTCAAATAACGAGGAGGAGCGCAGGTGTGCTATTTGACAGCGAATATAAGAGTTCTGCTCTGACAAAGTCAAACAGAAAGGATTTCCACAAAACCTTTGATAGCTTTGAAAGCAACTGTTCAAGTTCTTCCCTCATCAGTGGTTATCAAATTAAGTTTACTGCAGTTTACTTTCAGAGAGCCATTCTGGGCATTGAATGTGATCATTTCTGAATGTGGTCATTTTTTAATGTGATCCTCTTACTGCAATGTGCAAAGATGATGGGAAACCTAAATACTGGGGGGAAGTGGCCACTACAGACAGAGTCAAAAAAAGCAAAGGAAATTTTCTGCTAATTTACTGTTTCTCATACGGCAGAAGAAATGCATTTATCAATTCATTTGAGAACTGAATATTTTAGGATTGGTTAATTAGTTTATGCAACAATTATCCAGCTAGACAGTGTCTGGAGTTCCAAGATTAGATGTCCACATAATATTTTTATGCGATACGTATTTTTGGGATAGCATTAATAAAACCTCAAGCATTTTTTTTTATTGATTCAAAACACTTTACATGCTATAAAGCAGTACCAAAAAAAGGCTGTTAAAAATTAGAAAGCATGCATCCATTTTAAATGCATTCCATGGGGTGTCACATTTCAAATATGAACCTGGTATTGTTTCCAAATCAGAATTAAAATTTAAACTAGTGCTAAAAGTTCTGTGCTATATCAGCATGCGTTTCCACTCCACCTTCTCATCTAATAAAGCTAGTTTCGGTGGCATCAGACCAAAAAAGCACCCCAGAAAAGCAGCACATTCACTAACGATTTTCAAGTATTAATGCAGTCCTCAACATCTTCCTGTTATCTCTAGTTAGGCCCATGTGCACAGTTGCTCATGCATAGTTTATGGAACAGCGAGGGAAAAAGAAATGCTTCTGGTAGCTTGTCTACAGAACCAGAAATAAAATTTCCAGGCCACTGTTCATTTCCCCTTACCACCTTTACACTGAAGCCCTGCTGCAATATTTATTCCTCTCATGCTCTTCATTCCCGCGTCATATTGCTTCGTGTCACACAGCTGCAAAAACCACCTGCTACTGCTCTGTAGCTATTGTTTTTGTCGCCTCCCCCACTCCTCATCATTCTTTCTGAAAAGGATTTGCTCATTCTGTTATAAAGACTCTCCCCTCTGCCTTTTTGCAACCCGGCAAATGGGAATCCCAGGTGGCTCTCACTAATTATCCATGTGCTTTTGGAGTCTAATTCTTCCTATTGTTAACGTAGCAGTCTTTAGCCACAAAGTCACTTCATATGCTAATCGGAGACAGACTGATCCCCAGCTAATACCTCAGTCTACTCATGAGTATTGATCTTTTGGGGGTACTAATGATAACAGAACAAGATGAACTGTCAAATAGCACAGAAAACTTGCTAAATCTCTTTCTCTCCCAGTCCATCCTCATAATAGAAAACCCTCCTGAAGATGTGAATGCAGCAGTTGGACAGGCTGAGTGCAGCTTCTTCATAAAGCAGCAAGAAACAGACTGGAAAATTGAGTTTCTTTGTACAATGGGAAGAGACAATCCAACAGCGGGTTAGTCTAAACTTTACCAAACACAGAATAATTTAGGAATTACTGGTGTTGTTATCTAATGGGATTTATTTAACAGACCCAGTAAATCTCAAATCCGAGGCCAGCTGGTTATTTAATTCTGTAAAGATTAATTATGGACTATCAGCATTTCAATCGGCAAGCTAACCAGGTATATGATATACCCACAGTATAGTCTGCCTAATCTATATTAGGCTTCTTCACAGAGTAAGCACACATCATTGATTGTAAGAGCACTGAGCTCGCTGTCAGCTATGAAGCAGTCTGCCCCCAAATCACGTCACAGATATGTACTGGCAGCTGTGGGGATGGTTCTCTGGTGAGCATCCAGAAGAGAAGGACCAACAAGCCTGGGATTTCTCCAGCCTGCAGCAATTCTAGAAATCAGTTCTAATTAAAGAGAAATTTGCTGGGTAGTACAATAGTGACTCAGCTAAAACTGCCTTGTAAACTTCATAATTAAGAGGAAAATAGCTGGTGAACAGGATATTTAACACCCAGTTTTAAGAACAGAACAGCTTGCAGGGCCAGTGAGGTCCATCCACTCCGAGCAGAACAGGCAAGAGGTTCTTCAAGAATTGCTTCCCAAAGTTTGACATTAATATATACAAGGATATTTAATTTAATTTTGCCTAAAACAAAAGCTAGGGATATTTTTCAAAGTATTCCAACTAATGAATTACCAGCAAAGTCCTCCTTTATAAGAAATTCATTTTGCAGCTGTGCATTCTGCATACTTAATGGTGCCAATGTCAGGCTGGTGATTCTGCTGCTGCTGTTGCTTGCTGCACAGTTCAGCCAGCTCAGACAAACCAGTGCATTGAGCCAGTGACTCAAATGCCGCATGAGGTCACTTCTCAACTCTTCAGGACAAAGCAGGGAAATAACCTGAAGTGCATGACTTTGCCAGGAAATTAAAAATCCACATAACCCTGGAATGATGGCTCTTGTACAAGTTAGCAATATAGGAACCTCTTGAGAAACCACAGACAAGGATGCATGATACCACCTGCATCAATGTATTTTAGAGCAGCGTACCCTAAAATAGTTGTTAGCAATATTCTGATTATGAGGGATCCTATGGCAAGCCTTCCTGTGCCTCCTTTGATAAATTCCCTAATGGTTAACACACAAATTTACATATATTTCCAAGCTATTTCTTGGCTTCAAGGAATACCATTTCATCTTTGTTAGATATAGTACCAGAAAGCTTCACTGCCAAGCAGTAGGCTTAATAACCATTTCAGCATGTCATTATTGTATATTAAAAAACCCCAAAACGATGCTTCCCACGACCTAGTGAGTGTACCCTAAGAGATAGGGGAGGAGAGGAGAAGGGGCAAAAAGCAAGTTAGGTTGGGGGCAAAGGGGTGTGTTCAGGCAGTTTTCTAAAAAGGTAAAAAGCTTGGTTAGTTAAAACAGAATTTTGTACATAAACAGAATTAATCTATAGGCTTGTGATGCCTTCTGCTCATTATCAGCATAAGCCTCATTTTCAGAGCCAATATGAGTAGACATCTAACTTTACTCTCTGACTCATCTATCTACCTCGGAAGATGAAACAGATTTACTAATGTCTATTATGGATCGATAAAGACTTGATGTTTGAAGAAACGAGCATTAGAAAATGAAAGAAATGGGAACGTCCAGATAACTGCAGCATTTCAGCCTGCACAAAGGTTCTTTCACAGATTCGAAATTGCAAGTAGATGAGTCAGTGTGAAAATGTGATAGGAAAGAGTCAGAAACAGGTATATATTTAGCAGCAGGTTGGGGATAGAGAAAAAAAGCTCAAGGACAATGGCAGTATTTTTTTTTCAGTTAAACCCTCCAATGTATTTTTGTGAAAGAAACCAAGTCATTTGCTTTTAACTGTAGCCCAAAACTGCATTACATCTCTTGGGTGCTTTGATTTTTTTTCTTCTTTTCAAATCTCAGCGTAGAGACAGCTCTAGGGCTTGGTAGGAGAAATTATTAAAAGCATGCCTGCAGAAGTAAAAAGATCAGTCATTTCCCTTATCCCCTGTGTTTCACAAGTGCTTCTCCCCCACCCCGTGCAGTGTAGTACGAGATTCCATGCAACCAGAAATGTCCCTTTTAACAGACTGAAAAATTAAATCTTTTAAAAGTCAGCAAAACATTCCTTCCAAACAGAAAGAGCAACAGTATGCAAAAATGTTGTTATTCAGAAAGGTCATCTGCACCTTCAGAGTTTATCAAATCAACTTTCAGTTGTCCTATAGGAATCATTTCTTTGTGTAACTGGCAATATGGTTCCTACATAGTATGTCAGAATTTCATTAGAAAAAGACAAAATAAAAAAAAAAAAATCAAGCTGTAAATTGGATGAGAACAAGCCACCTTGTGCTTAGAGCTCTCTCTCAGGCTGCTTGAAGTTTCCATGGTCCAGGTGTGTTTCAACTCTTTTTCTGCTCCACTGTTGTAAAAACGAATGCCCTTTCTTTGACATTAGTGTCCTATCACCCACTCTCAACTTACTTACTTGAAGTCACATTATTGCTTCTCAATCCAGAGTTTCACATATACATCTTATGCATTATTTATGCACTACTGTACTAGAAACACATGAATAAAATGGTATTATATATCATTATGCTCAAAGTATCCTGAAGGGAGGAAAAGGTGTGAAGAAGCAGCAATGCGCTTCATGATAGCACTGCACTTCTAGTTTTGAAGGTGAGGTAAAGCAATTCACAAACAGTCTCTTGCTTTTAATGACTATATGTATAACTCAATCTCAGGAATTTTCACTACTAAAAGTTAACGCTCATTGAACAACAAGCGAAACGCAACCAAGCGACAATTACTGACCAGGCTAGTCACCATTAGAGGCAGTCAGGAAATGCTGATGGGGCAAAAAGCAGCAACGTTTTGTGATAATTTTTGTACACAACTTTCTCGATTCCTAGGATGTTTCCTAACCATCACCTGATACGCCTATATTTCAAAAAATTCTTGGCTTCAGAGTGCTGAGTTGTGCAAGCTAAGCATTTGATTCATGTGGGAATGAGAATGTGATTTTAGTTCAAAATATGAATCTGAAGGATCCCATTCGGAGTTTTCAACTTGTAGCAGAGGGAATGAAGTCCACATGCTTGTCCCATGTGCCCAGAGACTGACAGGATATTATGTAGGGAATTCCTGCTATGGGCTCCAGTGTAGATTAAGTTGTGTTTGGTCTTGATTTCTCAATCAAATGAAGTGAGAGCTGAACTGGTGATAGTACCAGTGGGGTTTCCTCCCCCGAAAATTTCCTAGTATATGCAAGGCTTAAGAGCCTCCTCCTTTGCTGATCTCTTACGCAGACGCTCAGTCTTCAGTATCTAAACTGACAGAACATGCATCCTTCTACGTGGAGGAGAAAGTGGAAATCAATACACAATGATCAAGATCACATATCAGATTTAAAAGAAAGCAACAATTATTAGAGCCTCATGGGAACACGTACAAAAACCTAGACAACCAAGATAAAGTGTTTTAAAAGTGCAGGGGGCCAAGGCCGAGTTTGAGAGACAGTTTCCTTGGACTCACCTATGGTGCAGTTTGTGGTTATTTTTCTCCGCTTGGGGTTGTGCCGTAGCAATTCTAATTCTCGTTTGGTTGGCTCCCATGTTGAATACTTCTCTCCAATGCCTAAGCAGATGAAAAGAAAGTTTCAGGGGGCTGTTAACCAACACAGTGGAAAGGATACTTGCAAGTAAAAGTTGCGATGCACTGTCCATTAAGTTGGATTCAGAGGACATACGAATAGCACAGCTGACTTGCTTTGCATTGCTGTTTAGAAAGGCAACAACTGACCTTGAAAATATGTTACCATAAACAATGGTTAAAAGTACCTTAATAAGCAGTTACTTGCATAGAGGAATTCTTATCTATCCCCAAGTAATATTTTTCCATTAATGGGTTAAAAAAACCCTCCAATTAAAAAGAATGCTACGGTGAAGGCTAATCCAGTTATTGTTTCAAGCAGCTATGATTTTCCTCAGGCTCAAAGAGGTCATACCGCTAGCATAACCTCCCATCTTGGGCCTAAGCGTAGATGGTTGAGGAACTGAGCAACTTGGATAAATATCCCTACATCGCTTCAATGACATTTAACTGACGAGACAAACAAATCAAATTGGATCCAACTTACTGGATAGCGGCAGTCTTAGTTTTAATAGATGCAAAGCAGAACTTAGTAAATAATTTAGAGGATACTAAATAGTGTATTCTTAGATCACATACTTTAAGGTATGCTATTATAAAACACCTCCTCTCCTTAACTGTGGATATTAGATACTGGCAAGCTAGAAAGACTCCAATAGAGTGAAGCTCACATACTCTAACATTATCCGGAAATACTGAGATAAGTATTGTAATGTTTTAACTATCTTCTGCCCCAGGGAATATCTTGTTTCTTGAGAGCTGTAGTTGAAATTTGTCAGGGTGATTTTTCACTTATAAGACAAGCCCAAACGCCATTTCAAAAACATTTATTTTATGCGAGGGACGGGAGAATGGGGCAAATCACAACAGCAAGGTATAAAGAGAATAGATTAGATGTGGGCACAAAGGTGTGTTCAGTCCCAACCTACAGCAAGAAAACGACAGCAGCCAAGATCCATGAGCTGACCAGCTATGAGCTGCTGCAGCGTTCTATGCACCAAAGAGAAATTGCTATGCAAGGCCAGTTATAGCAAGTCACAACAGCATTTTGGCATTAAAAAAGGACAGGCAATCTATTCTAAAACTGAGGATTAAAGTCAATTTAAGTTCATCTTATTCTGAGCAGAATGCACATTGCTGAAAAAGTACTGTACTATAGGAAGTAAATTATACACAAAAAGAAGAGGAGCAGAAAATATAGCTGAGGGCTTACACATTCTACATGAAATACATTAAATTTTAACAGCTCTTTGATCTTCATTTTCAGAAATAGCTATGCCCGTCAGGAGTCACCCATCCAAAATATCTGAGTCATAGTTAGTCTTGACCCGCTAGGTTGCTATAGTAAGTGAGGTCTCACTCTTCGATACATAAGGATAAGGGAGTTCACATCTATATAGATGTATAAATCTTTTAGCTTAATTTGACACAACAGTTTTTGATGCAACCTTTTTTTCAAGGTTCTGCACTAAGCAAAACAAAAACCAGGAAAATAAAAGGGGAAACCAATTATCATGCAACAGATTAATGAGATTAAACAGCTGCAATGCTTTGAATACACTATACAGTATGCATAGGCAAACGCTGAATGAAGCAGCATTACGGAGACACACATATGGACAGTCCACATATGACAAAACATTGGCTGGCAACAAGCTTCTCAATAGATGCCTTCAGCAATTTTTTTCAGATTAACCAAATTCCTACCGTAATCAATACCAACTGTGTTTGCAAGCAAACTAGCAGTGCTTAATACTATGTCCGACACATTCTTACCACCAGCTACTTGATTGGCAAATTGTAACCTCAAAAAGTCTAAAAATCATTTGTACTTTAGTTCATAATATGACCAAGCCAACTTAGAATAACTGATCTATCAACAGATACTCCACATGGCTTCCATTTACTGTCTAATGGGCCTCAGGACACATTCAATATGTACAAATGATGATTTATTGGGCAAGACTAAAGATATATACAATAAAGTTCCAATTCTGCAAGCACACACATACTTAATGTTATGAATCTGAGTAGTACCACAGAAGACAATGGGACTGCTCATATACTTAACGTTAAGAGTGCTGCCTAAGTGAAGGCAGGATTCTGGATCAACTGTTTAATAGCACATTTGCACCCTGAAGAAAGAGTAAATGCAACCGATTTGATTGTTTTACAGGACTCTGGGTGAAGCAATTAAGTCTAGTTTAAGCAGCAATTTAAAAACGCACACAGAGTTAATGCCAAAACAAACATCAAGAGCAAAACAGGAATGACATCTCCCTTGCAGAGAACCTCAGAGAAAGGCACAAGCCTTGTCAAGTCAGTGCCATTAACTTGGAAAAAGTAAATGTCCTTTCCCCTTCCTGTTGTAAAATTTAATAAGAAAATTGAGGCTTTTTTTCTTCCTTTAAGAATTGGAGAAATTTCTCCCAATCTTTCGCAGTGGTTCAAGGTTTTTCCAGAAATATGTACTAAGAAAATATCCAAGAGTGGCTAAAATCTCCAACATTTCAAATAGATAGAAATTTTCAATTCATCCACAAATTACCATTTAGGATTAAGGGAAAGTACTGTCGTTATTGAAAAGAAAACCCACTGCTTTTAAAATGTTCCTTTGAAGTAGCCAGGCCTGTAACTTGGCAGATGAAATCTCCATCCAGAAACTGTTTTAAAGTTTATTCTGATATTTTATAAACAGACAAATACCCAGATACTGATAATTTTCAGGGGTTTTATTCTCATTTTCAAAAAAAGTATTAAAAAAAATCCCACTATACAAGAGGTCATTAATAATACAACCAAACTACTCCATCCATATTCTCCTCCTCAGTATTACAAAGGAAAACATTTAATACCTGAACATGGCAGAATTAATAAAATTTTACTGCTCATAGTTGCATCTCTGAATTGAAGATTTAACAGTGAACTACAGGCGAACTTGGGGGTTCAGCTTCCTGCCAGGATCTCCTGTATTCAAGCATTTCCAGCTCTTGAAGCTCTAACTTTGAAAGTCACAAGAATTGGGGCTTTTCTTAAAGTCCATTTCCTGGGCATTGTGTAATTGCATAAAGCGTTTATGCAAAAGAAAAGTTTCTAGCCCCCATGACTATGGGAGGGAAGGGGGGAGCTTAAAATGTAAACCCTAAAGGTTCAAAACTCAGAAGAAAATTGCAGGGGGGAACGGACATTTTATTACTTTTCGTATCTCAGAATTCCTTAAGTCAGTTGTATCAGTTTTGCATGCCTGACTCATGAGTTTGAACCTCTGCAGTTGGCAGCATTATTATTCG
>NW_017728927.1:10048022-10052284 GCF_001723895.1 Crocodylus porosus
TTTTTTTTTTTTTTTGGAACTCTGCAAAACATTAAATGCCAGGAACCACTGTACGGGGCTGGGAATGGAGGAGCTTCACAACTGCCCTTCCATATTTTAGAAGTGCATCACATAATGGAAGGAAGTTGCAAAATTAAGCATTTTAAATGGCGAATATTATGCCACAGTTTCAAAGAATAGGCCTAAGATGAGCATTCTTTTAACTTCAGTTCAGCTACATTTAACTATTTATTATTTATCTCCTGGGTTTGTAAAAGCGGTATATAACTATTTCTGAATGAGGCCATCTATTAATCAGTCAACCGCATAGCAGGAGGTTATTCTACACAGCAGTTCCTCTGTGATGGGCTGTTATTCTTTTCCTTCATATTCCGTGAAGACAAGGTAAACAATATAAACTACTGTCTGTAACTGGTAATGTGGTGGCTTTTCAGACCCTTACATGGAGTTAAAGTCTGTTGGAGAACAGGCTAACATATATCTTGGTCGGGCCAAAAAATATAGATAGTGTTCCTGAGAACAGTATCGTTAAGAAAATATACTCTTAATTTACACATTAAAAAAAAAGAAGCTGGACATTCATAAAGATCCTACTGTGTCCCGAGCATCTGTTTTGCTCTTGCAGTTGATTATCTCCTTTGGCTCAAGACAGCAAATTTTAAACAGGTTTGAGGATAATCCAAGATAGAGGAGAAGAGACTAAATATAAGGTTTAAAAACACTTTCCCAGATATGTGCAAAAATATTTTGTAGGAAAGTGTTTCATATCATGATTTTCTTGTTCTAAAATTCATTGCTAGCTTACCTTCCTCTGACTGAACTTCTTCAAAATGCACTGGGAAATGACAGGAGTAGAATTTTTTTTAAGTAAGTCAACAAGCAGCTGCAGTTTTTTGATATACAAAGACTGTTTCAGGTAAGGTCTATTCAATATACTGACAGCTGCTATTCTTTAAAAAAAAAAAAGTCTTACAAGTTTCGAGTGGGAATGGTTTGTATTCATATCAGCCCATGGCTGTCTATCACATTGGAAAGGGATGCAATGGAATTAATAAGAGTAATGTATAACTGAGGAGCAATTGCCTGCTTTTGAATAGAGACTTTTCCAGTTTAAGAAATGAAATACCCCTAAAAGCCACTGAAAATGGAAGATGCCAAACATCTGCGATAGACTTTTAAGCACCACCCAGGTTGGTTAAAAACATTTCTACTTCCTCTCCCCTTCAAAGAAAAGGGAGGGGAAAAGTTTCTTTTGGAGTAGCTCAATCAAGGGAAGGACTTATGAAATTAAGTTTGATGTCGTCTGTTATTTGATTGCTGGAACATATCCAAAGAAGAGGAAAACAATCTGCATTATAAAACTGGCATTCTTAACTATGATTCATGTCTAACATGGCAGGATAATCAGCAAAGGGACGCTTGTTAGTGAAGTGCGTCGCCAGCCCACGCCTCTTACCTGTCATTGTACACTGGTAGTGAGAAACCACTGTTGGGGTGAAGGCTAAAAAAGAAAAAATTAGGGAAAGCAAACTGAATAATAAAACAAATGTGTGTACATATATTTGTGTGTCAACATCTCTACATATACTGTGTGTGTGCAGTGAAATTATGGGTGTGTGTATTTAAGCTGGCACATTGTATTAAAAAAAAAGAAATCACATAAAGGTGGCATTTCAGGTGAGGGGAACAGATTTCTTGCCTAAGTTACCTAAAACAGCCTAAGAGGTAGATTTGTTACATTTTCCTTCTGATATAGATCTCACTGTGTTGATAACAGGGGTTTTGCATGATTATGTTAGTTATTTTTAAATGGTATTTTGTTGCAATTAAAAACATATTTTTGTTACAATTTAGTGCCGAGCACATGCTAAGCTAACAATCTAGCTTCTGGAAAGTTACAGTTCTAAATCTGTCTCTCCCACAACCTGCACTGATGTCTCTAAAGAGCTCTCTCTTCCCCTTACTGGTTTTTGCCATTGACAAATGGGAGGGACAGGTATGATTAAGAACAAAAATAAATAATTCAGGCAGGAAAACCAAACCTTGTAATTTCCAAGCTTTCCGTTGTTCTTCTTTGGCAATTTGTTCCATGTCTTTGTCGTAAATGTAATCTTGACACATAAAGCAGTATATACCCCCATACAAAAGGTCTATGGCTGCAAGAGAGAAGGGAAGAGAAAAAAAAATGTGAGTTCAGAACAAGAAGCTTCAAACAGGCTCCCAGTTTTATCATTCTATCATCTATGCTCTCCTTGCTCTTGAGAAAAAAGCAAAAAAAATTAAAGTATCAGTCAAAAAACCAAACCCCAGATTTCTCAGTTACAGTACTAGATATCTAGCTGCTCATAGCAGAGGCAGTCAACAACAGCACAGTGCAAGGTGCCTCAAGTTCACGTTGTTTCCTACAATATAGGCCTCAGACAAAGTATGACTTAAGTCAGCATTTCTCAACCCGTGGGTTTCAACAAAAAAGTGGTCACAACAAACTTTAAAAATTGATCAACAAACTTTAAAAGTGGATTCTCCTTTAAAGGAGAAAAACATGGGAAGCTGTGGCTTTTCCCTTGCAGGCAGGCAGAATCCCAGTTTGTGAGGGGCTGCCTGTGGCTCTCCATGCCCCACGCACCCACCCTCTGCCCCATGCACTGGGAGGCTGGGGATGGGGGCAGCAGGTTGGGAGTGAGGGGCACTGGGTCAGGACTGGCCACTGATGGCTACAAATGGCTCCTGGTACAAAAAAAATTGAGAACCACCACCTTAAGTAACCAAGAGGCATAATTAAAGCAACAAAGTAACAATGCATACAGAACTGGTATTGTAACACAATCTGAAGATCTGATAGGTTGTCTTGAATTGATTTTTCCTGTTTTTAAACCACAGAGCTGGTGCTTCTGGTCAAACCCATTACATAACTACAAGTGTAGTTTTAAAGCCAAAGTGAATGTTCAAACAAAGCAGGCAATAAATATGTTAAAATGTTAATACAAGTCCAATTTTTGAGGCCAACAGCCTTTTGCCACGTAGACTTCTACAAAGAGAACACCTTTTTCTGTTTTCTCTTGTCTGTTGGGTTATGTCTATGTGGACAAAATAGTTAGGGCCAGTGTTGCAAGATTTCTCTCTCTTTAAAGATCAAAGACAGACATATCCCTAAGTAACTGGAAGAGTTGTAACACAAAAAAAAAAAAAAAAAATCAACTGACCAGACAAAAGACATTTCCTTAATGTACTGGCTGAGATGGAAGTACATTAATTCTATTCATAGCAAGCTGCTGATATTCACTCTCTCAAAGCAGACCAAATGATAAAGTGACAGAAGATAAACAGGCAAGGCTAAAGGATGGACGCTGGCTATGAACTATAACCCAGCAGGACGGCACTGGGGGCAACCAAGCAGTGCACTGTTGCTCCCCCAAACTTTTACTTTTCTGCTTCTGAATTCCTGATATTAAGCACTCTTTACAATGTAAACTTGTTTTCAACAAAGGAAATGCAATATATTGCTCTAAATAATTGCAAAGTGTCTGTTAGAAACAAAATGCAGCTGGTAACCTGTTGCCCACCACCTGAAGATCCAGTCTGCTGGCCTACTTCTGGCTTCTCCCACCATCCAATAGACTGCTCATGCAGTCCTCTACCCAGTGCCCATCTCACTGGCTCAGGAGACTAACTATAAATGAACTCGGCCTGTTAGACCCTCCACTATTTCAGCACGACCTAAAATCAAAGGCTGCAGAAACTCCCCCACTGGAAGTTTTGTAACCTCCTCCACCATGCCCTCAACAGCTTTGATTCTGAACATCTTTCTTCCTCGGTGGATAATTCTTTCAAGACCATCCTCACAGTCTCTCTTACTCTGATATCCTCCCTTCTCTCCAGACTTTCTTTCCGTTTCCTCATACTACCCCTATGCTCCGATTAGGTCATTTCTTCTCCTGGTTCACTCTATCCCTACTATATATAATTTAAAACAGAGAAAACAATAAAAAAAACCCCTCCACTTGATGCTCACCACTAACCTTCCTGTATATGCTATATCCTATCTTCATAATCTTTGCTTATCTTCCTATTGCAATCCATTTGGGGCAGGAGCTGCCTGTGAGAGTTTCTACAGTGTCTAGGACAACAGAGCTCTGATCCTAACTTCGGACTTATCAGACACTATAGGAATAAACAAGATTTCATAGATTTCATAGACATTAGGGCTGGAAGGGACCTCGGGAGATCATCGAGTCCAGCCCCCTGCCCAAAGGGCAGGAAGT
>NW_017728927.1:10053174-10085691 GCF_001723895.1 Crocodylus porosus
GTCCAGGTGATAGGTCACCTGGTCATAGAAGGAAATGAGATTGGTCAAACAAGACCTACCCGCATCAAACAAGACCTACCCGCAGGTAGGTCTTATAATAAACATCCGTATCAGAACAGCACTACAACGGATAAGAGTCTTGCTAGGGCCATGCCCAAGAATGGAAGAGGGAGAAATGTTGCAAGAGCACAATTAAGCTGCACTGGTAGCAGTGTTAATTGCCTGATACCTGCTCCCACTACAATCATGCATTGTCTACCCTAGATTTTCATTAGAACTAATAGCCACTGGCTCTTCTTGTTCAATGAAGAATTCATTATAGCTCTCCAGTACCAGCACAAAAAGCAGTAGTAGTGGCTTTACAATTACTTAGGGGCACAAGAGAGTGACCTGGAACATGAGGCACATGACAGTCCTCAGAAATGCAAACTACACACCAACCATCCTCATGTACTGCAGAAAGTCGGTTTGCAACCATGTATCTGCCAACCATCTATCTGGCTTTGTTCAGGTAGGTGGCAAGCAGAAGGAAACCCTTCAGGAGACAGAGTAAACTGCTCATTCAGATCAGGGTGAATAGGAAATCTGGGGAATAAAGAGAACCAAAGGACAGCAGGAACATGAGGCTGGATAAATTTCATAATTGTTCCCAAGCCTGATTAAGGGCTCTTGAAGACAAGTTCTCCTTCAGCACACTTGTGTACACAGTGCAACGTCTGCTGTATATACTCCAATACTTTGTGTCATTAACAAGACTGCAGCAGCTTTTGGATAAATTATCTCAAGTACCAAGAAAAACAGTTCATACAGGCTTGATGACAGCAGACTAGGACAGGACGCTGTAATACTGTGGAAATAATCTGGCTGCTGGATTCAAACGCTCTAGGGGGGAACAAAGTGAATGGAATTTATTTGCTATTTAAAGAGATTGCTAAACCTTTGTTAAGTGAAGGTTCATAATTAATCCATCCTATACTTTCCACCCCAAAGACTTTCTACTTTTCCTTGAAGTAAAACAGAAAACTGTATTGGAAGGAGCTCTGCATAGAGACCTATGTTACAAGCATACAGCTTCTTTGGCTACCAAGTTCTTGAGCTGCTGGTAGACAAGGTTCTTTGGGGAAATGTGATATCTTTTATTACACCAACTAATTAGTTGGAAAAACTGTTCTTTGCAAGCTTTCGGACACAAACACCCTTCTTCAGCTGGTGTATGCATCAGATGTGTCAGAGTGTCGGTATTCATGCAACAACTATTCTCCGTCTCCCCGTAACAGTTCCATATCCACAGAAATCAGATTCTTGACACGTATGCGACTAAAAGCCAAAAAAGAAAGGGTTTCACGCATTCTTCACAGTTAAAAAGGAAAGGAGCATGTAGTCCCTTAAACCAGGCAGATCATTAGCATTAGCTGAAGATATGCAATGTGCTGCATTTCAGTACTTCCTTCAAGCCATTTACGAGACTGGTAACTCTCTAAGAAGTTATTTTTTTTCCCCTCAAATGAGCAAAAAGAAGTTATTTCTGTCAGGCTGGAAAAAACAGGAAGCAGTTTGTTCTGAATCTCTACCCACCCCAAGTGCTCCACGCACAGCTGCAGCATCTAGACCAGGGCTTGGCAATCTGCAGCCTACAGAGATTGGATCTGGCCCACGGCAGCGGGGACTGGTGGTGCACAGCACCAGGGGCACCTTCTCCACCCCATCCCATGCATTCCTCTGCCACGTGCTGCTGAGCCCCTCTACGGTGTCCAGCAGGCAGCCGTCTCAGCCTTCCCTGCCGTCCCGAGAGCTGTTCTCTGGCCCTGAGGGCTCTGCTCTTACCCCTGCCGTGGAATTCATTGTTCCCCGCCCTCGCTGGCGATGGAAACTGCAGCAGTCAGCGGAGAGGGTAAGCAGGGGCTGTAGTAGGGGCCTGAGTGTGAGATCAGTCCTCAGCAAAGAGGTGCAGCAGAACAGGTCAACAGCTTGGGACAGAGGCTGGGTTACAAGCACCAGCCCACTGTTTGAAAGGTTGCTGACCCCTGCTCGAAACAGTACATCTAGATGTTTCAGTCTGATCTACAGCTGGAATTATGCTTCCAGCTGTCTGCCATACATGCTCCTTTCCCAGGATTATTGCTCCTGTGAACTCTAAGATCATGTTGTGGTATACTCACTACTGCAAGGAGACCCCCCAAAAGTTTTGAGACCTCATCCAGTTACTCCTGCTGATACCCTCCACCATCATCTCCTATTACTGATATTGCTGTACCTCTCTGCTACAGCAGGGGAAAGATTCCTGGTGGTAGCTCCTCGTGCCGTTGATGCTTCACGGCAGTGACATCCTTCTGTAAGCAGTTCTGATGCTGCTGCTTCTGCTGCCTGATGCTAACAGACACAGGGAGCCAGCTGGCCCAAGAAAAAGGCTTTTGTTTCTGTTCTTAGGCAGCTGCCATTTTAAAGTTGGTGACACTAGCTCTAATTGGACAGTGGTGCTGACAAAAGTAGGAAAAGTATGGGGACAAGGCAAAGAAGAGTCAAAAAAGAATTGTTGACATGGCGTATGGGTGCATGACCAGTCTTTCTAGGCCCTGCTCATTTCAACAGTCAAATATGAAATGCTGTACCATCAGACATTCATTTTCTTCCTACTGAATTTTCCAGCAGGACCTACCTATATGAGGTTCTCAAAAACAAAGGCAGCATTATTAGGGATTTGGATTGATTTTGTTTGGAGTTTTAGTTCAGCTCTGATCCAACTATGTGCAGAACTCGCAGCAGCCACAGCCCTTCCAACAAAAAGCAGGAGCATGAGTGGGAAACAGGAACAATATAAAACCTCTAGAGGAAAATGGCTGGCTTGTTTATTTTATGGGAACAGAGATGGAAAGTGCTTTGAGAAATCTCCATATGGCCACCTTTCTGGATTTGGTAAATGTAATGCCCAGATTGTCATTGCAGGTGTCCACAAATTGGTATTTTTGTACAATACAACTAATAAAGGGCAGTACATATGCAAAATAAAGCTGTTCAAAATGGTATTAGGCAAGTCACAAAACGAACAGGTACAGAAGTTCAATCCGATTCTAAAAATAATCAGGCAAGGCACTGAGTTTTAATGTACTAAAAAGGATGACCTTTCTGTAATATATTTGTTTGCAAAATATTGTTACTATCTTAGTACTTCCCATACTGATAGTTTCCTCTTCAAACAGCTGGCACAACTTGATAATATTGCACTTGACCCCCCAGGTCTCTTAATACACCTTGTGTATTACATCTCTTAACACACCATCAGTGAGGGGGGACCTTTTTGGCAGGCATGCCACAGATTAGCCCCACACCCTCCTTGAGTGTCACTCTGATCCCTTTCCTCTGCCTGATCTGCTGCTCTTCTGTGCTCCCTGCCATTTGCTCCATGCCCAAGCTGCTGCTCTGCTTTCTGCTTCTGGCCCTGTTCTCACACTGTTCTGCTTCTTGTTTGATCTGCTGCTGTGCTGCCTATCCCCTCCCTGATCTAATATGTACCACATACACAGGCTGCCTGTGCCATCTGTAGCATGAGTCTCAGGGTCTTCACCTGGATCTACACAATTCTAACAATGCAGAGCCTGTGAGAAGGCCAAAAGATAGCCAACTTTCTTATTTTAGATTAAAGCTGACAACCTAAGGAAGCCGCATGATGCCATGCGAGTTCACCTGGTGGGAGACCAACTACATCTACTAGTGCAAGTACCAGGTAAAGAGCTTTGATGAAGGCCAACTCAGTGACAAAAATTTAAAAATTTAGGCAGGGAAAGGCCTCCTTCCCCCTTTTTTTCACCCAGGGCCAATTAAAAGGGTTTCATTTATGTTTGGATTTTTATTTTGGCAAATGAGTCTGATTAGCTCTCAAAATGTTGCAAGGTGAAACTGGGAGTTGCTGTGGGCATGTGACAGCAATACCCAAAGAGCAAGGAAGTGTGATCACTTCAAGAGTTCATGAGCTTCATCCAGCTAAGTGAGAAGTCATTCCATCCATCAGCTCGTGTGACAGGTATTGAACATAACTGGTTCCGTACAACCAGTTCACCACGTTTATTTTCACAGGGGGTCATGCTACTCTTTACCATTCTAGGGAGAATATATCTTTCTGCAAAGCTATCACAAGCCCTCAGTTTTGTTGAGGAGCACTGTTTACTGTCCCGTGTCGCACAATAAATAAAATAAGATATTTAGGTCTGTATCAGGCACTGCCCCCTGATTTTATGTAGTAGGTAAAACAGATAAGACAAAATGAGTATCAAACAGGATCAGTAAAATAAGTTATGGATCTTTGTGCGTTGGACGAATGCTGTTTCTTCTGGACTTAGACGCATGCTGGGCAAGAGACAAAGAACAAAAGGTTACCTGAGGCCTTTATGACCTATATGTGTAGTAATACTGCTCTCCTAGTCCCAAAACCAACAATTCCAATAATCATCTATTAATACACTTGTTAAGCCAACCCTGGGGGGGGGGGCATGGGACGGGACACCAAAAAACAAGAAACTTAGAGTGGTTTTCAACCCAAATACGCTTTCCCACTTTCAATCTTGCTGGAAAAAGTTGCAAAAATATTCAATGAAGGTGTGAGCCACGGATCCGTCCCTTGCATATTTTCATGAAGTAAGCCGCGTTGCTTACATCTTTATGTAGGTCTGGATTAGATTCAACTGATACACTGGAAGTTGGCTTTCTTCCAGTCAATGGAAGAACAAAAGCCACAATTTTAATCATGTTTCTGTGGCCCGAGTTCCAATACAGCTAAGAAACCTCTGAAGTCAAACAAAATAGCACCTCCCTAAGTCAAGTTTCTGATTGTACTGTAAACCTTCTGTTATGCAACAGACTTGAAAGACAAAAAAGGTTAATTATAACACCCTTTTTACAAAGTATGTTTGCTCAGCATTATAATTTAATTATATACCCCTAAAACTCACTCAAGGTAGGCTGTTTGTAACCACCTTAATGAACTGCATTACTCTGAAATCCATTAGAGAGAATATAGTAACATTCATCTAGCATTTTTCATATTAAAACAAAAACAGGTACGGTACCCTACCTTCTTCTCTTCCCCCTGCCCCCCAACCTTCCTGTCAAAAGCACTCTGCTACTTTGGTAATTCCCAAGATGACTGACAATAAACCTCAGCACAGTAAGACATAAATGGATCCCAAACCTGTCGGCAGATCCATCTGCTAGATTAATCCACTTAGAAGTCAGCTTTCTGTCAGCATTGGATAAAGGAACATGCTTCAGATGGCACCCACTTCCCTCCATCCCCTCGTCATCCTTGTGAAGACACTGCCCGTACCTTAATGGCATAGAAAAGGGAGACCCAAGGATCCACACCTCCCACCGGAAGTAGAGATGGGGAGTTGCTGACTCTATGTACTGATTAATATGCTATTTGAAAGCTGAAATACTACTCCCAGGTTGTTACCAGAGTAAGTAAATTGACAATCCTAAAATCATCCATCATTTTTTATTAGCAGGGTTTAAATATTTTTAATTATTAAGCTTGTTTCAAGCTACAATGGGAACTGCAAGATAGAAAACATTAATGAAATAAATGCAACACCTTTTTTCAAGCTTTTAGATGATTTTGTGAAGCTCACTCCCACACACACACACACACACACACACACACACGCACTCACTCACTATTGCTATAGCAACAGCTTGTTTGTGTGTATGACTGCTACAAAGCATTGTGAAATCTTTGTTTCATACAAGGTTTGCCCTTCAACTTCATAAAGCATTACTACTACAGCATGTAAAAATATTAAATATCTGCCTCTTTCCTTACTGAATACAATCTCCTTCCTCGAAACAATGTGCATATATTAGAGATTGCAGAACAGGTTAAAGTATGCTCCAGGGTTCTTTGCAGATGTGTATCTATATAGCTGACCTTGGAAACCCTGGCAGGACAACCATTTTGGCAGATCATTTGCGATGGGAGTTCAGGGAACTGTATTTTTGAGCCATCGACAAATACAATAGACCATTACACAGCTGCACTAATTGGGACCAACACCTGTGCAGTTATGGAAACATGCAATGGACTGACAACCTCCTAGAACACGAAAGAAATAACAGCATAACAAAAAGAGACCGCATTTAAAAGCACTTCCGTTACCCTGTAAGGAAATTCAGAAAGGTAGTTTTTCAAGCTATACAGATAGCAGGAGATTCCCTGATCAAAGAGTAGCCAGAATTCTTCATTGAACTTCAAGAGAGGGGAAGAAACTGCACTACAGAAACAATGAATGGCAACATGTGGTTGATCGCAGTGTAGTTGTTCAGCAACTACTGAACCACTCGGCACCTGAGTGTGCACACCTGAAGCCTGTGAAAGCGAGCCAGGAATACAAACTCTTATACCTGGTCTTAGGCATTCACATGTTTACAGTCTTAATATAATCCTGTATTGTTAAGAAGCTCCTGGAAAAGCTGAGATACAAGATGGTGTTTCTGGCTTTGCAGTTTCTCTAACACATCTGGAATGTCAGCATTCAGCGACTGATGCCCCTCTGCCAAATTCAGGTAACTCACTGGTATGCCAGCTCACTGTACCTCCCTCCTTCCCTACATTTCTTTAAATCCTCCAGAGCCACAATCTTATTCCAATCTACCATTTCTCCAACACTGAAAAATTAAAGGCAACTTAAGCTTGCTAAAAATATATATGGCTACTCCTAAATCATCAAAATCCCCCAAAGTGGAGGGCAGCAACATTTTTGGACAGAGAGCCAAACACACCCACAACCTGGACTTGCAAGACAACGTTGGCATGCCAGCCGCAGATGGGAGGGGAGCTGCAAGGGGCACAATCCTTGTTGTGGCAGCGCAGCCTCAGCCCTCTTCCCCACTGTCCACCCCAAGATGCGCGTGCCAAGCAAAATGCCTTTGTATGCCATGGGCTGGCACTTGTGCCAAGGCTTGCCTACCCCTGCTCTGTAGAGTTAATTTGTGAAGGACCTAAAGGGAATACCTGGAGTGTATAGTCTTTGCGTTACTGATCTAGCATAAAAGGGCATACCTACACTACACAGTTCATCCAGGATTGGATTATTGGGTATGTACATCTGTGGTTGCCCAGCGTGCCCATGATAGCATGCACCCTGGCTTCACACAACCAGCAACTATATATCAGCATGCACCCTGATGTCGTTACTGTTGCCCATCTTTCACACTGAGATTTCTTGGGGCATACCCTAGATTGTTAGCATCTCATTTAGGACAACCTAGTCACTGGTTCATGGCATACAGTATTGAGAGAATTTCCACATCCTGCACAGGCCCCTCTGCAGATGTAACATTTACCTGTTAATGCATTCTTAGCAGGTACATTTCTGAGTTGTGCACATTCCTCAATTTATTCATTCTAGCTAGTGACAAACTGCAAATCCAGCACAGGGGAACACTGCTTCGTTTGGCTTATGTTGCATAGCAGACGACAGGGCATATTTCAGCTACAGTCTCTAAGCCAATCCAGGATAATGACTGGTCTTGGATGGGAGCTCATGAATACTGGATGGTAGCAGCAGACTGGAGACATCCACTGTTACTGCAACTGTTGGGGACAGTAACAGTTAGGGACACCCCAGATGTAGACCAGCATTCTTGGGGCAGAACAACTTGCAGTGTTGAGACTGAGCCATCATGTGGCCTAGAAGAGCCAGCAGAGGTCCCAGAACTTCCACAGGAAGAGGTGGATCTTTGTGGAGCTGCATGAGGAGTTTGTTCCAACTCCCTAGCATCCGGATGCAAAAATGAGGGAAACCATAATAACAGTCTTTCGGGAATAATATCATCTGAAAAACAGCTACTCCACATGGCTACAGGTCTGTGGTTAACTAGTCTGATGTTGGCAAACCAGCTGTTGAATACTGATATATTGAAGAATGACAGGTGATTAATACTGCAATTTGCTCACAGGCGCTAATACACCTCAGTCTGAGGTGTTATGTGAATTCTGTAGAGACGGTCATAGGCCCTTATGTGCCCCTACCCTCCTGCCACACAAAGAGCAATCACAAAAGCAGGTTTATAAAACCAGGGAGACATACTAGGCAGGAAAGTGCATGAAGGTGCTGAGAAGATCTGGACAAGAAGGAACATTCCCTCTCTTTGTAACATAGTTTTTGATGCTACACCTAGGTGCCCTGTCATTTCATGGGGCCCATATACCTCCAATTTCCACAGCTCATAAAAAACAGTCCCTGAAGTCAGAGCACAGATAAGGTCCATTACATGCTTGGGGGCTGCAGGATGGCCACCATAGGGTTGGGTCCAGACAAACAGAGGAAATGACAGATGTCCACATACTTACACGAAAGCAACACTCATGAAGAAATGTGGCACTGTATACTTTTAGAGTACCATGTAATTTGTGATTGTTTTTATGTGGCTAACATTATCTATATTCTGATATCAAAGGCTTTAGAAACAACTTCCTAAATCATCATCTTTCCCCAAGCACTCACATAACAATGTATTATACAACAGAACCAATTTATTAACAAGTAGTAAAGCAGTGTTTGGAAAAGCACTGCAGGTGTCACAGCTGCCAATAAACAAATATCTGAAGAGTATAAACACGTGCAAAACTGGGCTGGTAAAATAGTGTGTAAGCAGTGCAATCTCACTGGTAGCAGAACTGGATATCAGAAATGTTTTTGTTCTCCTTATCCCAGATAGCAAGGAAGAAGAATTAGGAGCGTTTTACAGCCCACTCAATGAATGAATTGCCAAGTAACTGCACACGCAGCAGTAAGACCGGCACATGGAGGAGAATCTGCAGGCACTGACAGTGGTGCTAGATTGGAGGCTGGAGCTGAGCACCAACAGTGCAAACTGCTGCTCAGGAAGTCTTCCTGCTGCACTTGTTCCTGCTCCATCATCATCAAGCACGGTCATGCTGCACCTTGAGCTTCCTTTTCTCTTCCTTTTTTTTCCCCCCACTCCACATCCTGTTCCTCTTTGGTATTTCAGGTGCTCATCTGACATGTGCCCAGAGCCAATCTGCAGTTCATACAAGAGATCATCCCTGAGCTCTTCCCTTCTGCTGCACTGTTTCAGGGTCTTCTCATGAAGAGGCTCATACAGCTGCCTCAGTTCAATAGAAGCAGACAGCCCTGCCAAGGAAGAGAGAGCATATTATTTCTTTTGTTTGTGAAAGAAGAAATGAATCCCCCTGCTCCCCTTCCCCAACTTTTCAAGCACCGAAACCAGGCCATGGGTTGACACTGACCAACTGGGTACCCCTTTATTTCAACTCCATATATTGACTTGTTTAGAAGCTGCTGCTAGTTACACTGCCAGCTAATATTAATAATTTCAGAATTAATTTACTTTTAAATATATGTATTTCAATCTGGTGTGCATGTACAAAGGACCAGAGTGGGCAGGGGGAAGTGAAGCATTCTAGCAATCAGGTGGGTAGCCACGACCATTCTTATTATTAAAGACCACACAGGTCTCCAGGGATTGCTCACCACTTCGAGATCCCATGCTGGAAGAAGAGGAGACTCCTTCAGGGTAGTGAAGGAATTCCCCAGATGAAGCCAAAGCCATCTCTTTTCAGAACTGAATTAGTCACAGCCTGGAAATTTTTTCCATTCATACTGCAATTTCTCCCATAACAACAAAGATGTGGACTGTCCCTTACCTGGATGCATCTCCAGCTCCTGCTCTTGTCTTGCTTCCTCCCAAGATGGATCACAAGCTCCTCTTCCAAGAGGTTCTCAGAATCGAGCCCCAGGACATTTTTGAGGCCTATCTGGCCACAGGTTCACTCTGAACTTGTTCTGAGGTTTGATCCCAATTCTCTCTCTCCTCCTGCCACTGAGGTCTCTTCTGGTGCTGTTGGCCCTCCCCTCTGCCTCTCATCTAGAAGCCTGCCAGACAGAACTGTGGAACTCCAGACCCAGGGCTTCCAAAATATTTGCAACAACAGTAGGTAGACAGGACCTTGCTGGACGTGTAGTTATCATTCTTAGCTTTGTGGTAGGTGGCCTTTAATGCACTTACTGCCCTGGACAGTGGTTTGGTGCCAACTTCGATTAATCTCCAAGGTGTTAGGAAAGTGTGGATTTCAGATGCCTCTTTCAGAACCACATTCTCTGCTACAGTCAGAGGTGAATCAGAACTCACGCGTGCCTCCAGCCAGCTGGCTGAGTGCTGCTGAAATGGAGATGGCCACATGGGAATGAAGGGTTAGATACTTACTAAGTTGTATATAAACTGGCAGGTTGTTTCTCGTCAGCCTGAGGTCAGCGTGAAACATAGTCATACTCTATATTTTGTTTAATCTCTTGCAGCATGCACATGCACGCATGCTCCTGCTTTTTGTGGCTCAACACACTTGAATTCATGTGGCCCTTAATTAGAGCGACTATGCTTCCAGGTTTGGCTGGGACAGTCCCGGATTTCATGGGACAGTCTAGCTGAACTGTGAACATTAAAACAGAAGTCCCAGAATCATAGGGGTGTGGGATGCAGTCCAGCAGGGAAGATTAAGCAGCATGCCCTGCCCACCTGCAGCACCACCACCACCACCAACTTGGCTGGTGACGCAGGACACAGTGGGTAGGAGACACTAATGTCCCAGATTTCCTTATGGTCACCCTACCCTTAATCAACACTTCTCAGCTAGATTATTTACAGCTCCACACCCCTCTGGGCTTTGTGTCCCGACCCAGTGGGCAGCTATAGCCTTACAACATCCCATTTGCAACCTGTGGGTGATTACCTGCTTTTAGTTACACTTCCAAAAAAAACCCCAAAAAACAAAAAAACCCTCTCATAATGTTAATGACTAAGTGGCAGTCCATTCCTTATCAGTGCCTGGGTTGGCTAAATTACAGCCAGCTGGGGTATGCATACATCTGCTGCAATCACACAGCTTGATTGAGCTGAAGGGTGCAAAGCACAGTGTATAAAACATGTGCAACTTTCAACTCTACCCATGCACATATGTGTTATGAATCTTTGGGTGTAAGATCACATACAACTTCTATATTCCAATGATGTATTGAGTCCACAGGTTGGATGACACAGTGGAAGACAAATTCATTTATTTAGAGGGGTATTTAGCTGTGTTAGTCTGAAGTGAGGCAGAAGGCATGGTAGAGATGCACATTATAGTCTAACTGAATCAATTAGAGATGCGTAAGCTTTCACGAGTAAGAGCTTACTTCATTAGATGCTATGAAAGGACATACAGAGAGCAGGCTATCAAGTAGAGACAGTGCTTTGTAATAAGGGTGGAACTGTTACAACTTCAATCAGGCTTGACAAATGTTTTATTGTGGACTAAAGAAACCAGTCACAAAAGATCCAAAGCC
Organism: Crocodylus porosus; assembly: GCF_001723895.1. Taxonomy (NCBI): domain Eukaryota; kingdom Metazoa; phylum Chordata; order Crocodylia; family Crocodylidae; genus Crocodylus; species Crocodylus porosus. Next base: position 10,064,532 of record NW_017728927.1, read on the forward strand.
TTGAGATCATGCCTATTAATATAGTCTCTGGAATGGCAAAAAGACCCAGCTTCTGAATAATATAGTTGTATTTGCATTACATAACTGTACATGCCTAAATTCTGCCTATCATTACCTAGAATGGGTGTGCTCATAAATGAGCTCTTTACACTTGAAAATACAATAATGGCAGCCTCACTTGTTTGAAAAATACGAGGCGTAATGTGGAAGTTACTGGACACCCTTTGATGAGAATTTAAATTTTTGTATCCAAGCAACCATGGTGATCTAAAATGCTACAGTACTAAAGCTATTTCAAGGCCCCTGAACAGAACTGACCTGATTTTCCCTAGCACTGACCAATGTTAGCTGCTAAAGAAGGCGCTGAAAACTACGGTTTTCCTCTGAAAGTCAGATTGTTTCTCAAGAGCCTAATTGTCTTTAGGAGCCTAGCTTCTGATATGTCTTTGAAAAGTTTTACTATAGCTAAGAGATTTCTGAAAATGATTTTAAAGGACTGGCTTTATATTGGATACATCTGTGAGGTATGGCTTGTCTCATTGCAGCCTAAGCGGATAATAGCACCAAAGTGTTTTATTTGTGGATTGTGCACAACAAGTCTTAATAAAAATCCCACCATGGTTCTTAAGGCATCTCAGTGTCTCTGGAATTTAAACATTTAAGGTAGACTGGGTGCATCTACACGAGACATCATGTTGCTGTAGCATTGCCGGGCACAAACTGTGACGCTGATGCTACTGTGCGGCAGTAATTAGCCACTAAGCAGTAGCTTTTTAAAAAAATAGCCATATGGTGTCAGGACTGCACAGTAACACTGGTCCACCGCTCATGTAGAAGTGGCCATGGAGATGCTCTCAGTTTAAAATTCTTGCTAATGCACAATCTATAAACCCTACTACGTAGCATTGCAAGATGGAGGCATGGAGAGGTAGTTGGCCCTCTTAGTCCTATATCTGGCAGAAAGCATGGTTGAGATGCACCTTGTAGACTGATTAAAATCAGATGCATAAGCTTTTATGACCATCAGCTCACTTTATCAGGTAAGACGTCTTTCCAAATAACTGTGCAATTATTTCTATAACCTTTACTACTGGTGCTTTTTGGCACTTGTACAATAAGCTATACAGGGTTGCTTATGCTTTCTTTGTAAAATTAAGAGAAGACCTTATTTGCCTGTAATTTGAACTTCTGCTACCACTGCTGTGACAGCTTAAGTGCCATCCCCCGTACATGGCTGCATAAGGGTAGAGGGAGGAAGATTTTCATTTCAAGAAAGGAAGAATGTACCAGTACTGGCAGTAAGCAAGCCTGACCCCAAAAGAGGCTTTTGAACTGTGAGTTTAGAGGCACCAACTTCTGAAAAGGCTCTAAATAATTAATTTTTTTCCAGAAGACTTCAACTCTTGACTGAAAGGCTCCTCTTACCTCATTTAAAATTGTATTTTATAATATACACATTGCTTGCCCATGTAGGTATACTGTGTCTTATAGAGAGAGTTTGTAGAGATGGCTCTATTTAAAGTTGCTTAACATTTTCAGCAGTATAAAATTGTTAGTTTTTCTTCTTTTTTCTTTTTTTTAAGAAGAGCTTTAATAACTCCATTGATTGTAGCAAGCCTTTGAAAGTCAGCAGGGTGAAACCCTTCAGGCGACAGAAGTACCTTTTCTTTTCCCCCCATGAAACTCTCTCCAGGTTTAACTGAGATAAAAAGTTAAAAGAAAAATCACCATTTCCCTTATCTTGCTCATGTTCCTCTGGAACATTCTGGTAGAATGCCAACCTCATAACTGCTAAATTCTGCATTATGCCGTGTATGACATTTTATGGAAAAGTCATCCAAACCTGATCAGCACGTCTTTCACTTCACTATCAGTTTAAGCTTACAGTCAACATGCCTTGCCCCCAGTAGTAGCATGCATGCACCCAAGGTGAGTGGGTGGTCAAGAGCATCTGGGGTTCTAACCAGGTGAAGAAGTTGAATGGGAAGTTGAAGATCTTGTAGGGCAGGAGGGCTATTGGGCCCCAGAAAGCTATGCAGATGGCTGAGAATATGTGCTTGCTGGTGCTGAGGGCCTGAAATGGAGATAAATGGGAGAAATCTGGTGCAGCTAACTGCAAAGCAGGGAGGGGAACCTGGGGCAATATCAGGGGTTTTATTTTCTTCTCCCCCCCTCACCCCCAAACTCAATTCCTGGCTAGGACTGAGGATAGGGAGGAAGAAAAGCCGCTTCTGGCTGCCTGCCCAATACAATAGTCCCTGGTGGTGAAAAGACTGAACTGCAGGCAAACAGGTCAGCCAGATGGAAGAGATTCAGGCTGGAAAGCAGGAATGCCATGACCTGAGTGAGTAAGCTTCAGGTGACTTGTAAAGGACTGCAAAAAATAACTGGATGTGAACAAAACAAGTGAGCCACTCCACTATGTCACTACCACCGCCGCCACCATCACTGCACACTGGGAACAACTTCTAATTGTGTTCCCTTGCACAGAGGCGCAATGACACTGTACTTATCACATCATCAGATGTTACTATTTCCATAGGACCCCTCTCACAACCACAATAGGCTGAGTTTACAAAAGGGGCAGAATTAAGGTTACACAGATATCTATAAATCTGGCACCTCCCAACTCATAGCTACCAACTAAATATGTTTCTGTAGTCCTTTTCTGTGAGTACACTGCATGTGTGTCTTAGGGGTGCAATTATGCCGTGTAAACTGGAAGAGCGGGAATTAAAGACATTAAATTAAACCCCTCTCTTGAATATCCCTCAACTTCCCTCCCACCCCACATATATAACACAGAAGTCCCAGCTTTACATAACATCTCTACTTACTGCTGCTCTTAGAAAAACTTGTGTTCTAACAAAAAACATTCTGACTCGATAAATAATGAATGTACTCAAACAGGACTTGACTTTCAACTTGGAAATCAAGTATGTTTGAAGTCGCATTTACTTTCCGGGCTGATAGACAATGTTCAAGAGTTCCTTTCTCAATTCCTGCTACTCTACTTCAGCCCTGACATCAAGGCTAGTTCTTCTGCAACACTGTCCTGGTCCTTTGCATAAATGAGATAGCCATTTGCAAGAAAAATTGCATAGCAGCACTCTGACATGTACAAAAAGTCAAAGGCAATGGAAGAGTGATGCTGTAGCCATAATGGTTCAGAAACTGTAAGAGGCAAGGATTCCTTAAGGTGATCTCCTTTATTGGACCAAGTGTGTAGTTGGGGTAAAGTTAGACAAGCTTTTGAATCCAAGAGATTCTTCTTCAGGCCTCTAATCACAGGAAGCTATGCACAGCATAGTGAAAGAGCCAAAGCAAGCCAAAGCCATGATTTTTTGGTTGCAGTTGTACTCATGGTAAAAAACAAAAAAGGCAGTTAACCCACTATCACATGGGACTCCCCATTCCCTGTGTTTTTCCACATTTTTTAAATAACGTTCTTTCACATGCTTATGATTCTGGAATAATTCTGTTTTAGTCAGAATTCAGAAGCAACAGAAAATTCCATGTATTGCTTGAAAGGCAAGATGAAGCTTGCTATCAGGCTAGGATTTTCAGTACTAAGCTAAAAGAGTTAAACCTTAATCTTTAAAATTAACTTCAGTGAAAATTTTCTATCCTCCACCCCCTTTCCCTTTACTTCTAGAGCAGGGGTCAGCAACATATGGTCCACAGGCTAGATCTGGCCTGAAAAACCATTGGATCTGGCTCACAGAGCTGGAGGGCTTTGCCTGTGCCTGCACCAGAGCAGGCAACAAGGACCTGTGTTAAGGCCATACCGCTTCCAGCTGTGCCTGTGCTGCTGCCACTTCTCCCCAGCCTTTCAGCTTCAGTTCAATGTGGGCCAGGTAGCTTGAGTGGTGCATCAGCAGTGAGGGGCTTTGCCTATGCCACCCTCCCCTCCCCACAGTTGAGGCATTGGTACAGCTTCCAGCCATGCTGCAATCAGGTGTGTGTGTGGGGCAGGGGGGAAGGAGGAACAGGGACAGAGAGAGCAGGGAGAAGTGGCACCAGTGCAGAAAGTTTACAGATACCCACTTCCAGCTTCCAGCACAGCTCCCCACTAGCTGGGCAGAGAGAAGAAGCAGCAATAGCATGGATGCAGCTCTGAGCTGCCTGGCTTCAGGGTGGGCAAAACCCCCTGCCACTAATGTGCCTCCAAAGCCCGTGTTGGACCACAGCTGAACTGTTCTGGGCCACAGCTTGTAAAAGGTTGCAGGCCCCTGGTTCTAGAGGCACTGTGGAAAACCATCTTTTGACACATCTGAGCCAAGTGAAAGGTAGTATGTATTTGTATTTTGTGAAATTAAGAAAAGTAACAATACAAACAAACAAACAAACAAACAAACAAACATGTGAGGAGCATTTGATGGCCAGCATAAAACCACATCTGCTTTTCCATATCTTTTCAATGACATCACAATGTCCGCAGCACTGGCAAAATCATTCTTTTGAACTGCTGGAATTCAGGTCCGTAGCATCAATAATCACAAATCTACTTTATTAGCTGAATCAGTCCAACAAATGTTATACCTCAGAAGAGACTGAAAAGACAGATAGACCCATCCTTTTAACTATTTGAAAACTCCACAACTCTACATGCATCACTCCTCAGGCCACCTTTGGTACCTCTACCCCAGGGCATTCTCACAGCTCTTGCGAGTCAAGCAATTTTTCACTGGAAAATGACAATTTGATTGGGCACTGTGCAGAAATTGATAACTCTCCTTGTACAAGTTCAAAAGAATATTTAAAATACTGGTCTTGTGGGACTTCCACCATCGCAGTAGGTGAGAGGTGGACAAACTGCACACACTTTTCTTTAGAAGGTCTTTTATTTGCCTGAAAACTGCATGTTTTGTTAGCAGTGTTTCTCCTAGTGGAAATATCAGCCTACCATATTGTGCTATGCATTTTCTGTGCTAAACATAAATAATGCAAGGCATAAAATGAAAAAAGGCAGAATTAGTCTCCTCTCTCATTTGCGCATTAGTATCTCTCTCATGCATGCACACATACTGTCTAATACAATCCATGGGCAAATACAGTGCTTTAAGCATTATATTTTCAGACAAATGGTAGGGCAAGGTATCCAGAGCAGTGTCCAATTTGCAATACCTTGTGAGATAGAGGTAGTTAAGGAATGCACTTTAAGAGCACTCATGAGTATGATCCTATGGGCTCTTAATATTTGTGGCTGAGCTGCAAGAACATCATTTTCAGTGCTCAGAGCTGTTGCATCTGAAAATCTACAAGACTTCTTAGAGCTGTGATTAAGTCTGCAATTCCTGCTAGTCTCCATGGAGACCGGTGTTGGCTCAGCAAAAAGTTGCTGTGTGCTTTAAAATAATTCTTGTTCATTTTGAAATTGTAAAGCACTTGCTGTTTCTGCCTATCAGATGGTTTTTCCCCATGGAAACAGTAACAGCAGCAGCCATATGCATGACTGTTACAACACTTTTACAGTGGATTTCATATGCAGATGAAAGCTAAACACCGAAGACAACACCAAAAAAAAAAAAAAAAAAAAAATCTCCAGAATTGTCAAGCCAACAAGCCTGTTGTGCGCTTCTACATTTCTGAGTTACTCTAACATCTTTACATTTAAGAGGCTTGTATACAATCCCACAATGATGACAGAATCCTTCCTGGAGATAATGAAGCCCTGCTTAATTGCATCCATTCTGTCTCGTATTATGCTTGGTTTCTCCTTTTTGTTTAGACCCTAACACTCTGTAGAGGAGCTGTTCTCTCTTTGGCACTGCTTTCCTCCTGTATAGCAGGACATAAGTTGCCATATGGTTTTTAGACAAGAAGGGACCCTAAACACACATTTTAGCTCAGCCCAGTTTTAGGTTTAATTTCTTTTAAACTCATATGAAAGCTGTATTTGGTTAGTTAATACCCAACAACTTCACAAACCCAAAGAGCTCAGGTTTCCAGAATGATTAGATACCTCAAAAAAAACACACAGTTTACAACATATAAAGAGCCATCTGCAGTTTTAAAAAAATGCTCCACAAACATTTGGTTGATTTTCACAATTCATATATATTATAGTTATGTAGCACCTATGGAAAAGCTAGAAAAGAAAGCAGGCAAATAAGCCTGGTGTTCTATATTTTGTACTTTGCTTCCTAAGCTTTTGGGTGCAAGATTGCACAGAGAGACAGATCTTGATATTTATTATTACAAACCCTCAGCCACAGATTATTGAAATTATTGAGATTACTGAAATCCATAGTGCTGCCCTGGCGAAGCGTAAGTGCCAATTCCAACTTCTCCCTGAATTTTAAATTCTTTCAGCATAGACTTTGCACACGGTGACACATACTGATAAGTTTCTCTTCAACAACAACAGTATCCAACAGTCAACCACAGCACTGTTTCTTCTACTTTCCCGATTTATCTCTAGGATCTAAGGCTGGCAACAGAGTTGACTTTGAACCCCTCCCACTTCCTCTTAGGGCCAAAAAAATGTTACCTGTCACCGTATCAACGCTGTATAAAAATGCTTCTCTATATGCTTCAAACACCCACCCCTTCAGTGCAGTGCCTGAGTACTCCTTTCTCTAGAGCTTCCCCAAGTCCCAGATCTCACTCCTTCAGTTTAATATTGAGTAGTACTGCACACCTTGATACCCAAGGTGTAGATTCTACACTCATCCTCCTCCTTACAACACCTGCATAAAAAGAAGAAAGAAGATGGGTATGAATGATAAGGTATTTTAAAACCAATTTTCCCCCCAGTAAGAACCAGTAAATCAATATTAAAGTACATTAGTAACAGAACAGTCATTCTTTAAAAGATATTTTGCCTTCAGGGAACCAATGCGCAATTTGTTCCACGGGCAGTAAAAATATTGAAGTAGCACAAGCACAAGTGTGGCTGTGGGTCCAGGGCTTTAGAGAATATTTGTTCCCAAGACAAGTTAAAAAAACTAATGGAAACATGAAACTTATCTCCCTGTAAATAGTTTCTACTACAAAAACAAAATTTGAACCAGAAATGGTTCTGACAATAGTGAGCATATTTACATGGAGCATACTTCTGTGTATTAGAATTTCCTTTTAAAGTAAGAGCATAAATATATGCTGTAATGTGGTAATGCATATAATGTATGTGAGAGTCCATAGAGACATTGTATATTAACATGCAAAAGGCATTATATACTTTTGAACAGCTCTGGGCAACTGACAGCATTAGACCTTTGTCCCTTGATACAGTACTGAACTGTTTCCAAATTCGTAATGCTTTATAGCATGCTGAGATATTAACATCTCCACCTGATTTCTAGTACTTCTGTCCCCCAAGGTTTAATTATAAAATAATGTTGTTTCTTTAAAATTGTTTTATCCTTTTTTTGGCCTTTTGACTAATATCTAGCATTTAAATATTCCACCTGAAAGTAATGAGGACTATCGCCTTTATACCAATGAGGGCTATAAACATCACTTGAAAAATTATCCGTTTGACCTCCTCTAATTATATTGGTTAAATGGTGAACCGATAGTACATTTCTAGTTTAGTGACCTCCGGTTGTAATGACCCCAACCCCGGCTCCGACCCCTTACGTGCCCTGTGCTGTACAAGACCCAGCCACTGGGTAGGGGCATGGCCAAGTCACCGCGGGACACTGCCCAGCTGCAGCCACAGCTTCTCCTCACCCCTATGGGCAAGGGCAGGGGCTGGAGACCTCTCCTGCACCCAGATCCCGCTGCCACGGGGAGGAGGGGGGTGCCAAGCCTCCCCACAGGGGTTAGGCAGGGCCTGTCTGCTACAGCACCGAGACTCTCGGCTCCGCAGTGGGTCTGCTTGGCCCTCCTGCAGTGGTGGCACCCGGGGCAGGGCGATGGGTTCTGCCTCAGGGCCAGACCAGGCTCAGCATCATGGCCAGGAAGGGGAAGCAGACCTGGCAGAGGTTGCGCTGCTGGGGCCAGACCACTCTATCCCCTGGGTGAGCTGAGGAGGACCCGACAGCATGGAGAAGCCTTCTAAGTGCAGGGTGCGGCAGTGCAAGCGTGGTGGGAACCACAGGGAACTTGTCACCCATTGCCATGCCCAGGCCCCATCGCTGCAGGGGGGGCAGGACAGACCCACCATAAGGCCTGGAGTCTCACTGCTGCAGCAGAAAGGCCCCACCTGACACTTGTGGGGGGTGCCCAGCACCACAGCTGGGCAGTGCCCCTGAGTGGTGTGGTCGCACCCTCTGCCTGCAACTCCCCACCAGCAGCCTGGGGCCCATGCAGCAACGGGTGCATGGCGAAGACATAGGGGGCCAGGGCTGAGGCCATTCCCACTGCAGGCCACTAAACGGTAGATAAGCTGTAAATGGTAAAATATAATTATCGTTTAACCGTTTACATCCCTAATACTAATGCTTTCTTTATTCACTTTCTGAAAAAACAAATGTTGTTTTCTTTAAGGAAATCTTAGCAGTCAACACTTTGTTGCTTATGGCTGGTATAAGAACTTATTCATTTTTATAGGAAAGTTAGGGTTCTTGAAGAATATGGCTATCCATTACAAAGTAGTGACTTACTTTACTTTTTCTACCCCTTTACAATAACTTTACAGATTTGTAGAGGATGCCTAAACCTTTCTAGATGTAACACTGCTGCACAACACTGTTTTATAAATAGGTTTGCTATGCAAAATGTTGCTCAAGTGAATCAAATTACAATTAAAAGGTACCTTATACCCAACTGTACTTTTAATACCCCAAATGGGATGACCAAATATTAAACTGAATGTTGGGAAAAAATTAAGACCTTTATATTTAAGAGTAAAATATACTAAACCAGAGATTCCCAAACTTTTTCTTATTGTATACTCCCTTCCAGATTCCAGCTGTCTGCATTTCCCTAGCAGCACACATTTTATAATTTTAACCCCCTAAATGCCAATTATTATTACAATGAAAATTAAATCTGCCATTATACAATATCTCCCACGTACCCCCTACCCTGGAGATGTCTTGCATGTTCCCAGAGGTATGCGTACCAAGTTTGGGAACACCTAATAAACAAACTATTTAAGCATTTTAATGTATAAGGAAGGATACATTTGCTAGAAAGACTTGGGTATCATATTTATTTTAATAATACTCCTCCCATCGAGCACATAAAACTGGTTCACCATATGAGATCTACTTTTATCTGTTAAATCAGCTTTTCACTGTTTAACCAGTTACATTTTTAAATATAAACTGGACTCCATCACAGTTATATCCAAGTGCAAATCTTGCGGTTTGAAATCTTGTTTAATGTAATAAGTGATTCTAACCTCAACTCAAACAGAAGAGATGAAAGTGGACGTTCCTGTCTTCCTTATTAACTCTGAACGAAACATGTCAGTATTTCTCAACAGAGACGTCCACATTACTGTGTAGAGGGTGTGCCACCACTGCTCAAATGCTGCATTAAATTCAAATGTGTCCTTTTAGGCTTGTTGAAAACCTCCTTGAACCTCCTTGATATTGGAATAAATTGTCAATTCTGGTTACAAAACATTCATCTGTGTATGTACAAGTTGGTTATCAAAAAGGTCCAATATGAAATACACACAAGCGAAGAGAAACAGGATCCTACATGTAACAACCCCATCTCCACCCCCCACAAAAAAAGAGCGAGTTCACAGTTTCTGAATTACTATTACTCTAGTTTCTTTTAAAGGTCTGAGGATTTAAAATACACATAATACCAGTCTAAGACTGCACTTGGAATTAAGGAGGGAGTAAAAGGTGCAGAGGAATAAAAGTGATCAATTTTCAAAACATCATTTTCTTTACAAAAGACATCATTTTATTTTAAGTACTAGTTCATGTATTAAAAAAAAAAACAACCTTGCGCAATCTTCCATTGCTGGGGTTTTAAATTCTTTATTTTGGGCTAGAGCAGACAGGGATCTTATAATTTTTTAAGCATCTAGCTACAAAAGGACATAGCTTTTATAAATACAATTTTTTTCCTACTGAACACTGTACGTGCAGTCCTGTTATAGGAACCATTTATGCTCTTGTAAATCACTGCTAGCCTTTATAGCTTTCAAGTTCTGTTGATGATTGCAGTAGGTACACAACCTTTTGCCAGGCTAACTGGATTTTATTCTGTGTCTTATTCAATGAGCGTTTCCTAGCTGGATTCTACTCGTTTTCACTCCAAGAAAAAACCTGCTCCTTACATTTTAAAGGCTGATTTGACCACTCTAAATGGTCAAGTAACTGTCTGCCTAAAATTACTAGAGGTAATTTTGCAGTAGTTTTTTTATTTGTTTGTTTGTTTTAAATAATTCTCCATGGAACAGCTCCAGTATCCCCTATGGAAACCTTTCGTGATCGTTTAGTACTGGCCTCTCTTCACTTCTTCTGTCATCATTATGTGAGGGCTGATGCTAAAGCTGCCATCATGCTCCTGTCATCTGGAAACTTTAAATAATTCCACTTTTGTAGAGTTATTAAAAATAAGAGGTAGAGCATTTAGGTAAGCAATGATGAAAGGAACTGATGCCTTGCAGAATCTTTGCAGGAAGAGGAACTGAAAATGAAGAGAGGAGTAAGGCAGCAGGCAGAAAGTTAATTAAGGAATATAAAAAAAAAAAAATCAAAATCCATTTACAAAATAGAGGTTCTACCCATCTCTGGAGTCTGGTGACAACACTAACTCAGCTTTGTGTTATTACAGTGTCTACCATTTCAAATAAAAGCTAGTCTTGAGAGAGACACTGTATACATGCTTATGCAAGAGAGTCAGCATACTGTGTGCATCTTCATAGCTAATACCTGTTCCCTAAATCTGCCTCATTTCTTGGAGAGAGATACTTAATTCCCAGCTAATTATCTTAAAAAGTTTACCTTCCATTCAAAACAAAAAGCTGCATGCCTTTGAAAAAAAATACAGAAAAACCATTCAGGATCTGGAAGAGTTTAGTGTTTTAGCTTCACATACATTCTCACTGGCTATGAAATGTTTCTATTTTTACTCCTGCTTTGCGAACAGGGTGAGCCACTCAAGAAAACCCCAGATGCTAAATGAAATATTCTTATTTTACTTACCTTTGCTGATAAGCGTCTTGTTATACATCATTATAGTCTGCTGAAACCTAGATGCTAAGGTTTAACACTCAGTATCAGTTAGGCTGGAACTTGCTACTTTCTGGGTCTAAATGAAGTAAGGTTATTAGAAGGCAAAAACCTTCTTTTGGTTTATTCTGCTTCAGAAGGATAACAAGTAATATCAAATGCACAATATTGAGCTAACTGCATAACAGCAATCATAGTACAGTGAAAAATGCAGTAATGTTATAGCCCCAAACCACCTAAAAATAATCTGCTAGCAAACCACTGGACCTTGAAAATAAGTGTGGTGAACTTTTTTTTTTTTTTTTTTTTTTTTTTTTTGAGGTAATGGATTCCTTAACTTCCTTTCTCCATTTTTTGTGTTTCTTTTCATAAGAGGCGAAGCTATATGGCTACAAATACAATCTAAAGTTATTGTAGCACCTAAAATAATGATTTTCCATCACATTACTTTTTCATAAGTTTTTATTGACATGGGTCTAAGCATGGCCTAGCAAGGACAATCCAATTGTTTGACTCAGTACATTTCAGTCAGGAAAGAAGGCAGGAAAAAGTGGTTAGTTAACAAGCTAACTCTGAGAAGCTGAACCTCAGTATCCCAATGTCACAGTCAACCAATTTCCAATCAACACTAACCAGGTTGTTCTTAAGTACCATGAACTAAAAACACCATTGTTATCTGAGAGTAAAGACTGATTCTCTTGGTTTTGCAGGTCACCCAGCAGTGAAGGTTGCAGGATCACAACTTCATGGGCGTTTGGCAGATGTAGAGGTAGAATGGAAGACAGTTCTTCTACTATCAGTATTGCACTTCTGACAGCAGTTGAATAATTTCTTGTCATTAACCTAAGCAACATACGACTAAAAACAGGAAAGGAGTGCAGAAACCAATATATTTTTTTAAATATTTTTTTCTGAACATAACTTCATTAACTTGCAGAGTGTGGGGATTTGTGAATTTCATAAGCAATAATGAATATGGATTTGACAATTCAATTTTTATGTTAGTTATTATAAACAAGTGATCTAACAAAAAGTTAAAGATAAAACCTGAAATGCCAACAAAAACACATCACTTACACAAGAGAGGTCACTGCAGGGTATGCCTCCCAATCCCCTCCCCTTCCTTTTCTAAAGAATTTAAGTCAAGAAGTATCAAGAGAGAGTAAAAGTTGCAATTATGAAACCTTAGGTTATAATAAAGAATGCATTAATGTTACAATAAAAATAGAGCTGATGCTACTGTGCATTTAGAAAAAAAAGTGCCACAGGTTTAGTCCAAACAGCAGATGGACCTTCCTGTCTTAATGAGCTGTGTTTTGGTATGCGCCATGCTGTTAGAGATCAAGCTCTGAAATGGGTTAAAAGGGTGGAGGAGGTAATCCTGGGCAAGGACTTACCTAAGTTGTGTCGCTTTGTCTTCGCGTGCTCGTGAATATGTTTCTTTGTGAAACAGCCAAAGAAGACACAGTAGAGGCAAGAGTGAAGTCTGTTCAGGTGGGCACCACACATGTGACAAATACACGACTTTGCCTGAAACACACAAATGAACATTCTTGATTAATAACAAACCCATTCACAAGGGCCAACACACTATTAACCTCTTAATCTACATGTGCTGCATTTATAGTAAGCGTAGCTGGAATCCAAATAAAGTGTAAACAAGCTTTTAGTAGACGGCAGAAATAACTTAAGTTCTGTCTCTCTAGGGCAAATGCAACTGTAGGCAGTGGCAGCAGAAATTTCTCTACTTCTCCAAAGCATTTCAACATCTTTAATCCAGAGCGGATCCCTTTTAAGACCAGACAACAGCCACACTCATTTCTTGTTCAGTTTCACTATTGTAATCAATACCCTGTCTGGCTTATACAACAGATTTTTGGCACCCATCACCTGGAGGGTGGTGCAATAATCACCAATATATTCCATATGAACAAACCAGCTATATAGGTAAGCACATTTGGTCACACAGTGGGGCCGGCTTTGAACCAAGTTTGGAAGGTAAAAGAAATCCCATTTCCTGAGCTTCCCTGTGTAACAAGGTATATGATGAAAGCCACTATGATTCATTTGAAGTCAAGAAGAACCAAAAAGAAAAAAAAAGAAAAGAAAAGAAAAACAACCTAACAGTACACTTTGCCTCCTGTTGCTACGACAGATTTTAACTACTAACACCAGCAAAGTAGTGTTCAAAAGGAGGAGAGAAATGATAGACTTAATCCTTGATTGAAAGTATTCTTTAAATCAACAGTCCATAACACTTTCATCCTCTTGGCATCAAAATTAGATGCTCCAATAAACCTCTTGGGAGATTCCTTTTATTCCCAATTGGTTAAAAAATTAGGAATTGAGAGAGTACAAGCGAGCACAAGCACAAAAGCATGAGCAAGCAAGATCGAAAGCACGATACACTATTTAGCAATCAATATTTTAAGTCTTTTTAAGACCCATTGCCCTTGTTTGCAGAGTGGCAACCAGAATGATTCAAGTTTAAATCATTTCTCAAATGCATCTGGGAGATGCAGTCAACTTTAATTCCAGCAGCAAGGGACTAAGTGTCCTGAAATCAGAGAAAATGGAGTTAAAGGTCAGTCACACACTTTACTGTGGTGGTTTAACTGTTCTCCAACAGCTCAAAGCTACAAATAGCACTTGGGCCCTCTTACAATAACGAATGAGGAAAGAGCACCTCTACCCTGAAATATAGTGATAAGTTTTCCCGATGTTACTTGAAAAAAAATTGTATCTTGAGTCTTGGACTGTTCAAGTCACTAGACAAGTGCCATCATCTAACCCCCCTCCCTCCCCCAAGAGTTAATCTTTAACAGTATTTGCCCACTTTCCCATGACTAAAAATAATGCCACAAAAATGATACCAGATTGACATTTTGCTTTTAGACCATCCCTGGTGTTAAAAATTAATAACAAAGCTTACAGCCTGTTACACTGTATAACATTTTCAGCTGCTTCAAAACAAGACCCAAATTTTGAATCACACATTTTGTGCATTCCAAGCTTCCAGAAATCCTATTAGATGAAAATAGATTAGTTAAATCCAACTGCACACACACCTATATTAAGAAATATTTTAAAACAGGACCAAATAGCTCGCTTCCACCACCGCAACTTTTATCTTAAGAAAATGTTGCAGATCTGTCTGTCCAACGACTGACTGTTATTCTTTGGTTGCAAACACTAAATATGATTTCCCTGTCTCTTAAAGATTACTGCTATGGTAACACTAGCAACTGCCCTTTTCACATCTTAGCTAACTAAGACTGGAAGTCCTTTAGCAGATGATACAATGAGCCAGCCAGAAACTGAGTGGGCATGTCTATACATTCATTAATGTGTCATAATTACAGCACATTAAAGTTTAGTGCCAGTAATTATAGGTACTAACTTAACGCGCCGTAAATCTGCGCTACTGCACAGTAGTGCCAGCGCCCATTTTTTATGTGATGCTAATGCTTGGTAGACTAATTCTACTGTGCATTAGCACCGTTTTTGCTGACCGTGTTAATGGACAGTAGTTAACACCGTCGGCAAAAACGGTGCTAAAGCACAGTAGAATTGGTCTACTGAGCATCTAGCATCTCATGTAGATGCACCCAGTATCTCTCACTTTTACTGCTTTTCAACCCATCCCATAGAATATGCAATCTTGAATCAAATCAAAATTAAGCAGAACAATGAAACATTGAAATAATCTAGACTTAATTATGAAGAAATTCAACTATACACTTAGCAGCTGAACTTTTCTTTCACCCATGTGCCTGTGTTTGTTTCAATTTTTTTCTGATATTTTTAGAAATACAGTTTAAAAGAGGGTAAAGTAGTATCTAACTTCTTTTTAAAGGAGACTCCCGTCTCCTTTTCACTTTTCTGTGCTTTAAAAGGTGCTAAGTGGGGGGGAAAAAAATCAAGCAGACAAAAATGTGGCAAAGGGTTTTCTTCATCTTTTATTGGATCAACTTGCCTAATACATTTCCTGGATCATCATGGTTACACTACCAATCCAACCCTACTTTAAAAAAAACCCAGTAATCAATTGGTTTATTTAAAACCCTCCTGTCCTCATCTCTTGAGGCTGCAGACTAATAGCAACTACAGCAAAATGCAGTACTATAACCAAGTGTTCAAAACACTAAATTAGATCCCAAAGTGTCAAAAGCCTAGCTTCAAATCTTAAGCTTTTCTTCAAATGGTATTTTATGGGTCTAACTTCTAACTTTAGCCTTTAGGGAAGCCTCCTGCCTTCAGCTGTACCCAGAAATGCAGGTGGAAGAGGACTCCACTATTCTTAGCCTAACACCCAACATAGGAAAGCAGTTAGAAATTTCTGCTCCCTAGCCCATCCCTCACTATGCTGCCTCCTGGCTCTCACACCTGTTCTCTTTACTTAGCCTAGCAGCGCTTTATCTTTAGCCCATGGGCCAGATTCAGCCATGGAGCAGAGTCACTCAGCCTTTGGGGCTCCCCATAGGTCTGGAAAACTGGTGGTGGAAGAGTGGTAGCAGTGTTAATTGCTCCCAGAGCCATGCTAATTACTGCTCCCTTGCTGCCAAATTGCCAGACCTATGGGGAGCTATATGGTCTGGAAGACATAATAACCCTGCAGCCCCAACTGCACCAGCATGAAGTCAGGCTGGCACATGATGTTGTGCCTCAGCCAGATCCAGCATGTGAGGTCACGCTGGCACACCAGATCACACCTGTGGTCCTACCCCATGTGCTGGGCCTGCCATGCATCCAGTCTGTAGGAACAGAAAGGTTGAGCATGACTGACCCAGTCTCCTGAATCCCCTCTCTCTAACCTCGTCTTGATCATTCACTCAGACGCACATGAAGAACAGGAGACTGTATAACGGTAAATTATTCTGTCCATTTGGAAAAATAGGAGACCACAGGGCAGATCCAGTGGTGCAGTTGCATCCCCCACCCCTTTAATTTCTGCTCGACCCAAACTTTAAAACCAACTGCCTAGAAGGGCAGCAGCATTTTATTCAGACAGTGCCGAGGGAGTCAGTGGACTATATGGCTCATTATAATCTGCCTAACTCCTGCTAATTCCTCTTCACATGTTAACAGAGAGATGTTAACAGCTCTCTCCTTTTTAATGGTCTTGATGTTCCACTATTCAAAATATCCTTTCTTCTGCATTTTTGCAGTTTGTTATCCATTTCTGAAGATGTCAACCTTCTAGTTCATAGTCCAACAGAAGTTCTAGTTCATAGGCCGGGTATTATTAACTCCGGTATAGAAATGACTGACAATGAAGTATGGGAGACACTGTCAAGATGCTCAAGACTACTTCATTTTGCTCTACAAATCTGAATAAGAGATGTACATTTAATTATAATGACCACAAGACCGATGAAACACTATCTTCTGACTATTTTTTGCCTAGTTTGTCGTGCTTTTTAAACTTAAAGTACACTTATTTGGTAGTTTATATTAAAAATAAAGTTATATTTGTTTTTGCTCTGATAATAATAAACTGAAAAATGTAGTGTTGGCCTCTACTATGTTAGCAAAGCTTACAGTTCTTTTCCAAATGGAGAAAAGCTGCACCACACCATTTGAACCTCCTTTTTAAAATCCTAGATCTGCTCCTGGAAAACCAGATCAACTTTCCATAGAAAGAAAGCTGCCCAGCAGCATTTTTGTCATTGGGAGACTGCAATAATCTTTAGCTAAATACATAATAATCACAAGACTCTGGAAATACTACAAAAGGTTGGAAACTCTGGAGATGGGAGTTCAATTTTATGCATGGCTAAGCTCTATTCACATCACTTACTAAAAACAAAGACAGTGGTGACTAATATCGTTTCCATACTCTAAATGATTTTTTAGCCCATCCTCCAAAAAGTCCTAAAAGGGTACTGAGCTTACTAGGTTAAAAAAACAGGGCATGGAATATACACAAGGGAACTGGTAATGACAAGGTGCTTTATGTATCACTCATCATCCCAAGATAAATAAGCCAATTTGTAGATGGCTGTGATTTTCTGACATTCCATATGACAACACACTAAATGGGAGTAAAAGGAAAAAGGCAGGCTTTAATATGGCAAGTAAATGGGGCTGCTGACACTCCCAGCTGTCTGGAATTGTCAGAACAGTTTGCTATTAATTTCCTACCTAAAGGATGGCAAATAACCAAACACTTATGAAGAGCAATTCACCAGCCTGAGAACGCACTGCCTTGACAGCACTCCTTGGCATGGCAGCTTTTGCGCCAAATCTCACTTTCTGGGCCAGCATGGATTTCAAATGCAACAAAAGCAGCAGCATGTTGGGCGTAGAAGCAGTTTGCATGTCATTTAACAGCAGGGTCTCTAAACAACACAGTAGATTCAAATGGCCATACATGGTCCCTGCTTGTATCAGCTAGGGTGGTAATAAAGAGGGAAAGACTATAGAAGGTTTAGCAGTTCTAAATGCATCTCTAGTGTTCATGGCTTAAGCTGTTTCCATACCTGGGTACAGAAGCCACTAACATGTGTTAGGTCTCCTGTGATCAGAGAACAATATTTGTGTATGTTCACAAGAAAAGCTAAATTAGATAATTCTATCAGGAAAAATGGAGGGAGTTGGAGAGGTTAAAAGTTATCAAGGCAGACTTCTCCATAGGTCTGGGATGGTTTAGTTGGGATGATCCTGCCTTGAGCAGGGGCTGAACTAGACCTCACAAAGTCCCTTCCAGCCCTACTTTCCTTTGGTCTTATGTAAACTCCCATGTAACATTTAAAGGTATTCCAAGAAACAAAGAAATGCATTGTCAATATTTTAGCAAGGGCTCCCAACAACACCTTTGTCTTGTGATACCTCTTGTGCACCAGTAATACCTATCATAGAAGATGGTGAAGACCCACACTCTAATCTTTCTCTCCTATTTTAAATTAAAAAAGGAACTTTCATAAATATGTAAGAGAAGGTTGTAAAGAGTGGAAAAAAGAACAGGCTTTATAAGAGGAGGTAAGCCTATCCTCTAGAAAGGTTTCTACCTCTGATCATACCATCATTTTAAACCGTTAGGAAGGAAACTGGTACATAATTGCACAATGTAATAAAATGCATGTCTGTGCAGAGTCCATGTACTGGAACCTTGGAAGTATCTTTCGTCACCAGTTTGTCACTGTGATTAGGTTAGCTCTAAAAACAAGTCATCTATTTTTCAAAAGTATTACTCTAGCCTAAACTACACATATTCCTTGCATAGCGTTGCTTAACTGGGTCCAAAACAGGGGTGAACTCCAAAGACAGGAAGGCACCACAAAATGCCATTCAGTTTGGAAGCTGAACTTTGAGGTGGGCTTCTTGTGAATGACATAAGCCTTTATTATTCTCTTTGCACAAATGTCACAGTAATTATTAGGCAGAACAAGCTGGTAATCCCAGAGTAGAGAGGTAAGAACTTTAATCTGTGCCAAGAGGCTAAGAAGAACCTTCCAGTGGAACTTTTTTTCTAAATTCCAACCTAAGCTACCAGGAATCGTTATACCAGAAGAAAAAGGATGTTTCTAAATTTGAAGTTCCTAAAATTAGAATTACTGCTACTAACAATTGTGCGTTTCTCCAGCAGCTTCCATCTGCGAACATCTGCACGCTCTACAAACAAACAAATGCGGCCTCGGCACTTCTGCGGGAAGCAAGCATTTCCCATTCTCTCCAGCCCTCCTGCCCCCAACCTCCCACACGTGAAAAATGAGTTAGGGAATAGTTTGCCCAAAGTCACACTGGAAAGCCATGGCAGAGCTAGGAATAAACCTGGGTTTCCTGTATCCTCCACCCCCTGTCTAGATATGCAAATACAAATGAAGTGTACTGTCAGGCCAAAGGTTGCGATTATATTAAAATAATACTGAAGCTATACAACCGGTGGGGGGGGGAAGAGAGGGAGGGCAGAGGCATCAGGGAGGGGTACTGACTTTGTGTCTGATCCCAGAGGCTTCAATGTCTCTGGGACAGCTCATTAATATATGCAGTGAGATGACACAGAACTTGTAAACATTTTAAAAATGATCTTTTGTAATCTCTTCAACAGTCATCTCATCACAGTCAATGCCCTTGCGTCTTGGGAAAGCAGAGTATACAAGAGGCAGCAGGAGATTCATAAAAGCTTGGATCACATCCTTTTGTCTCCTTCCCCAGTGACAAAAGCAGACAGTCACAAAATGTTGTAATATAATAGACCATGAGCCTTTTCTATATTTAAGATGAAGGCCCAAAAGCAATTAATGGTCAGATTTTTTTTTATCTTAAAAGTTTTGTAGGGGGGAAAAAAGCTAATATTAAATGAAGGCAGACAAGATTTATTACTCCCGAGGTGCTAGGATTATGTGCAAAATAATGAATTCAGGTCAAAATATCTGCCTTACAACGTTTCTAACCATCTTGGCCATCACCACTCTGCCTGCATTTATAAGACTGAGTGGGTGGGTCAACACGAGATGCTAACTGCGCAGTAGCATGCCAGGCAAAAACCATGTTAATATGCAACTGCGCAGTAGTATGAGGCTACCACACAGTAAGAATCACTAAAAAGCTATGCACCAGTGGCACTGGGCAGGAGTGCAAGTTCACTGATTTAGTACTTGGTTAACCAAGTACTAAACTTAATGCGCAGTAACTACAGTGCATTAATGAACGTGTAGAGATGCAATACACTGGACATATCTAAGACACACATCAGCAGCGATTTTTCTTAGCCATTAGACTGTTAGATTTAAGTCTGTCTGAAAACTTTTAATCTTTATTTTCACAACAAGACAAGAATCAACTTTCTAATAAGGAACGGAGATTCTCTACCTCTTTGATTAACTGGTGTATAAGCACCTCTTCCCAAGATGATACAGGGCAATAGGAGTCAACACATTACTTCTGAAGCACTATTTATTTCTTCAATCTATTAAAATAAAGTGTTGTTTATTCACTTCCTAGGGGAAAAAACACAATCATGAACTTGTTCCTATATGGAATCTATATAACGTCTAAGAAAGAGTTCCCTTTTTATGCAGTTTTGCTTTTACTTCACGATCAGGGCATGTGTACAAGGCAGACAGTATTTTGGTAGTAACCATGGAAAAAAAAAAACAGATAAAAATACGGATTTCCCCCTTTACCCAAGGAAAACAGATTTCTCATTGTAATGGACAAACCTCTGGATTTTGCCATTTTGCAAAGAGCTCTCTGTAGGCTGGCAGAGTTCCAGCTTGCAAGGGGCTGGAGGGAGTGGGAGAAGGGTGGTCAGGCAGCGGGCACCATGCCCATGTATACCGGGATGTATTTGGTGGCTGTGTTGGTCCGAGACAAAAAGAAATGCAAAACTCTAGAACTCTTGGTTCAGAGATGATACCTTTTATTAGACCAACTAACAAATTGCAAAATGATCTTTTTCTACAAGGTTTCAGGCGCACACAGCCTTCCTCAGGGTCAGGGAAAATTAAAGATGGTAAAAGTTCCCATGGGTAGAAAATAAACTTGTATTAATAAAAATTAAATTAAATTCTATTAACTACATTAATTAATTAATACACACACTCCCAGGTGGACAGGGGGAACCTGTGCCTCCAGATCTGTGCATGTGGTGGGGGCGGGCAGTGGTTGCCCACTGTGAGCTCGGGCCCTGCTGCCCTTCCCTGGGGCCTCTGTAGTCTAGCGGGTGCAACCATGCAGGAAAGTTCACTGCCTCTGTGAGTTCCATGTTGATCTGGCAAGGCACCACTGCCCCCACTGCTGCCATACAGGCAGGGGACGCCTTGCCAGGGCAGCATGGAGGTTGCAGCAGCAACAATGAGCCTCCCCACGCAGCCCTGCAGTGCCAGGTAGCAGCCCAGTATGGAGGCCCCAGGGGAGGGCAGCAGAGTGGGGACCCCAGCCCACACCTGCCCCTGCCCCATGCACAGATCTAGGGGGCATGCCCCCCCATACACCCAAGGGAGTGCGCATAGCAGCAGGGAGACAGCCCCACCCCACCTGAGCCCATAGCAGGCAGGCAGCAGGAGCCACCACCTCCTGCAGTTGGCAGAGGACTGTGAACTCAAGTCCCTGGCCTTGTAGCCCTG
>NW_017728927.1:10085842-10087647 GCF_001723895.1 Crocodylus porosus
TATTATAGTGATTGCAGCACTGGTAGGTTTCCAAATTGCTTTAAAATTGTGAATATATCAAGAAAGCATTGTGTTCAACTGATACATATTTGCAATATTTTTTTTAAAGTGGGCAAAACCAGAATCCCTGGTAATAATGCACTTCCGGAGTCCTTGCTAAATGCATAGGAAGTCCACCTCAAAATAACACTGGGCAGAAGGCAGGGCAGAGTGGCACCTTAGAGACAAACAATAACATTGAGATGGCATAATAAAATACAGCTAACCTCTGAAACTGGCTTATTCGGCACTTCATTTGGATCTTTTTCCTGATGCTATAGTAATGGAATAATTAATCAGATGGCAAAGGAGGCCACTACTGGATAGCAAATCTGAAATTAAAAGGATTTTTTTCTACATCGATAGGTTTGTTGCCTCCTACTGTAACACAGACAATATACTCATCAACTTTTAGCTTAGTGGGGCAGAATAGGAGTATGTGGAAAATTCTTTTAGAACTTTTCTGTAAACAGGACACCTGGATCTAATCAACTGCACAGAAATTAGAGTACAGGAAGGATGTTAAATTGATAATTAAAAAATGAATGTCCTACCTTGTTCATCACATCATCTTTCTCAACTTAAGTACGAATGAAAATATGCTATTACTGCTACCTTAACAGCACAGCTTGCTCTCTCGAGTTTAATTTCATCAGCTTTAGAGAAAATTACAATTTCTGGGGGCAGTCAAAATAATGCTTCTTCCTACAGTGAAAAACTGGAAAAGGAAATTGAAAGTGTTGCTGGACATGTCGGGAAAGAGGTCCAAGTACAGTTTTTCAAGGAAACTCCTCCTTGTCTTCACCTCACACGGACTGTTTCATAGTAGCTAGGGGCAGGAGGGACGTGAACATATCATCTAGCCTGACCCCCTGCCACAGGCAGGAATGAATGCTGGGTTCACAAGATCCCAGACAGGTGATCATCCAACCTCTTTTTGAATTTACCCAAGGTAGGGGTGAGGACCACTTCCCTAGGAAGTTGGTTCCAGATTCTGTCTAGATTTCTTCCTCATTACGCTTTCCTCTTAAAGAAAATGCATCTCAGCAGGGGCGGGAATTTCTCTTGCCCTTCCACAAAGCTCAACTCCCACTCCCACCTGAACAATGGGACAGGCTAAATTTAACTGTTAGAATTTCAATATCTCTTCATGCTAAGATCACCAGAGTTTTCAAGTGCTTTAACTGCATATGTATTGCCACAAAAGTGCAAAGCCAACTGGTTGCTCTGGAATTTCCCTTTTCTGATGCTTCTCAATTCCAAGACTTTTAGCAGTGTTCCTTCTCTATTTATAACTGAACACATGTGAAAGACACACCCACAACAGCCTTGAGATCATGGATCTATTATTTACTGTGCAGGAAAATAGTTTAGTTACACAAGGGGTAAAAAACTCCCTGTTCAAATTTGCTGATAACACTAAGGTGTGGGGGGACGTGGGCACTCTAGAAGGGAGCAATAGGCTACAATCGGACCTAGACAGGTTACAGGGGTGGGCGGATGAGAACAGGATGGGATTCAACACCGACAAGTGCAAAGTGATGCATCTGGGGAGGAACAACAGGCTCCATACCTACAGGCTGGGGAACTCCCTTCTCGTCAGTGCAGAGGCAGAAAAGGATCTGGGGGTCATCACTGACTCCAAGATGAACATGGTCCGGCAGCGTGGGGAGGCAGTCAGGAAGGCCAACCACACCTTGTCATGCATCCACAGATGCATCTCGAGCAGGTCCAAAGAGGTGATCCTCCCACTCTACGCGGCACTG